>NC_048224.1:35542799-35779047 GCF_002007445.2 Ailuropoda melanoleuca | reverse complement strand
GTACCCCGAATCCCCCCCCCGGGGTTCCCGGCCCCCCCCCCCCCCCCCGGTCGTGTGTGTTCTCTCTCTCTCTCAAAAAAGTGCATATTATTAAACAAAGAAGGAAAATTAATAAATTAAGCATGTAATTAAAATAGAAATAAGACCAAAAAAAGGGAAAAATGCAAATAAATTAAGAAAAGAGAAATGGAAGAAAACAGTTCTTTGCCAACAGAAAAATGAGACAAATAATGGGGCAGCAGTTCACAAGTATAGTCAATAAAAAGTTCAACCTTATTAGTAACAAAAACACAATTTTTAGTCAGACATGATTAGTCCAATGTACTATCATGTTGGAAAAGACAGTCTCGAAAAATTCAGTATTTAAGGGCAATACGTCAAAGGTCAACATTTTTGGGGGGTGGGCCATTCAGTCCAGCAATACCACTTCCCATTATGTATCAAAGAAAATAACTGAACTAGACTTTAAAACCAGGTGCACTGACCTGTCCAAAATTCTGGCACTGTTCCTAATCTTAACACAATGATCTTTTTTTTTTTTTTTTTTTTTTTTTAAGATTTTATTTATTTATTTGACAGAGATAGAGACAGCCAGCGAGAGAGGGAACAGGGAGAGGGAGAGGAAGAAGCAGGCTCACAGCAGAGGAGCCCGATGTGGGGCTCGATCCCACAACGCCGGGATCACGCCCTGAGCCGAAGGCAGACGCTTAACCGCTGTGCCACCCAGGCGCCCCAACACAATGATCTTTACATACTTTTTTTTTAAACACATGATCTTTACTCTCAGTCTACTAGAGTCACCTACCCCCAGGACACAGGCTGAATCTTGTCATTCCAAAACTGTTCCATCTTTGAAATTAAGCACCGAATCGCCTTTCCTACCAGCTCTCAATAACTGTTCACTACACCTGGTCTTGCATCTCATTAAGACTTTGGTCCCTAGAGCCCCTATTTTCATTGTGATCTTTACTGCTAGCTCTATTCAGCACATGTACAGTAATGCCACTGCTTCTATCGCTTTTCTTCCTGTTAATCCCTACCTCACTTAGCTAACAAATTTTACCTTTAACTATCCAACCCCTGACCATTTATATCCAGTCTTCTAAATGCTAGAGAAAATGAATAATACCTAAACCCTCTATTCTTCTGGTTCTCTATTCTCCAAGAAGGTATTTCAAACCTGCACTCTTCTCTAAATTTGATTCCCAACACTAACCTCCCTCCTCACAGATGATCATCTTCTACTTCATTCAAAACACTGCAGATATCAGAGGAACTCACCCCCCACTTTCTGCCACCAAATATATATTTTAAATTTATATTATATTATTTTGGCATCCAGATCCACCTAATCTCCTTCTCACTTATTAAATGAAAGAGACATCCCTTTCTTTCCAACCTAATTCTTTCCACCTGTCCCCTGGTTCTCCCTCCAGTGTTCTCCAGTACCTTGCTAGATTTATTGTTTCTTACCCTCCCCAGCTGTATTTTCAACCTCTCCCTCAAAGCCAGTTCATTTCCATTCACACTTAAACAGACCCAATTTTCTGTCATCTTAAAAACAAAACAAAAACTTCCCAACTCCCCGTATCTCTTGCTAGCTACACTCTCCTCCCCTTAGTCTCAGGCATTTTTCAGACGATATCGGGTGCATTCAAGGTGGTATGGCTGTAGACTCAGGTATTTTTCAAAAAATTAACTACACACACTGTAGTACTTACTCGTAACACCACACCTATTACTCAACTATACAGCGCTGACAGAAGAATGGACTTCATTCTCACTCTGTTGCTTATTTTCTCCCTATCCCCACGATTCCATAAGACTGCTCTTACCAGTATCACCAAATTCAGCAAAAATCGTAACCAGACACTTCTTAGTCCTTCCCTACCTTACTTGACTTGTCACGTTAAACCGTACTGACCTGTCTTTCCGGTTCAAACTGCCTTCCTTTGGCTTCCATAAGGCCATACTCTTCTAGATTTCCTCCTCTCTGTTCACTGCTTTGTGAAATCCTCTTCCTTGGCTAGCCCTTTAAGTGCTACTCAGGGTTATACCCAAGGCTGCCTTTTGTTCTATGTAAAGTTCCCAGATAATCCGTTTCCTTTAGTTTTAATAACCATCCATGTGTCACTTCTTAGCCCTCTCCTTAACTTTGGCCGTGCATACGTAAGTCTCTACTCAACAACTTTACTGGCTATCCCATAGGCATTTCAACCATAATATATTTGCTGAAAGATGGCCTCTAGACTGGTTAGTCTGAATCCTCACCTGATCACATTGAACCCACTTTAAAACAGCTTATAAAGAAAGGTCTTTCTGGAAGCTGCAAAAAAAGAAGAGGTAGCACCTCTGCACATGGCTTCTCTTGGGAAAGTTATGACCAGCAACAGATACCGTTATGTCCTCTGTGCTGAGCACCACGCCAATGCTCCAAATCCATTAAGTAGTAAACAGGATGGATCTAGAATTGATCACCACAGTCCCAATAAATAACCAAGGCTATGCTTTCATTTTGCTAAACTTTCATTTGGCTGTTTATTTCCCCCTAAAGAGTGAGAGTTTATCATCAACCCAATCATCAATAAAGCATTGTTAACAATCAAGAAATCAAACTTTTCCCTAGCCACATACTTCTCTTATGAAATTGTGTGATTTTAAAAGAAAACTACACTCTTTATCTAATATTAAACATGGTTGACATGGCTTCCCCCCCAAAAAGGGGGAGGCAATCACAGTAATAATAGTCTCTTAAAAAGTGCCAACATAAAAGCTGATCAGTTATCCTTTTTCATCCCATTCCCATGAGGTGCTTGTCTCTTCTTCCACATTCCTCACATGAAATCATTCATCCAGTGGTTTCAACTTACCATCTAATTATTCCCCAATGGGAATATTACATTGCATCCCCTGGCACTACCCTAGTTCAGGCCAATAACCATTAAAGTAGTCTTTCCTATTCAACAAATTTAAGTTGCATGTTTCAGGTGTCAAAATGTCTTACCAATTATATCCCCATGACAGTAACCTCAGTTTTCTTTCACAGCACTTTTGCACAAGATTTCTAGGACTACAGGTTGTTGATTAGGTTAGCAATTGAATATTCATATGATAACCCACCTTCCTCAATGTTACAGTATAGTTTCCTTATTTCTGCCGTAACTGTGTTGTTCCTTATTACTGTCATAAGTAGTAAAAAAAAATTATGCAAGCTTTAATGGGTAGCCCTGAAATACAGAGGCTGAATGAGTAACAGCTCATGGGTGCTATGTACTTAGCACATGGCAGGCAGTATATGAAGAACTTCACAATATTTAACTCATTTAATCTGTGCTACATCTTTTATTTGAATCCTGGCTAGTTACTCATGTGGAAGTTGATATTTGTGAGCACTGACGCAGGCAATTTTGAGGCAATCTGACAGCCTTTGATACAATAATTCTACATCTAGAAATCAACGCTAGACATGTTCACACAAATACTTCAAAGATACATGAACAAAATATGTGTACCACACTACTGTTTATAATACTGAAAACAACTCTAAACATTCAATGGTAACATACATTGTTGTACATGCATTCATTTGAGTATAATGCAATACAAGAACAATCACTATATGTGCAAGGTATTCATTGAATGCATGCACATATGAATAAATGACGTACTTACAATTATCTTTAAGGAGCAAAAGCTAGTTATTTTTTTTAAAAAAAGACAGTGTAGTTATGTTTGTTACATATAGATTAAAAAAAAAAACAAAACATGTCTAGCAGCATCCATAGTGGTTATTTGGAGCGGAAGCATAAAGCCTTCTGCTTTTTTATACTTTACTATCTATAACAAGCCTGGATTATTTTAGTAATTTAAGGGAAAATTTAAAAAGTTTAAAAGAAAAAAAAATCATCGCACCCCCTCCTGACCATTGCTTACTAATATTATACAAGAATACTCTGCAATTTTGACAGGAGTCTTCATTAAAAAAGAAAAGTCTGGGGCGCCTGGCTGGCTCAGGTAGTAGAGCATGCGATTCTTGATCTCGGAGGTCTTGAGTTTGAGCCCCACGCTGGGCACAGAGATTACTTCGAAAAGAAAAAGAGAAAGGTCTAAGGCAGCAGTCTGATAACTAAGCTAAATTTTGAAAAATAGTAAGAGCAACCAAAATTTGCCAATTAACCATTAGCAAAAGGAGAGTCCCAAAGCAAAAGGATTTCACAGATCTACACGGTGGTTAATGCATTTATTTTTTGATTCCTTGGGTGGTATCCTTCCATTTGAAAAAGTGGCATGCACCAAGGAGTATTTCCTGGATTCCTCCCCCAAAGTAGGCTCCCACTAATTCTAAAAATAGAATTGATTATAAAGAATCATCTGACTCTAGTACAACAAGAAAAATCTTCCCACTAGACTCAAGGAATGAAAGAATGTAGCAAAAGAGATCTTTTATTACTGAGAGTACAGTATTAATAATGTGTGAATAGACAGTAAATAAAAGCCATCAATTCTCAAATTATGATCCAAAAGGCTATGATTTTAAAATATAATTTGAGGGGGCATGTGGGTGGCTCAGTCAGTTAAGCTTCTGCAGATGTCATGATCCCCGCCTCGGGCTCCCTGCTCAACAGGGAGCTTGCTTCTCCCGCTCCCTCTGGTGTTCTCTCTCTCTCTCACTCGCTCTCGAATAAATAAATAATCTTTGAAAAAACGTAATTTGAAATCCAGAATCTATTTTTCCCACAGAAACTATGATATTTAGGCTCCTACGCCAAACTATTCATGCCAATTTAATCTACACTAAAATATATTCTTAACAGTATGGTTTCAACAAGATTAAAACAGACACACACTTTGAAAACTAAGTAGAAAAGTAGAAATCTCAAGATACCTGTAACTTTTAAAGTTTCTATACAGGCAGAAAATGGAACTTACACACTACAAAAAAGCCATCTACCTAATTCAAAAGTGTGAGGGGGAGAGGAGAGAGGGAGTGACAATTTTTATGTATCTGCTGAAGTATTTAGGATCTGTTCCTATATATTAGTCATTTGTAGCCAGTCTACCTTCTCTGCTAGAAAAGGTTTATGTAATGTTTAAAGGGGTTATAAAGTTCATGAATTATAAAATTAGCTCTTGGAGACACTATATA
This sequence comes from Ailuropoda melanoleuca, assembly GCF_002007445.2. Taxonomy (NCBI): domain Eukaryota; kingdom Metazoa; phylum Chordata; class Mammalia; order Carnivora; family Ursidae; genus Ailuropoda; species Ailuropoda melanoleuca. The sequence continues at coordinate 35,773,901 of NC_048224.1, read as the reverse complement.
AGGAATTAATCCAAACTTACAGGGAACAGATGGTGTGATGTCCTTCAGCAGGATTCTGTGCTATGACAGGCTCAAATTTAGCACATTTCTTTCCAAAAGTAACAGAAATTTTATATATTACCTATCAAATCATCTCATAATTTCCAAATTAAAAAAAAGAACACCGCTCTTAAAAACTGAAATTGCTGATTATATCAAGTTGACACAATGAGAGGATACCACATCCACACAAACCTTTTTTAGAGAAGACAGTGAAAACATCGATGAAATTAATGGAAAACCGATGAAAGCAGGATTTGTTAAAAATTGCATGTTTATTTTTAATTTCACAATTCACGAAAAATTTTCAGATCCATGATCTCATTTGATTTTCACATCAACACTAAAAGGCAGGCAAATTATTATTACTCCTATTTTACTGAGAAAAGAGATTTAAGTGCTCAAGGACACAGGATAGATACAAAATGGGAAATAACTCACCCCTAAGTTAGCAGTAGTGTGATGGATTTGAAAGAGAACAAGATGTAAAAACAAGTAAACAGACTCAAGAGCTACCCTAAAGTGAAGAGCTGCAGCCAAAAAGGGATATGAGACAAGGGAGGGTTTTTTAAGATGGGAAAAATGTTTGAATATTCTAGAATGGAAAAATCAATGAGGCAGAAGAGAAAAGGAGAACAGATGGAGTGAGGTCCTTCACAGACGACCAAGTATAGGGTATAGTGGAAAAGTAGAGGGACCAGCCTTAGCAACACCCATAATACATGCCAACCCCCAACCAAAAGGAGACTACAGTAGGTACGTAGCTCTGGTAGGACTCTGCAAAAGTTCTGTCCCAACTGTTTCTATATTCTCAATAATATCTAAAATCTCAATAAATTCTGAAAGCTAGGTTATCAGCTGAAAATAAGGACATTCAATGAAATCTGCTCATGACAGTGGAAGAGTAAATGGACAGACTAGTGAGGTGTACTAGTGAAGTACACTTAACAAGCAGTACAAAGGGCCCAATTAAAGCTAATGTTCATGAATTTTAAGTGAGACAAATCAATGTGGCTATGTGTTTGTCTTCTAGCTACACAACTGCAAGCACAGACAGAACTGAATTTAATCACATTTGGGGTTTTCCAAGCAAAAACAATGAAGTGAGAGTGGGACCATGTTGTCAAGCATGGTCATGGTTTTATGTGTATGCTCTCAAAACCGTAAAACCTTCCAAACAACCATATGAGGTTAGTAATTCCAGTGGCAGTACTCTCATTTTTAAGATGAGGAAACAGGCACATAATTGGGTAACTTGCCCAAGGTCACAGAGCAAGTGCTACAGCCAGGATTGAAATTCAGGCAGCCTGGCTCAAGAGACACACTATGCTGACCCTTGCAAGAGAGTGATTATAATCACTAACCCTATTTTAGCTGGGCAAGAGTAGAAGCAATAACATGAAGGGAGGGCCAGCAAAAAGAAGTGTGGATCAAATGAATTATAAGTCTCATTAGAACTGGAATCAGAGAAAAGGTAAAGTAGGATACTAAAAACAGATTACTGGGGATGGCGGAATAGCTACAGTTACTGGTAATAAGATCTAGTTACCAGTCATGGGACTGAATAATTGAAGTAGCGTAGAAGGAGAGATCATTGGATGAGAGATTAAAAAATACAAGACCAGGGTATGAGCAAAACCATCTTTCACAGATACTGAAACTACCAAAGTCATTGTGTGATGGCAGCAAGTTACTAATTATATTGGCATTCATTTCTTCTTTTTAAAACATACACTACTGCACTATTTTCCACAATTCTGGTGTGGATATCTTTTTTAAAAATGTCTATCACATGCTTTTAACACAGAGATAAAAGCAGCTACATCAGGGAAAACGACAATGTCAAGATAATTAATATATGTACCTAGTCACTATCTATGTTTCCTCATTTCCCATTCATTCCTCAATCCCCTCAAACATAACTTTAGGCCCCACCATTCCATGGAGATTACTTGTCAAGGTAACTAATAACCTCCAAGTTATCAAAACCAAAGGGCATGTCTCTTGAATTCTCAAGCATTAGACACATTTGATCCTCTCCTTCTCCTTGAAACATTTTCTTTTCTTGGATTCTTCCTACCTGAAAGACTGTTCCTTGACTGACCTCTTCACTACTCAATCTCCACATGAAATTTCCAAATCCAGGCTTCAACTCCAGGCCCCATCCTATTATCTAGCTATATTCTCACCATGGTTCTTCAATTCTAGTAGAATACAATTAATTACATATAGTGGATAATTTAGGGTTCAAATTACACAAGCAATGGACATTGAAAAAGACTGCTAGATGATCGATTTCATCCGGTCCCATCGACTGAAGTCACCACATATGCTGCCTATTGTTGGGGCTCTATCTCCAACCCAAACTTGTCTCTGGAATCGAGATTTGTAACAAATCTCCTTGTCACCTTTACTTGAATGTTTAATAGGCTTCTCAGACTTAAGCCTTGAGATCCCACTGCAACCCCAAACCTGCTCCCTTCCCAGCCCTCTACATCTCAGGAAAGACCACAAGTATACACACAATTTACACAACCAAAATCTAGGCTTAATCTTCAATTTCTCAATTTTCCCCACTCCAACCCATCAAAAATTCTCTCAACTCTATCCTCCCAAACACATCTCAAATCCATCCACTTTTCTTCTTATCTGTGGCTCCTACTTCCCTAGCTACAGCCTTGACTGTTTAAGCCTAACTGGTCTCCCTGCTATCCCTCTTGCTCATCCTACTATCCATTTTCCAACTATAACATTTTCCAGTCAAAGTAACCTTTAAAATCATAAATGTTTCTCTTCTGCTTAAAATTCCCAAAGGCTTCCTATTTTACCTCAAAAACCCCCAGCTCATTGCAAAGTTCTATAGGCTCTGGCCCCTTGCCTAACTCTGATCTATTACCTCTCCTCTCCCTCACCTACTAGATACAGGCATTTTTTGAGTCCCAAAACACACAGCTAAAGGTCTTTCCCTACAGAAAACACTCTTCCCCATCTGAGTACTTATTATTATTCAGATCTCAGTTTAAATGTCACTGTATTCAAAAAGGCCTTCAGTGACTAGTCAATTTAAAAGTAGCCACCCAGTCATACACTATCACATTACCTCACCCTATTTCAATTCTCTACATAGCTCTTAGCATTATCTGGTTATTAAAATTTGTGTTCTTTTTTAACAGATTTATGCCATTGTAATACATGCACCGTAACAGGACTGAATGTTTAGTAAGTACCAACAAATACTGAAGAAATGAATCAACATGCAAATACTGAGGGATCACTAAAACAATGTATTCAATTCATTCAAAAGATGTTTTTTAAATGCCCACTATGTGCTAGATATAGGAAGAGCAAAAGTCTGGCAGAAACCAGAGCCGATTTCCCAGGTACTTCCCGTGTTATGTTTTACCAATATGCCAAGAAACCTCAATTTCATCTCTATGATATAGTTTTTTAAAGGTTTATTTATTTTAAAGAGAGAGAGCATCTCAAGCAGACTCCCCGCTGAGTACACCGCCCAATGCGGGGCTCCATCCGGGACCCTGACATCGTGACCTGAGCTGAAACCAAGTCAGACCCTCAACAAACTAGGCCACCCAGGTGCCCCTGTGATACAGTATTTTAATATTTATTACTCTTAATGTATTAATAATCTAGGAAACTTCTATAATAAAGTACTATCTCTAGTACTACTATATTAAAATATAATAAACCACAATAGGAACAAGTTGCTAATAAATGATGGCTAACAAATACCATATACAGAACAAGTACTAAATATTTTACAGCATAATCACCAATATTATATAAATAAACCAAAAAGCAAGGTAATTCTTTACACATTACTATATAGTACACTAAATGTGCTACCTATAATAACTAAAACAACTCTTTACAGTTCTTTTATCCAAAACTTCCAACGGATACATACAACAGCTTTGATGTCACTTATATACTATTATAATTGCATTTCAGCTTGTTCATTTAAAGTCTAATCTCAAACTTACTCTTGTTTTTCCACTTACTGAAAGCACAAAACAGTGACAAGGGTCGGAATACTGAAGAATTAAATCTGAATATCACATACTCTTTCTTGTCATCATTTTTAGTGGTAGAATAAAATCTGCAGTGTATTACGATCATCTCAATTTTTGGTTTTTAATATACCTTTTTTTTTTAAAGATTTTATTTATTTATTCGACAGAGATAGAGACAGCCAGCGAGAGAGGGAACACAAGCAGGGGGAGTGGGAGAGGAAGAAGCAGGCTCATAGCGGAGGAGCCTGATGTGGGGCTCGATCCCACAATGCCGGGATCACGCCCTGAGCCGAAGGCAAATGTCCAACCGCTGTGCCACCCAGGCGCCCCTAATATACCTGTACTTAATTAAGGGTTGAAGTAACCACGAAACAAAACTAAGTGACTCTGGATTTGAGCTTTAAAAAAAACCGTGTATTCCATTTTCCTCTCTGTGTCCATCCAGTACATCACCACCTTTCAGAATTTTTAAGACATTTATACAAGTAGCAGTCTATTAGACATCACAGAATGCTTTACAGAGATTAAATTTCTCCCTATTTTTTTTTTTTACAGTAAATCTCTTTAAAATAAAACTTCACACAATTAAGAATATTCTCTTTTAGCAACGGTCTTCCCATCCAACCTTCTCATTTTGTTTCTGTATTGTTTGATGATAAGAGGAGATAGATTACTATTATAATAGTAAAAAGATTTGAACTGATAAGACTAAAGATGGTGCATGGGAATGGTCAAGTAAATGATACAAAATGGCTAGTAAGTGTTAAGAAAATTTTGGCAGCTGTAAAAGGGGAAGAGGACTTTCAGCATTCAAAAACTAAAGCAAATACAAACAATATAAAAACAAATTCCATTGCTTTCCCCACTTTATACATCTAGTCTATAGCTTTTGAGCCACTAGGTCAATAAGGCTCCCAAAGACCCACCACATTCCACATGTGCCTTTATTCCGCCAGTGCTGACACTCAAAAGACCGCTAAATATATACATGTTCAACAAATGAATCACTCCCATCATTCCTCTTATCTTAGTCTTTTTTGCATTCATTTTTGTTCCTTTTCATCTCAAACTCATGAGAGTTTCTATACTGGCCACTTCCAACTTACTTAATTTTCTTAGTTCCTTCTAGGTAAAAATCAAATAAGGTCAAACCTTTCAGTAGCCAAAATCAAGGTCTAGGAGAGCAAAAACTGTTCATTTTATGTGGCTCTCCCTACAGGTCTCACTAAAATGCTATTTTCTCCCATTTTAGATCTATTCCTAATATCCTTGGTTACCTAGTTTCCACAACAAATTAAAAAACAGGACACTTAGAGTCTCCCTGTATTATTTTAACCTTGTTTCTTTTCTTACAGGAATTTTACCTAAATACTGTATCAAAAATAGATATTTAAAAAACCACTATAAACATTTTTGAAATTTAAGTCCATTAAAATGCAATCCCACAAGTGGCACCTGGCTAGCTCAGAGGGTAGAGTGCAGGACTCTTGATCTCAGGGTTGTAAGTTCAAGCCCCACATTGGGTACAGACATTACTTCAAAAAACAAAAACAAAAAAGCACAACTTAAAAAAAAGAAAAAGAAATTCTACAAGTTATTTTAATGTAAATGCTCCACACACCACTAATTAAATGTCTTCATTTCTTGCTCCAGAATAACAGTTTTTATATTTATATAAGTAGGAACAAAAATATATTTAGACAAATAGGAACAAAAACCTGAAGCCACTCTCTGTAACAATGGTCTTTCTGAAAATACACTTTTAGAAGTGTATTTATAAATCATATAGCTGAAGACATTCCTTGAAAATAAACTGGTAAACAACAAATACAGTGAGGAATATATACAAATACAGTATTTGCTCTAAGATAATCAATGCACGAAGTGCTGAAAGTGCTATCCAAATATCATAGAAAATTCAGTGGAGCTGTAGTAAAGTTACTGCATAACTTCGATAAACCCACAAGTATTTACAAAAACCTCCTTTAGGTTTCAATAATTCTGGAGTTAATCCTGAATACTCTAAGCTGGTAAAGTTCCTGCCGTACCAGTATTACTGCAAAGAACCAAAGTCAAATAGACATTTTATGAAAAGTTTTGCCTGAAAACATTAAACAGATGGCTGCACTTTAAACTTCATCCTTTATTAGTACACACTCAGCAATTTAAAAAAAAATCAAGAATTTGACTTCTATTAGTTATATCAATCCACAGAGCATTGTCAATTACTTCTGAGGACACCAAAAAGTTTCTCATCTATAATTGCTATCTTCTGTACCTTTAAAAATTTATCACAAAGCATACGTTCACATATTCTTGCAATAAAATTGTTTTGTGCCACAGTTCCAAAAAGACTGGGACCAATGTTTCTTAAATAACTGAAGAGGCACAAAACTTCAGATTAAATAAGACAGGTAAAACATAACACTATATCCTCACCCAAAGGTATCTGTTGATGAACGACTGATTTCATTTACTGACCACCAACTAAATACTATTTAATCCGAAAGGCAGGTACATACCAAATAAGTTACAGAGGCACAAATGGAACTGATCTATTTAACACCAAGACCCCTGATCTCCACCAAAACCAGAATCAACTTTTTTTTTTTAATACAGATGGGGAGAAAGCAGCTGGTTTAAACTAAATATGACAATCTTAACGATGTACAGAACTACAATTCCAAAACAAAAGCAGATATACACCGGTGGCATATTTAGATTCTCGGCGTAAAGTTGTACTGACTTCAACACAGTGGCTCTTTTTGCAGTCACAAATACAGAAGATGGCACGAGAACCTACCACGTGGACTTTTGAAGTGTTCAAGGGTTTAATGGAAGAGATTCAAAGTTTTTATTTTCTTTTTTTCTCCCCTGAAATGCTATTATTTGGGGGCTGGGGGAAGAGTGCAGGGTTTCCAGTACCTACATTACAAGACTTCTAACACAAGAGGAGTCATTAATTTGGAGGTGAGTTTGAGCCCGGACATGAAGGGCTCTAACACAAAAATCTTCACCACCAAAGAGGCCTGGAAGTGCAGCCTACGTATGGGTGTGGGCTCGGTGGCGGGAGAACTGCGGCTACACGATTCAAAATAGTATATGCGAATAAAAGGGTTACCACCAATTCTGGGGAGGAGGGGGCAAATAATTCAACACCCCTCTCCACTCACCTTTCACTCTGCGGCTGACGGAACCCAGTATTTTTTCTTAAAGCTCATTCTCTCCAGTTACCACCTCCTAGACTTTAGCGCCTAACCCGCTCCACGCAGGGATAGTGACGACGCCTACATCTCCCTCCCGCACCTAAGGACCCAGAGAGGCCGACTCCATCACCGAGGAATCCTTGACCTCCCCTCCCCCTCTGGCCCCACTACCGAGAGATGCCCAGGCCCAGGCCTCCTGTGCCCCGCGGCCGTGTGCTCCACGCCATCTGCCACCAGGCTTCGGCTTCCGTCCGCTGACTGCTTCCCCTTACTCCGGCCACAAAGCCCGCGGCCAACTCTGAAGGCCCGGGTGGGCCTCAGGCCGCCGGGGCCGGGACCCAGGGCCCTGACCAGAGCCAGCAGGCCTTATCCAGCGCCCGAGGCCCGAGCCCCACGCTCGCCGCGCTCTCCCGGGTGTGCTGAGGGCTCTCCCCACTCTGCCGCGCTGCGGGGCCCTGCTCGAGGCTGAGGCCCCGGCCCAGCGCACAGAACCGCCACGCCGCCCACCGCCCAGGCCCGGCGGGCCACTTGCGCTCCCNGCCCCGCCCGGGCCCCAAGCTCCCAGCCGCTCGCACCGTCTCGTCGGGGTCGATGTCGATCTTGAAGGTCTGCTGCTGGAGGGTCTTCAGGGTGACCAGCATGGTGCCGGCGCGCAGCTCCGCTGCTGGGCCTGCTCCGGGTGCTGGCCGCTGGGCGGGGTCTGTGGCCTGGCGGGGCCCCGGGGTCGCCCGCGCTCCTCGCGTCCTCGGGAGGAAGGCGGTGGGGGTGGGGGCTTGTCACATTCGCCCTGCGGAGCGGCTTCTCCCCCAGCCCTGGACCCAGGCCGCACCGCTACCTCCGCGACTGCGGCCTTCCTCGCGAGTTCTGGCCGCCGTGCTTCCTCACGCGCCCGGCGCCGGCCACTGAGTCTGCAGGAGGCACGAGGGCCTCTGCGAGACAAGCAGAGAATCCGCTAGCTCACCACAGGCTGGTGGCCGCCATCAACGTGACTCGCCGAGACGCACCCCCTCCCCCACCCGAAAAAACCTGGGGGATGGGGCCGGGCTGGCGAAGCGCGCAGGCGTAGGGTGCGGCGAGGCTGTGCGCAGGCGCGGCCAAGAACTCCGCCCCGGAATTGGGGCGGGGCGGATTGCGGCTCTGGAATGTCGGCGGCCTGGATCGGGCGCGCGCAGGCGCAGTCAGTAGGCTTCTGGAGGGCTCTCGGGGCTTCCTTGTGGCGTCTGCAGCCGGGGGTTCTCCCGCCCGCCGCTGCTCCGCCTACATCCAGACTCCTCCCGGCTGGCTGAGTTGCGCAACCCGTAGCCGGGGAAGCGCTACGTGGAGACCGCGCTAAGTGGATGCCGAAGTCTGAAGCTGGGGAACTGGAGGGCGGTAGGTTGGGGCGGGGTTTAAGAGAAAGGCTTGTGGTAACCACGGTACTGGGCCGGTGCTTACCCAGCGCTTGCTGTGTGGATGAGCCTTTGTGGTGGAGACTCTGATTCTTCAGTCCTGAGAGTACAGATCCCAGTGCCGGACTGCCTAGGTGGACCTTGGGCCTAAGTAGAAGGACGAATAAAGGAGGTCAAGCTCTCTCACTCGTCCGTGGACAGAACTGCCCAGTGTCGAGTCACCGAGAAGTAAAAGTCACGGTTCTGGAAACTGGATACATAACCCCTGCCTCTCACCGCATCTTCCTCCTCTCCCTGGCTCTTGGGGTTGTTGGTGGGTACTAGGTACTTGCTCCCGCCTAAAGGCCTGCGTTTGCATTGCTGTGCCCGCTTCCGAGTACTCTTTACCCAGATGGCCGGGTGGCTCACTGTCTCGCCTCCTTCAACTCTTTGTTCAAATGTCACCTTCTCAGTTAAGTCTACCCTGATCCTTGGCTTAAAACCGCAACTTTCCTAGCTCTATTATCCTACTCTGTTATCTCCGTAGCATTCATCATCTTCCAGTTACCATATAATATAGATATTTATTATGTCATCTTTTCCTTCAAGCCCAAGACTGAAGCTGCACAAAGGCGAGGATTTTGTTGTGTTAACTGATGTATCTCTAGCATGGAGAAACGTGCCTGACATCAGGCACACAATAAGTATTAGTGGAATGGGTAAATATGCTTCCAGTTCCTATTCAGTAAGGTAGGAATAATAATAGCACTCAACTCCATTGATTATTGGAGGGGGGTATTGAATAATGTATGTAAAGGCAAGGAACATAGAATCCCATAAGGAGTTGGCTATTTGTAGTATGCCCATTTACAGATAAGAAAAGTGGAATACAGTAATGTGCTTGGAGTCACCCACCTAGCAAGTGACAGATCCAGCATTTTAACCCAAGCAGAATGACTCTAGAGCATGTGCTCCTAGGTGCCGGGCTCTTCTGCCTCTTAATAAGGTACCATGTGGCACATTTGACATAAGGTGGTTCAAGTATAAAGGAAAGTACAGTTAGATCACTAACCATGTGACCAGTTGCAAATTACATATCTATGCCATCATCCTGATTGATACAGTGTCACTGTTTGGTTTTGCCTGTATTTAAGAGCTCAGATATAATTCTTCCATGGAACTTCCCATGACCAACTTCTATCTCCACTAACCTGGCATTTCCCCTTTCATAGCACATATCTCCCTCTATTGTAGTTCAGTATCTAATCCTCTGCCCTCTGTATTTCTGTATATCTACTGTTAGTCACCAGGTGATCTCATCTTGTCCTTTATTTTGAAATACCTCCAGCCTGGACCTGTCCCCTTAGCTGTAGATAAAATTAGCCGGTTGCCTACACAATACCTTCACTTAGAGTATAACATGCGTCTAAAGCCTATCATGGCCAAACAGAACCATTGATTTTTCTCTGAACCTCTCTTCCCCGTGAAACCTGCCCCTTTACCAGTTTTCCCCCATTTTAGTTCATGGCACCACCAAGTGCTCAGACCAAAAATCTAGTCATCATTCCTGCTGAATCTCTCCTCTCTTCCTATTTCCTTACCCACCACATGTAATCCATTATCAAGTCCTATCAATTTTATTCTCCAAATTATATCCCAAATTCAGCCATTTTCACCATTTCTAATTCTCCAACCCTAGGCTAATCCATCATTATCCTTCACCTGCCTCCCAACTGGTCTCTCCACTTCTCCTCTTTTCCCCCAGCAGCCTCCCCAGCATCAGAGTAGTCTTTTTCAACCATAATTCAAATCATGTCACATCTACTCTTAATACCTAATTACACTTTAGAATACAGTTCAAACTCTTTACCTGGCTTTGAAGAGTTCACATGATCTGACTCCTGCCAAATTGTCTGGCTTCATCTCTTTTCTTCTCTCTGCCTCTCATTCACTGTCATCCCTCTGCACCTTCTTTCATACCTCAAACAGGCTAAGCTGGTTCTAACCTGTGGGACTTTGCAGTTGAGGTCACTTCAGCTTGAAACTCTCTCTTCCTAAATCTTCTAATGGCTAACTCCTTTTCATCTTTAAAATTCCAGGTCATATTTTACTTCTTTAGAGAGGACTTCTTCAACAACTGCAATGATAAATGATAAATAAATATTAACTCTTCAGGTGAGGCACTATCCACTTTATGTGGATAATCTCATTTGAGCCCCCCAAAACACCATGAGATAGGTACAGCATTACCCTGGCTTAAATTTTTTCATGGATCCACCTGAAATTATTATTTTTCAACTTGTTTATGGTCTGTCTCACATTACTACTCAGTTCCCATCTCTGCTTTTTGGTTAGAAGAACTCACTTGCCTTACGGCTCTTTCCCAAGCACCCAGATCAGTGCCTGGAACACAGGTGCTCAGTGGCGTATGTTGACTGAATCCCAACTCAGTTGTAAGCTCCATGAGGCCAGGTGTTGTGTCAGTCTTGTCCAGAATGGTATCTTTAGAGTCTAGCACAGTGTGAATGCTTTATATACATTGGCTGAAAAAATGCTGAAGTCACTTTAATTAAAATGAGTCAATTTAGTTGACATGCAAACAGCTGTAAGAAACTATCTGAAACCATTTTATAATTTTTTATAGTTTTATTATAAATTTAATTTATTATAATTAAATTAGAATTTGTATAATATTAAATGTATTCATTTTAACTTTATTGTATTTATTTGTTATAATATTAAAACCTTTTTCTGCTACAACTGCAATTATCCATCTGCAGGAAAAGGGAGGTGAGAGATGCCTCTCCATATATTAGTGTATATTTTTTAAAAAATCTTTTGCTCATGGCAAAATAAATAAACAGTATAGAAAGGGATTGATTGAAAATAAATCCCCCTGCCCACTTCCTAGAAATAATAATTGTTTTGAGTGTCTTTAGACATAGTCTAGATATATACAAAAATATATCCCCCCAAATAGCTGTGGCAACAGTAGATTTTAAATGCCAACTGAAAGATCACCTGATCTATTTTCTAAAGTACAGTGTTCAGATAAAAAGTTGTTTTTGTTCTCTTTTAATTTTTGGAAAAAACTGAATGCCAGGCATAACCACTCTTGGCCCAATAGCTCAGGTTGGACAGGCTGTATGCCTCCTTGTTAGACGTAGGTGCCTTTACCTAGAGTCCCATTGTTGACATGACAGATGATAGGACCCCACCCCTAACCCTCCCAACACAAAGGCAGGTGAGATGAGGATGCTTGTGAGCAAGGCAGATAGGCCTTGGGCTTCTCCAAGAGCTATTGGGCCAAGATAAAAAGATGGATGGGTGTCATTGAGTCCAAATACTTGAGACCAAGCCAGGTAATTTTGCTTGCATTTTTGGAAATCAGTCAAATGATTTCAGGGAAGAAGATGAGTAAGCCGAGATGCAGCAACTGCGGACTTAGAAAATACTAGAGCAAAAATGCCAGATTTCAAGCCATTCATTCAGCAAATAGTTATTGAGACTCTCTATGCCAGGAACTCTTCTGGGTGTTGGGGATACAATAGGGAACAAAACAAAGTCCCTGCCCTCATGGAGTTTATATTTTTGTGGAATAGTAGATAAAGAGATAATGAACTAAAAATCAAAGATATTTATAACCTATCAGGTGACAAGTGCTATTTTTAAAAAAGCACATGAAGAGGATCAGTAGTGCTCAGAAGAAATAGAGTTGTTACAGAGTATGGTGCCAGATATCTTTCATTCTTTTCCCTATCATTCTTTCTTCTCTCTTCTTTGCCCAGCAGTTGGTTCCAAGAAGGCTGACCTACGTGGACTACCATAACTGGCTTCCTGGAGAGTCCCTGCAGGAGAGAGGAGTGAGCAAAAAGAGTGAAGTTAGGGAATTCATTCTTCTTTGTGGTTGGTAGTGCTCTTGACACAAGTCATTGCTTCTGTAGGGTGCCCCTCCAAGGGGGCAGAAATGTACCCAGTGGGTCACTGGGAGTGGTAAATGGAACCACCCCTGCTTCCCTGCCTTGGTTCCTAAACCCAACCATCTTCCTACTGGGGAACAGAGTGCCCTATAGGGTTCTCTGATTCAGTGTGTAGATTGCATCCTGGAGAATGAAACCCTCCTGCACAGTATTGCCCCTGAGATGGTACTTCGGCTGTACCATCAGCAAGCCATTGCATTGCTCTCTCAGATTGGCTCTTCTGGAGAGGGTGGTTTATAAAAAGACGAACAGGTCCTATGATCATGGGCTCACTCCCAAACCTCCATTGTTAAGTGGGTCCCCTGGTTGGATGCTATGATGGGTGGGGTTCCATGTCTGTGGATCAGGTACTCTCCGAACTCCTGTACAGTGATACAGGCTAAAGCTCTGCTGGCAGGAAATGTAAACCTACACCAAGAATAAATGTCTATTCTTGTGAGAACAAATTGGCCCTCCAGTATGCAAATGACCCAACACAGTCAACTTCCCACTAAGTGGCCGGTTGATCATTCAAAGAATAGTACCATACTGAGAATTCAATACTGGTCTCTCTTTCTGGCAGTTTGGATATTCAGAGGTGATGATAGCTAGATCACCCTTACTGAGAGTTCATGCCAAGAGATGATGCCTAGTCTCCATCTCTGCCACCATGGTCACTCCATTCATGTGCCCATCATATTTCTACTCTTGCATCCCTAAATTCTATTCTAAATCCAGTAGCCAGATCAGTTCATTTACACTCAAAACCCTGTAATGGCTCCCCACTTCAATCAGTAAAATCCCGTCTTTACAATGCCCTGCCTCCTTCCTCCTGTTCATTACTTTCCTGACTTTGTTAGATACACATTTCCCCAAGTTCACTGTGTTCCAGTTACACTGGCCTCCTTACTGTCCCTTGAACTGGCCAGGTCCACTCCCGCCCTGGTCTTTTCTTGTCTCCCTGAAACACTTCTGTAGATAGACAAACCCTCTCCTTCACCGCCTCCAATCTTTGTTTGAATTTCACCTTCTGAGTGAAATGTACCCTGACCCCTTTATCATCCTACTTAATATGACAAAATGCCCCCACACTTCCCCATCCAGCATTCTCATATCCCTCACCCCGCTTTCCTTTTTTCCCCTTTTAAACTTACTGTCTTCTAACATGCTGCTTTATTTATCTGTTGTGTTTCTTGTGCAGTGTCTGTCTCTCCTGCTAGAAGACAGAGCTCTTTGTCTGCTTTGCCCCCTCACATACTTAAAGCACCAGGAAAAGTGCCTGGAAACAGAAACAGAACTCAATTAATAATGAAAGGAAAATTGAGCCACCCATGAATAAAAGCAAATTAAAACAAGGTGATACTTTTGTGTTAAAATTAACAATTAAGACTCTGTCACCTCCACAGATACCAAAAGTGTGTGGGAAAAATGTTTCCATAGTTTGCTAGTGAGTTTACAACCTTTTGGAAAGCTATTTAGCAATATAGTTCTTAACTTCTCGAATTTCAGTTCTCATACACTCTACATGAATACCTCCAAAACTTCTTTCCTCAGCCTAGCTATCTAACAGACTTGAAAAGTTGATTTAATGGTGTAGTCAGCCAGCCAGTGGGGCAAAGGCCTGGCATTCACATGTTTTATGTTTAAACAGTATCATTTACACAACCCCAACATTCCTTTTTCTCATTTGAACTGATTTTCTGATTAGTTTTGCAAGACTAGGAAAACTGTTAGCAATAAATTGTGAAATAGATCTTTTGCTAAAGTTCAATATGTTTAAATAGTTTTGGTTCTTTTGTTTTCTCATTTTTCCCAGCTCAACATTCTGTTTCTCATTTGACAGGCTTTTTCATTTCCAGCTAAAATTCATTTCAATTCATGATTTACTTCAAGTATACCTGGCTTGTCTTTGGAGCTAAAAATCATAGCTGGTTTTTTGTTGAAATCATGTTTATTTGTTAATTAGTTTATTATCATTTATCCTCTAGTATTCTTTGGGAAGCAATTGTATGCCAGGCCCTACGTAGATCGGGCTGTCCCTGCCCTCAGGAGATTCCTAGGAGAAACAAGCAGGTAACTGTGTGATGTTCTGGCATTGGAACAGGCTCCAGGAAGGCAGTGAGGCTTGATTAACTCTGGGTGGGGTGGGAGATGGACACAGGGACTCAGCATCTTTTCGGCTCTATTTCTTTTCCACAGCCAGTTATCTAATCTGTGTATTGGCCAAATGTTCTGCAAATTGTATTAGAATTAGAATGTTATCTTATCATAAAGGAAACTATGAATAAATTAATACAATTCTATGAGCTTCTCTGAAGAAACTTTATTTAGAGCATTTAAAAAACATCTTTTTTAAACTTCAAATGGAAAGTGTGGGTTCCTTTTTTGTGGACCCATGTTAATTTTTTCTGGTTTTGCAATATATGCCCACCTGTGTTTTGCAGAGTTGTTACACTATATATTAATTAAGAAGAGCCCTGGGACCCAAAGTTGTTTGAAGTTTAGATAGCAATTGTCCCACTGATAGATCTTTTCTTATGTATTTATTGTTATGTGAAATTGGTTTTATAATTTCTAGTTAATAAACTAGTTACATATATAATTATATGTAGACATATATATAATTATATATAATTAATAGAATTGACTACATAAAGATTTCATGACCTCATCATGTAATAACAATGTAACCAGAATAACAAGCATGCAACCAACTGGAAAATATTTCCAACATGTGACAAATTTAATATCCTTAATATATAAAGTACTCACAAATTGGAAAGAAAAGCATTGTGATCCAATTAAGCAAAAGCATAAAAGGTTTATACAGAAAAATTCATGGAAAAGATACAATTAGTGGTGCTTATTATGTGCCCAGGTGTTTTTCTAAATGCCTAATAGATTGACTTTTAACCCTCATGTCAATTATAAGATGACTCTGATCAAGTTACTTAATCTTCCCGTGCTTCAGTTTCCCTCCCCTGTGCACATGTCTAACAATTTTTCTGTGAAAGATGCAAAGAAGTAAAGTTGCTGGGTAGTAGAGATTGTGTATTTTTAATAGGTCCTGCCAAAATTCTATGCACATTGCTGTGTCAGTGTACATTCCCATCAACACTGTTTGAGATGACCCCGTTCCCTGCCCCGAGTCAACACTTAATCTCTGTAATTTCCTTTTTTTGCCGATGTGGTGGGCAAATCACTTCTGCCTCTCAAGAATTCAAATCCTGCTGAGCATCTTTTCACATGCTTCATGGCCATTTGTATATCTTTCTTGGAGAAAGGTCCATTCAATTCCTTTGCCCATTTTTGAATTGGGTTTTTTGTTGTTGTTGTTGTTGTCGAATTCTAGGTGTTCTCTATGTATTCTTGTTGTTGATCCTTAGTCAGATATGTGATCTGGAAATATTTCCTCCTGTTCTGTGAGTTGCCTTTTAGTTTTATTAATAGTATCTGTCTTACTCTATTCAAGCCATGATAACAAAATACTGTAAACTTCGTAGTTTATAAACAAAATAAATTTATTTCCCGAGGTTCTGGAGGCTGGGGAGTCCAAGATCAAGGTACTGGAAGATTCAGTTCATGGTTAGAGCCCATTTCCTTGTTCATAAATGGCAGTCTTTTCACTGTGTCCTCATGTGGCGGAAGGGATGAGAGCTCTCTCTAGAGTCCCTCTTATAAGGGCAGTAATCACATTTATGAGGGCTCTGCCCTGATACCCTAATCACTCCCCGGGGGCCCCACCTCCTCATGCCTTCACCTTGGAGGTTTGGATTTCAACATGTGAATTTTGACGGGACAGAAATATTCAGACCATAAAAGTGTACTTTGATGCACAAAGCTCTTTAATTTTCATGAAGTCCAATCTATTTTTCCTTTTGTAACCTGTGCTTTTGGTGTCATGTGCAAGAAATTGTCACTTCCAACATCATGAAGTTTTCCCCTATGTTTTCTTCCAAAAGTTTTATAGTTTTAGATCTTATGTTTAGGTGTTTGATCCATTTTGAGTCTAATTTGTACATGGTGTTATGGAGGGGCCAATTTCCTTCTTTTGCATGTGGATACTAGATGTTCATTTTTATTGCATTTGATTATTTTCCATTTTGCAAAGCCCCTTGAAGAGCACTGTGTCTTACAATCCTTTATATCGCTTACGGTACCATGCATTTAACAAGAGCTCAGTGAACTTTAAAAAAATAAATAGTTATTGACTATTGAATTGAAAATATTACCCTGCACCTTAACTGTAGGATCAGCTCCTAATAGGCATTTAAAAAATGTTTATTGAATTATGGAATTGAATATACTTTCTAAGGGATTTCACTGTCAAAGAAAAATATATTTTTTCAATTAAGTGATATTGACAGGATTGGAGAATGAGGATTATTGTAAATGTTGTATCACACGATACATATATATAAAAAGAGAATGATAGAACTACCCCAAAATAATGTACATAGCCATTTTCAAAGCACATACTCAACTTCTACTTTGGAGATGGTGAATTAAAATGAAGAATTCATTATTTTTTTCTCCTCCAAATCTTTTTGAAATAATCCAATTAAAAGAAAAGCCATAAGAACTCTGGAAAACCAAAAAGGGTGATGTGATAGTTACATAAAAAATGTTCCCAATGAACAAGGCTTGTTGGCACTCACATCCTTGTATAGTCCCCTCCCTCATCGAAGCTGGACTTTATTTTTCTTTAATTATTTTTTATAAAGATTTTATTTATTTATTTAACAGAGACAGAGACAGCCAGCGAGAGAGGGAACACAAGCAGGGGGAGTGGGAGAGGAAGAAGCAGGCTCCCAGTGGAGTAGGGAGCCCGATGTAGGGCTCAATCCCAGAACCTTGGGATCACGCCCTGAGCTGAAGGCAGACTCTTAATGACTGAGCCACCCAGGCACCCCTGAAGCTGGGCTTTAGCCAGTAGATCAGTGAGAGTGATGCTGTGCCATTTGAATTTAAGCTTTAAAAGTCCTGGTGGCTTCCTCTTTTACACTTATAGTGGAGGAAAACAGCTTTTTCCCCTCTATCCATCTTAGGTTTGTTGGCTAGGGCCCTGCAGATTAGACCAACCAAAGGCAGATTAATAAGAGAAAAACAGAAGAATTTTATTAACACCTGTATTGCATATATATATATAGGAGAACTCAGTGATGGTTAGAGAACTCAAGAGGTGGTTAGAACTTGGGCTTATGTAGCATCTTAGCAAAGCACAATAAATTCATAGAGAAGTGACAAGATAAAGGGAAAGGATTATAGGCTTCTTAGGGTGCGAACTATGGAAAGGTAACCATTTGGGAGAAACTAACGGAGTAAGTTTGTTTGTGCAGGTCCCTTTCAGTTTTGGCTTTCTGTCTTTTTCATGGCTATAAAACTTCCCCGGGAGGGGGGAGTTATGGCAGTCCTCATTTCTCAGAAGTTCTTGCTTTTAGTCAGATAAGGGAGGCTCTGGATAGACTTCTTTCTGTGTCTGGCAATTCTCATTTGCCTCCAGCTCAAAATAATCCTTATGTCAAAGTGGCATGTTTTGGGATGGCATATTCTAGTCCCCTACACACTCTTAGAAGCTAGCAATATGTGAAAAGATCTTTAAGATTTTTATAATTTTTGACATAGTCACTCTAAGTATTATTCCTAAGGAAATATTCAGAAATATGAAGTCCCTTTTACAAGTAATATTTACATATCATTGTAAATTATTATAATAAGAATTGGAAGGTGGAAGTAGCCTTACTGTTGAATGCTAGAAGAATGGTTCAACAAATTATGTTGTATACATTTGTTAAAATTGCTTAGTCATTGAAAGTCATGATTTTGGAGCATATTTACTGACAATGAAATCCACTCATTCATTTATTCATTCATTCTGCAAATATGTGTAAATAATGTGTGTCAGGCACTATTATAGGTACTGGGTTTTCTTAGTGAACAGAACTCTCTTATGGAACAACTATGCCCCTGTAGCAGTCATTCAGGAGATGACAGAAAATAATTAGGCAAACAAATATATCATGTAAGGTGGTGATAAATGCTAAGAAGGAAAATAAAATCAGAGGAGAGTTACTACTGTTAAAATATGATATAATGTTAGGAGATGTTTATATAGTGTAATCCCAGTTTTGTAAAGAAATAAACAATAACCATTACCACCACAATAAATACATGTACATAAAGACAGAATAATGACTTGAAAAAAAATTAGAATATTCACAGTGCTTAGCCCAGGGTAGGAGAATAACTGGTAATTTTTTTATATGTTCCCACTTTATAAAATGTCAATAATGAACATTTATTTAGAACCAGAAAGCCACAACACAAATCATTGAAAAATCCATAGAATTAAGTTTAAAATGAAAATACTAATTTATACATGTTTATTATTAAGTTCAGTTGCTTAAAAGAACATGACATTTGTTAGAACCCATAAAATGTACAACATGGAGTGGACCCCTAATTTTTACTATGAATTCTGAGTGATAATAACGTGTCAGTGTAGTATCATTGAACATAACAAATGTACAACCATGGTACAGAATGTCCATAGTGGGAAAGGTGGTGTTAGGGTGGAGGATAGGGGATATATGGGAATTCTCTGTACTTTCTACTTAATTTTGCTGTGAACCTAAAGTTGCTCTAAAAAAAAAAAGTTTATTTTTTTAAAGATTTATTTATTTACTTGAGAGAGGGAGAGAGAGCATGTGTGCACATGCATGAGTTGGGGGAGGGGCAGAGGGAGAGCTAGAGAGAGAATCCCAAGTAGACTCCGCACTCAGTGCAGAGCCTGATGTGGGGCTCTGTCTCATGACTGACGAGATCATGACCTCAGCCAAAATCACAAGTCGGATGCTTAACTGACTGAGGCACCCAGGTGCCCCCCAAAATAAAGTTTATTAATTAAAAAAAAGAGAGAGAGATAGCATAGCAGCCATAATGATGTCAAACATAGAATTTCTTTAAAGAGGAAATTTTGGAAACACCCTTTATCTCAGTAAATTTGGCACAAAGCACATTTCTCTTTCTCACGATTCCAGAAGCAGTTTTTCAGTAACACATGGTAAACATATCCATTTATAAGGGGCAAACCAGTATACCAAGCTCATCAAACTGAGATACAAAACCAATGCATATTTATTATTTAGAATGAGAAAGAGTGCTATCATGTCAGCTGGAATACATGTGTTGGTGTAAGGAACATTTTTTTCTGTGAAGGCATGGAAAAATGCTTTATTATCAGAAGATTGCCTGGAGAGCCTAAATTAGAGGAAGTAGTAGCTAGTGTTATGATTTGATTATCAAATGAAGTGTTTCTCAAAGTGTAGGTCCATGGACTTCCTACATCAAACTCTCCAAGGGTGTTTATTAAATGCAGATTCCTAGACACTAACCTAGATTTACCTTATCAGAATCTCCAGGTATGGACCCAGAAAATGCATTTTTAACAAGCACCCAAGGTGATATTTATGTGCATGGAAGTTTGTAAACCACGGGTACTTGGATAAAAGGTAATGATGCCTTTTCTCCGCAGTATGGAAGACTTTACTGATGGGAAATTAACAACGCGAAGGTGTTGGTGCTCTGCTTTGAGAGCACTGCTAATTTCAAACTCCGAGCCTCTGCTTTTCTCTGATTCCTTGACTGTGGTAACTTTATTTAATTACTGTCAAGTCACCATAGAAAATCATTCCTTTTCCTCTTCATATCACTGCCCAGAGTTGTTATATTCTTTTTATGTATTCTATAGAGGGATAATTACATACAGTGACAGTGACAGTTTGATGAGTTTTGACAAATGCATATATCCATGTAACCAAACTTCCAGTTGGAAAATAGAATATGCCATCATCCTAGGAAGTTCACTAGGGTCCCTGTCTATTTTATCCCTGCCCCATCTATCTTGGCAACCACTATTATGATTTATATCCCCTCAGATCAGTTTTGCCTATTCTTGAACTTCATAAAATGGTGTACTGATTATGGGCTAACCCCATAGTTGTTATATAAGATGACACTCATTTTTCCAAGTTATTTTAAGAGAAACTACTCTAGACAACTCTTAAGAAACTCCAACATATTTCAATTTTCATTGGTAAAGGTGGAATACCTTAATTAAGATTTCTTTGCATAGAGGTATAAACAGGACCCTGCTGAAGACTTTACAGACTATCCTTCTGTAGCCAGTTAAGCCTTCAGTTAAAACCAGCCTTCAGTTATAACCTTCAGTTAATGTATACAATTGTAAAACTCTGATAGTAAAATAAAATGCAATTGGAAGAAATTTTTCTGAACCCAAAGAATGACGTCATGTAGCTTCTGCAAGAATTTTAAGATCAACTTGCTGAAATATGGTTAGTAATACTTAGTAAAAAGAAAGTTTGGAGATAGGCAAATGTATGCCACTTGATCCACAGACTGTGGACCACGAAGTCTGGTCCCAGATTAGATTCCAAAAGGGATCAGTAATGTTTTCCCCAAACTTGGGTCTCACCATACTCTTATACACCTTTGTGTTTTCAGCCCCGCAGTTGCAGTCCTTATCAGAGCCTAAGGGAATGTGACATCATTTGAGAAATAGTACATCCTTCCTACCATCCATTATCATAATTCCTTGGGTCCCATAACACTTTCTGTACCATTCTTACATTCTTTGATTCTTCCAGGATTTTAACATTTCTGCTACTGTTTGTGTGGTTCCATGTCACTCTTGTAGAATTGTCATTTGCCTCCATCTTTCTCATTGTTCATTCTGCATCCTGCCTTAAAGAGCTCTATGTTATCACTTTATTTTTTTTAAAGAATCTCCCCACCTTTTCCTCCTTATTGGAGTTGCCCAAGGTCATATTTCTGAGCACTTCCTGGTTCTGTCTTCTTTTGGAAACTTGTGGAATTTTGCCTATATTTTGAAAAAAATATGTTGAAGTCTAGCTTTCAAAAGTCCTCTGTACACATTTTATCCAGCTCAATCTTGTCCTACTTTGAAGATGATGTGGCCATGTTCTTCCAGGTTCCCATCCCTTCCGCTCTGAAGAATGGCTTCTTCCCAGTGGTTGGAACAAGAGCAAAATTATTTCTATTACTTCCTCTCCCCTCTAGGACATGAAATTGTTAGGAAGGCAAGTGAAAAACTCTGCTTTTATCTGAATGAAGTATCCAAATGTTATCTGTATTGTGTATGCTGTGCCAATTTTGTGGCTTTCCTCCCTGTGGCTCAGCTCTTCTTCCATGAAAACATTGCTTCTGTTCTTCTCTTCTTTCATCTTCATCCAAGTGTTCAGAGAGTCCTCTGAATCTATTGTTATCACAGTCTACAGAGCAGCTCCATCTCCTTCCAACAGGTCTTTGTGCACAGCACACCCTTCTGTTACTGTGTTCCCATGGATCAGTTCCATGTCACCAACTCTTAGTGGCATCTGTGAGGTCTTGTTTGTCACCCTGTGCCAAATATCAAAGTTGCTGTGTTGCTTATGTTCTGTGCATGATATCTGGACATCTGCTGCCTATGTTTTCTTTCTGATGTCCTTCCTGATTGTTTTCTTATTGAATCACTCAGCACCTCCCTCGCTGTTGAAATTCTTCCCAGGCCCTCCTTAATGTCATTCATGGAAACCCATTTCAGTTTAATCTAGGTGTTTTTTTCTCCTTCCCATCTGTTTTCCATTTTCAGCTCCTTTGGCCAGATGAGTTGGTATCTGACTAAACACATTCTTTTCAGTCTTTTAAAAATTCTCTTCATTCCTAGTCAACTATCCAGCATTCCTACATTTGAAGCTATGGCCCTGACATAAAAATTTGTACCAAGTGTGTACCTAGTAGTTCACTCTTCATAACATATTTTTGTTCTAAACATCCGTGCCCCTAAGTCTTTTATGTCCCAAATTTCACATCATCTTGAGATGTTTCCGTAGTCTATTTTGATGGGCTTTCATTTCTCTGTAACTTGGCAGGTGATACCTTTGACCAGCCTCAGCAGACTCGGCCATGTACTAGATTTATCCTCCATGACAATAACACCCCTTCTTGCATGACTTATTATGTCAGTTCACAGACATTACCCTTACAAGGGAGTCCCCAAGTGCCAGTGCTTGGCTTTTTCTCCCTAGCTTTATCATTTCGTGTGTCTTCTGCCTCTGTAGGAGAGCATTATTACAAGTGGTGTACTATAGTAGAAAGGAATTTTGCTCTGCTACTTGTTGCTTGGTAGCTAAGGAGGACAAATAAGTGAACTCTATAAGCCTCAGCTTCTTTATCATTCAAGTGGGGGAAAGAATACTGACCTTACAGAGTCACTGTGATGATTTAATAAGATGCTATGTATGAAGCCACTTTGTAAGCTCAAAGTAGCACAAACATAGGTTTTAGGAGTAATCATTGGCTTATTTAGTTTTCCTCCACCCTGTGGAGCACATGGAGCATGCATGAGAAGTTGCTTAACATTGGCCCCAACCCCATATTAACTCATTTCTTGAGTACCTCCTAGAAGCCAGGAGCAACAAGGCATGTGCACAAAACTTGGTGGTGGAGTACTTGGCCAGGGAGAAACCGAATTCGGGAACGTTTCCTTTCCCCAGAATATTAAAGTGGGCATTGTGCTGGCCTGTATGCTTCCTACAGTCATCTGTGCCATGCCTTGTTCTTTGGATTTTAACACTTCAACAGGTGCTTCTGGGCACCCAGAGGTCAGCCCAGTGGTGTGCAAGAATCTGCTTATTTTCTAGAACCCTAAACCTCTAGCTTATGCAGTATCCATCCTGAGCTAACTTCATCTGGGAATTTGCCACAGTACACCCTTCTCCACCCTAAGCATGACGGGATGACATGGTTCTCTAGCGAGTTTGTAGGACAAGCATAATAACAACTAATTATGATAGTACCAACTACAATTCGCTTGTATTGAATACCTACCATATGTCCATACTCTGTTAGGCTCTTTGTATACATCAGTGCTTTTCAACCATTAAAAATTATTGCTCCCCTAAGAATTGCTCCCCATTCTTAGACATGTTTTTCTTAATATCCCTTCTATGACATTTTAATACCACAGATAATACCGTGTACTTGTTCAGGTACTGTATGTATGTAGGTACTTTCTGTGATTTATTTGTGAAGAGAATGAGATTTTTCTCACCTTCTCCCCCAAGAACCAATTTTCACCCCCCTGAGGGTGATATTACCCCCATTGAGAATGTGTGTGTGTGTGTGTGTGTGTGTGTGTGTATTCCTCTCCTTCCCTCAATCATTCCCCAAGTAATTTGCAAACTGTTTGCTCAATCCCTGAACCTATTACACAACTATTGACCCCAGGGAAAGAAACCTTAATTCGGAGGTAACAGCAAACACTCCATTAAAGGAAAGGCTGCATTTTCTACATAGAACCCAGCCCCCAGGTCAAGCCTGGACAGACCCCAGTTTGATGAAGTCTTGTGGTCTTTCTCACATACTGTTTTCTTTGTGACCTCCTCCCCCAGGACCTTGAAAGGATGCTGAACATTCCTCATCAGAAACCTGAGGAGGATACTAAAAAGACAGCCACAATTTTCCTTCTGCTTGCTGCCAAGTTTCTTGAGGGCCCAGCTGTTGGGGTAAGATTTTGTAGGATCTTATATATATATAAAAGCACATGCACACTGCAATCTGAGGTTTCAAATGCTGTTTTAGTTTTCTGTGTCAAAGGGCTAGAAAATATGGAAATAAGGGAATGTAGTAGAAGGATGGGTGAAGGAGAAAAGGAGAGAGGGAGGAGAGGCCAGAAGACTAGAGGGATGGGGGTGGGAGGAAGAAAGAAAAGGAAGAGCAAATGTAATGGAAGGAGCAAGGGCCTTGCAATCAGACAGCTAGCCTAATCACTTTGTGACCTTGGGAAAGTTATTTAAACACTCTAGGTCATTAAAAGGCTTGTTCTACAGGGTCTATCTTTGTATGTACAATATCTGGCATACAAAAGGTGCTCAGTTGTGTCAGCATTATTATTATCATCACATATACATATTGGTAATAAAAGGAATTGGAATCAAATAAGTTTGCCATTCAAGTTTTCTAATCTTAGAAAAGAGTTATGCGTACCAGTACATATGGGCCGAGCCACAAGGACATTCAGGACCTCAGGAGCAAAGGCTGATGGCAGAGGAGGATGTGTCTGGAGTTTCTAAGGGGCCCAAAAAATAGCACTCCTATTTTTCCTATTTAATTTTTGAACCAGTTGAGTTCTAAGACAAAGGAGTCATCAGTGGGGGCCAATATATGGCCCTTCTTACTGATCAATGCTACTTTACAGAGCTTTACTTCTATCTTTGAGTAAGTGGAGTTCTCAACATGAAACTCCAGCATTAGAGCAACTTCCTCATCAGCCTCAGGCAACATCAGAACATGGCAGCCTCCCCCAGGTGCAGAAAGATGCCTTTTTCTGTGGGTATTCCCTAAGAAAAGGAACAGAAGCAAGAGCTAGGCCATGCATGACTTCTTTCCCCTTCTAAACTCATCAACCCGGTAAGTCAGTTCACCTCCCTGGGGGGGGTGGAATATGTAAGGGAATAGAAGAGGCCAGGTGTGTTCTGCCAGTGGATGTCCTTTGACCTGGACAAGATAAAACAAGAGGGGGTTGGATGTGACAGTCCCACCCTCTAACTGGTTCATAGGTAGTGATGCAAGGTGACAGAACTAGGAGAATTTCACTGGTCTATAGAATTGGCCCTAAGTGGGAGGAAGGGATACTGTAGTGTGCTTCAAACTGGTTAACAATGAGATCTCTGGGGGAAAAAAAATGATACCCATTTATAAATTTTACTGATATAAAGGGTGTGTAGCACACAATTTATAAATAATAATAAAACGCACAATACTCTCTTTTAAATTCCATGTGGCCAATTGATTCCCACTGAATGTTTTCACTGATTTTTGCTGAACCCTTGTATCCATAGCCAACCTCTGGT
Source organism: Ailuropoda melanoleuca (assembly GCF_002007445.2). Classification (NCBI taxonomy): domain Eukaryota; kingdom Metazoa; phylum Chordata; class Mammalia; order Carnivora; family Ursidae; genus Ailuropoda; species Ailuropoda melanoleuca. The sequence goes on along the minus strand of NC_048224.1, from coordinate 35,748,367 downwards.
TGCAATTTAACCATGATTTGAAAAGTGGAATCATTTCCACCATCCAGAGAACAATAGATGTAAATAACTTACAAGCATAGACAATAGCGAAATGTAGTAAGATTATTAAGAAGTGATGAATTTGCATATTTATGACCTTTGTTTTTAATGTAAATTAATTGTATGTTTATATAATATAAATTTTAATAATGGCTGTGTTTAACAGTCCAACTTGTAAAAAGCCTGAAAATTTATCAGTCAGCACACCACTGAGGAATATCCCACAGTCCGAATTATGTTCGGCTCCCACCTAAGGAGATATTGGGGTGTCACGGGTGGAGCAAGGGGCAGGCTGGCTGTAGAGATTGCCAGGCTAGAAGAACAGCATCCACCAGGGGGCAGTGTGGTTCCAGGTGGTCTCTTACACAGGGAGCCAGACCTCCGCCTGTGGTTACTAGAGGGATAAGGACAAGCACCACGATTGGAGGCAGAAGGTTGAGACTTGGGGCTTCTCTCTGGGTGCTGACCAGGGGAGCAATCTGGAAACCAAAACACATGACCTGAGCTGCTATTGGAGAAGGGGTCAGAGGAGAATCCTCCTGCTCCCTGCCCCCGTCTGGTTTCAGGACAGGGCAGGAAGGCCCATTGCAGACCTCACTCTCCACTGAGGTGAAGACTTATCTGGACAGATGTACTAGGGGCTCAGGAGCTTGAGCGAGACAGAACTTAATTACCTAAAATGGGGTTCAGGGACTGTCGTTGAGAGGACCACAGAGGGGAGACCAACACTCGAAGCCAAGCAGAATTTTCTAGTCAGCTAAAAAATTTGGAGCCATAGGAGACGCAAGCAGAATCACAAAAGTCCAATTTCCAAACTGCTTTCTTTTCTGCACACACGAGCCGTGGTTGGGTTTTTAAGCAGGAGCAAGTTATGTAGCACACCACATCCATCAACAGAGGCTATGATGTGATAAATATATTTTAATTTATCCTAATTCCATTTCATCTGCTTACAGTCACTTTCTAGAAGCCCCACTGAAGGCTTAAATGCCTCTTTTAGGAGTTAGTAAGTGTAGTTTCTTGGCGACTTCCTTTTTCACTATCCAAAATAAATCTAGCCACCTTAACAGAGCAAAAGCAAAACTAGTACCTGGAAAAATCACATTTTCTTACTAATTTAGGCAAAATGGTCCCTAGAATTTTATAAACTATCTAAATCACTTATATAAAGTTTTTGTTTTTTTCTCTACACTTACCTGTTAGGAGATTACTTCTGCCTTGTTTTGTCTATGAAAGTTTAGCTTTGTGCTGAAACCTGAAAGCCCAGGATTTCAAAAGAGTTGTGTTTATCTCCTTGCTTGCTTCAGGCATGAATTGCTCCTAGGCCACCGGAGAAAAGTCAATTCATATTGATGTAAAGTCAGTTCATATTGATGTGTGGGCCTTAGCTTAATAGAAGACCAGCAATTTTAGCTTGAGACAATAACATCTTAACTTGTTATTTTTAACAATATATGAACTGTTAAGTTCAGTGATATATTAGAAATAATGGGAAAACAGCAAATCGTGGGTGATTAATGTCTAGCGTAAATTAGTTCAAGTTGCTAAATTATTTATTTATTACAAACAGTATATTATGTCTATGTCAAAAAGCTAAGTCATATTTTATAGAGAAGAATAAAAGATATCTAAAATGAATTAATGAATAGGATCACAGTATACATACTGTTTTATAACTCAAAATATTTTTTACAGTGCATAATTTTAAACATATGCGTAAGGACAGACTAGAGTATAATGAACCCTCAAACTTTTTGAATCTTGTTTCATCTATCGCTTTACAGCACTATCAATATGACATTTCATCTCTAAATACAGAGTTTAATAAATAATAATATACCATTATCACTTTTAAAAAATGATCATAAAACTGCCATAGTATCATTCAATATATGGTCATTGTTCAGATGTTCTAAACTTTCATGTGTGTGTGCGCCCACATGTGTGCACACGTGGACTTATGAAGGCAATATATACTGCAGTTGCTTAATATGTCTCTTAAGTGTCTTTTAATATGTGGGTTCTCCTGTCATTTCTTTTGTTTTTATAATTTATTTATTAACGATCACTTTTTTTGTGATTTAATAAATCACAAATATTTCCCCATCATTCTTTAGGGCTTCATATTATTCCATCGTGTGGACGTTCCACGATTTATTTTCACAACCTTCTGTTGTTGGATAATTAATTGTGTCCAATATTTTCCTAACATTCAATTTATTGTGAACAACACCCTAATACATACATCTTTGGAGACTTGCTTGATTGTTTAAGAAAAATCGATAACTGCAGAATTCCTGGTTGAAAGAATCAATGTCTCTCTCTCTCTCCCAATGCTTTACCAATGGTTTGCTTTACTTCTAAAGTAAAGGTATGGACTTGCTTTTGAATTTGATTTAAATTCAAACTCTCCAAAAATTAGGGATTCCTGCAGTAAATATTGAAACCATTTCTTTCTCTACTGGTAAGGTTCAGGATTTGGTAAACAATCTTTCATTATGGAAGGGTCGGGGAGAGATTTATGGCAGGATGACTATACAGGTGTTGACAGTCGAAGGACAGGTTAGACTGGAAGGTGTCATAGTCCTCAATGACCCACCCCTCTGGCTTGATGAGTCACCTTAGTTTGAACTGAAAATGTCACTCTCTTTCATATGATTGATGAAAAACCCTGAGCATGTAAACAGAATGCCTTGGAAAATGTGTTCACCCCTTCTTTGATTGGCTATGCTCATACTGTGAGGTTATGAGAAAGTCTAGTCTCCTGGAAGGAAGGTGAGTAGTTGTTATTGTCACGGGATAAGATTCCATAAGTTTCTTTGAAAGCTCTCAGAAATTCAGTGTGGGGTTGGATGAATGGGAAGGGGGCGGGGGTAACGATAAAACAAGATCAGCCATAAATTGGTAATTATTGAAGCTAGAAGATAGGTACACGGTAATTCATTCTACTGTTTTTCCTAATTTGGAGAATGTATGAAAATTCATGTCCATAATAAAATTTTAGAAGATCTCCCAGTGCAGTATGGCCAGTCCATGGCCTATGCCCCTGGGTGGCTCTTTGGGGCTCCAAGTACAGCCCTTGAAGCAAACATGAATAAGATTTCACAATAAATTATTGTAATGGGGTGTTTTTAAAGTAATAACAAGTCCTTAGAGAGATTTCAAATGATATTCCACACAAGCATGTGCTACCATTCACTTTTATTTCATGCAATAAATGAATCATACAGGAATATTTTACAAGGGAAATTATTGTAGCCCCTTGTAAATGACACCGAAGGATTCGGCCTTATATCCTCTGTCAAGGAGACCACTCTTGCAGTACAGTCTTTAAAAAAAACCTTCACAATCAGGAAATTCTACTTTCTGTATAATCTGGTTTATTATAAAAGGTACTGAAAACACCTATGGTGTACCAAATTGGGATTCATGACTTAACACCGAATTTTTTTCTTTTAAATTTCTTTAGAAAGTCAGGGATGCCCAAGGACCTCATACATAGTAGGCCATCACCTAGAGTAGCTCTGGAAGATTGGTGTCTAAAATTTTAATTGCAGATTAATCCCATGTTCTGATGGAATATATTGTAGGTATAAAGAATGCTTACATTAGTTATATAGATATTTGATCTATTAGATGCCTCCTCTTATTCGGCTAAGGACTAGATGTTGAAAATGCAAAGTCAAATCACTTAACCATCACTTAGTGATGATTCTCTGACACACAGAGAAGAGGGGATATTTCAATTTATAAGTCAGCAACCACTAGCAAGCAGATGGCTGATTTTTTTCTTCCCCCACACCCTGACAATGAAACTAGAAAGCTATAACCCTTAATGAGCATAAATTAGATCTTGATTATAAAAGACCTCATTTCATAAAATAATAAAGATTCCATCCCTTCAAGGGATTCTTTATTTTATGCATAAGGAAACAAAGGGTGAATGGGGCTTATAAACTCAAGGTTAGATTGAAATCATAGTTTGTTCTGATTTGATTACATCAAATGGCAAAATCTAAAATTCGTCTGGTGACTTCCTTCATAAAATAAGAGAATGTTTTATATTCTCTGTGAAAAAATGGATTATATTCTGTCTGCCACCACCAACTGCTTGTTTCTCACTAATACCAACGTACACAATATCATTGCTATTTAGAGTTTGTCTACAATTGAGGTATAATACAATGATAAACAGAAGCCAGCTTCTGTCAGCTCATGAGAGCCTGTCTACATATCTCTTCCCAACTCCATGTTCTGTAACATCCTGTGGATGCCTTGAAATCGGGCATGGTGGGAGTATTTATACCACAGAAATTGGCGCACACTACAACCAGGACTTTTTCTTTTTTTATTAGGAGAGTCAGTTTGCCATTACACCACTTGATATACAATAGATGCTTGATAGTCGAGGCTTTAATATTTTTAGTTTCAGCCCATTTACAAATGACCATGAAGGCTCATTACATTCTGCCAAGGGACTGATCAAGTCCAAAATCCTCGGTGTGGTCTGGCCCTTGCCCATGTCTGGAGCTTCATCGTTTTTGTTTTTTTTTTTTTTTGGTGCAAAATAGTGGTTTTATTAAAGCACTGGAATGGGACCCTTGGTCAGAAAGAGCACTGCACCCAGAAAGAGCTGCTGCATGTGGGTCTTGAGGAGTGGCTGGTTATATACTCTTGCGAGTTGGGGGAAGTAAGGAAAAGGGAGGTTTCAAAAGGTTTGTCATATGCTAAAGAGGACCTACAAGATAATGCTAGAGAGGAACTACAAAGATATCAGAGGTCTTGCCATTGTCAAGGTTGTTTTCCCTTCTAGCAAGGTATTAATTAAGATAGTTGGGAAATTCCTAGAAGAATGTCACACACGTCCCACCCAGGAGTGGGGGATGGGGGGAGGTTGCAGGGTATCAGCTTATGCTTTGTCTTCAGCTAGGCTTCTGTTCCCTCATCACTTCCCCCCTGAACAATTTTGATCCTTAAATCTTTAAGGTTGTTGAAGGTGGAAGGTCTCATCTTCTGTAACATCTTCCTGCAGAATAGGGGAGTAGAGATGTCCCTAAGTATAGGTCAACATTGGTCAGTTGGGGAACATATGGGGAGGTTACAAAATGGGGAGGTAGCTGAATCCAATGCGGTCAATATATATGCACCTCCTTGAGTAGAAGGGATCATCTGTCAGCTGGAAGTTAGGGCAGTGAAGGAGTCTTGGCACTAGGCAGAGAGACACCAGAAATGACAACAAAATAAGGTTAATTATGTAATGAGAAAGAGAAGTCTGAGTAAAAGACCTTTGATAATTTTCCTCCAGTCCAGGAGTTTAAAGCAATCACTAAAGCACCGATTTGAAGATTCATGTCAGTTAGAAACTCTGGAGCTTTACCTTATGTCATCCTTTTACCTGCTTACTGTTCTTCAGACCTACAGACATGCCTTCATTCCTTTGAAAACTCCTTGCTCCTTCCCCGCACTTGATTTTTTGCAGTTTTCTCTATGCTGCAACCCACCTGCTCCTAGTTAACAGGTACATGTCCTTCAGCTTGTAGCTGAATTTCCACTTCCTCAGGGTAACATTCCTAGACTCAAAGTCTAGGTCACGTACAAGAGTTAAAAGTCTTCCTCACACACTCAACCTTGTAAGACAGATCACAGTCTGTAACTCTGTCCCTGTTATGATTGTTTGGTTCAGGGTCACCTCCTTACCCTCGGTGACTCCCATGGGACGTAGGGCTGTGTCTGATTTTCCTCCATGTGCTTTCCCTACTAGCTAGAAAGCGTAGGGCCTTTTAAATTATGCATTTAGAAAATAGTCCAAAGATTCAGAAAAATGCAGAGAATAATGTAATAAGTATCTGTATACTTTATCAACCAGCTATAACTTCAACATTTTGCCAGGATTGTTTCACCTTTTTTTTAAAGAACAAAAACATTGATATTCTAACTAAACCCCTTGTGAATTCTTCTCAATCCCATAGCTGTCTTTTCCTCCCTGGAGAAAACCCTTAACACGAAGATGGTGTGTATTCCTTCACTGTAAGAAGCCGTAATTTGCCTGGGAAAGTCTATCTAGGTTTATATTTAGGAGAGCTATTACTCATCTTTGCCGGCATATGTGGTGGCTGGAAGTGAGCATGAGGATTTCTGAATGGCATGCTTCTTAGAAAGGGAACTGATGCCCTGTTTGGGTCGGGATTTCCCAATATGTAGTATGAATCAACCATTTTATACTGTTTTTTAAAACTCTTTTATAATTTGTTTGAAGTTGTCTAAGTTCTGACATTAGCTTGATTTGTAGACACTTTAAGCTCCGTTAACATAAGATGACAAAGAGGGAGTGTTGAGCTGTGGTAAAGAGCATGAACAGCTGGGGTGAAGTCTTTATTAACTGTATGATCTAGAGCAGAACGATCCCTGAGCAGCACTGAGGGCATCACTGGGGAACTTGTTAGAAATGCACATTCCTGACTCCCACCCCAGATCCCCTGAAGCCAGAATGCAGGGGCAGGGCCCAGCAATCCATTTTAATCAGCCCTGCGGCTGATGCTGGTGCCCACTACCATTTGAGAACAACTGGTCTGAGGCAAGAAATTTAAGGCCTCTGAGCTTCAGTTTATTTATCTGTAAAATAGAAATGATAATCCTCAAGACACAGGATCTTTGTGAAGATGGAATATTAGTTAACATTTAAGGAGCAAATCTATCAGTGCCAGGCAGTGTTCTTAGCACTTACCATATTTTATCTCATTTAATCCTGAAATTAACCTCATCACAAATAAAGATGAGAAAAGTACCTAGCACATAGCGAGCACTCAATAACTGTTACTCTTATATTATTACTTTTTCGAGTAGTAAAGATAAAATGAGATGATGTAAATACTGAGCACAGCATCTAATACATAGTATATGCATAACAGGTATTAACTGTTTTCACATAAAGGTATTTGTCTGAAGAGTAAACATTATTCACATGGGTCTTCATGGGAAGTGGGATAGAATCTAACATTTTAGACTAGACTAGACTAACTGAATCTAGGGACTCTCCCACTGGGGTAAAAAAAAAAAAAAAAGGCCATTACAGAAAACATTTTATAGATCACATTTCAACATTTCTTTTTGTGATTTGTCAAAAGTCAAGGAAGCCAAAGAGAGCTCTTTGAACTAATAGGGAGGGCGAAGAAGGTATTAACTACCCTCTAATTAAGCTGGTTAATAGCTGCGCTCTATTGGTGAGATCAAAGGCCAGAGAAACACTGCCTTCCAGGACTTTTGAAGACAGGCTGCTCTCCATGATGACAGCCTTGAAGTTTCGGACCCTCCGAAGTAGCTCAGAGAGAGAGTTGCTCTGTCTGTGGGGGTCCGAGAGAAAGAGGGAGAAGGTCCAGGTGGACGGAGAGCAGTTAAAATTTTGTTAGGCAAGAGTTCATTTGTGTTTGGGCATTTGTATTTGTTTCAGAATCTAACTCCAAATTGTGTTTTCTAAAATAAAGTAAAAAAAAATATAAATGAAATGAAAAAGTCACAGCTCTTGCTTTGCAGCTTTATATAAAGAATTTCTGAGTATTGGAAAAGGACTGCTGGAAAAGCATGCTCTCCTTCAGTCTGCTGTGAATGGGAACCCTTTCCTGTCCACATTCTCTTCCCCAGGGAAGCTGACCTCTCCCTCTTTGTGCCCAAAACCCCACTGGCTTCTCCTCTCATGACACCTGGTATGCACGGAAGCGTTTGGCTTTTTCTTGATCTAGACCAGAACTGCCCAAGAGTGTAAGTTACATTTGTTAACTAACATTTTTTTTTTAAGTAGACACTAAAAACAGTGAAAAGGAACAGGTGAAATTAATTTTAACAATGTAGTTTGAGACCACGATATCCTGAATATTATCAGTTTGATAGGTAATTAATGTATAAGTATTAATGTGATATCTTACAGTTTGAGGAGGGTACCCATTCTTTGAAATCCAGTGTGCATTTTACACCTACAGTACATCACAATTTGGCTTAGCCCCATTTTGAGGGCTCGATAGCCACATATGGCTGGGGGCTCCCATGTGGGACAGTGTGGGGCTAAAGCATGAGCAACTCAAAGGTAGCATCTAATCTATCTTTGTACCCGCAGTGCTTTGTTCGGTGCTTGAAACCAATGTCGTTCCGTGGGTAAATGTGGCATGTAGAGTTCTAAGATCACGTCCGGCGATCCTTGCCTTTGTATAATCTTTTCCTCTTTGATTGTGGGTAGAACATATGACCATGATGAGATGTCAATCTATTGATTATGATATGTTGTATGGCAAAGGGGAGGATTATTTGGGTGGGCCTGCTCTAATCAGGTGAGTCTTTTAAGAGAGAGAAACATTCCTGCTGGCTTAAAAGAAAGCATACACCCAGGTAGTGAACTGCCAATGGAAAAGAGCAGCCTCTAGAAACTGAGACAGGTCCCTAGCCAACGAAGTAGAGAGAAAACAGAACTGAATTCTACCAAGAACTAGTGAGCTTTTAAGAGCACCCTGATGAGAACTGTAGCTGACAGTTTGATTTCAGCCTTTTTTTTTTTTTAAAGATTTTATTTATTTATTTGACAGAGACAGCCAGCGAGAGAGGGAACACAAGCAGGGGGAGTGGGAGAGGAAGAAGCAGGCTCATAGCGGAAGAGCCTGATGTGGGGCTCGATCCCATAACGCCGGGATCGCGCCCTGAGCCGAAGGCAGACACTTAACCGCTGTGCCACCCAGATTTCAGCCTTGTAAGCCGCCCCCCCAGCACAGAACCTAGCTATGCCGTGCCCAGATTTCAGATCTGCAGAACTGTGAGCTAATACAGGCGTATTGTTTGAAGCCATTAAATTTGTTGTAATTTGTTACACAGCAGTAGAAAACTAATACAGTAAATAAATGTCATAATTCAGCAACATCATCCAGCTGGTGGCAATGTCTCTAAACTGTAGGCATAGTCCCTAAGAGGAATCAGTGACTGTGAACTTTAGACTTAAAAATCAAACCGGTATCACGATGACAACATATTTATTTAACCGTGCCAGAGTATTAGCAATCCCAATGTTGAAGTTAGTCTCTCTTTGCCAGTGCCATTTGCATCAGAGGGAAGAACTAAGTGAGAGGCAAACAAAACAAAACAAAACAAAAGACAAAGCCTCTGGAAATAAGTTTAAAATACTTACCTTGTAAAGGAGTGACTGTTGATTAGAGGCAAATACAAAAAATAACGATGATAACAAGGATAGCTCATACTTGTTGGCTGTGTACTCTGTGCCAGGCATATCAGCCAGGGCCCTAAAAGGCAGATATGATTATTACCTTCCTTTTATGGATGTGGAAACCAAGTTTAAGAGGTAGGAGGAGATTTAACTGCATAACCAGGCGATAAAGGTAATTAGGAAGGAAGAGGAAGAAGAGGTATTTTTGGATAAAGTACTCTTCAGAACAGGTTAGCTTGACTCTCAAATGCAGCTCTCTCTCTTGGATGACAGAGAGCTCTGTTTCCTCTCTGTTAACAGGTTCTCTTTATACCCCTTCCTTCCAACAAGGTGCATTTCCCAAGTGGTCCTCAACCTCTGCATTCTGCCTTTTACTTTCTCCTTTGGAGAAGTCGATGAGTCCTGTCACTGCCAATAATACCTCTGGTCCTGGCTCCCAAAGGTACATCTTGAACCCTATTGTTCTGTGTTCTAGCCCTCCAGGGACATTTCCACTTGGATGTCTCCCTGTCCTCTCAAGTTCAGCTTGGTCAAGGTGGAGTTCAGCACTATGCCCTGAAAACCAGCTCTCCTCTGTGATACTCTACACCTGCCAACAATTCCGTAACCACTGGCTAGACCGCCGGGCTGCAAACCTCAAAGACTCTTCAGCCCTTTCTCATCTCCATTCCCTTTAGCCAATCAACTGCTAAAAGTATCTTTCCAGAATGTTTGCTCAACCATTCTTTCTATACTCTCCAACCTCCTGAGTCCTTTAGTCCACTACCCTTCTTTCCTATCTTCCTTATCCAGCTTTGATTCCATGGTGTGTCAATTCCGTCCCTCCTACCAGGGCCCAAATCCCCTTGCCACTCTATTTTCATCATTCCTATTGACGTGACTTGAAGCCAACCATCTTCTTGCTCTTCAACTGGGAGGCTGAGTAATACTGAAAAAATTGCACAGAGGGAAGATAAAGTAGAAGCCTTTCTTCCAGTTTTCACAAGGCCCCAAGACCAAGGATGCCAAATACTATCACATTCCAGAACAAATGATCAGCCCCTCCCTATGCATGACTCCTAAAGAAGGTGGATGAAACAGCTTTTATGATCTTTATCTTTCACTTACCTTGAGCTGTGCGTTTTTCCTATCTGATACTCCCTCCTACTTATCCCCCTAGCCATATGGAAGCTTCATAGTCGTCTTTGATAGGTAGCTTTTGAAGCTTGGAGGGCACAGACAGACATTAGACCATTGCCTAGGGGAAAAAAGTCTTTAATGAGAGGTTGGCTGAAGTGAACTGTGTGTCAGCACAGGGGAGGGCTGCGTTTAGGAAATAACCACATTCTGGCCTCTGCCAGGCCAAAGCTACATTTTTTTTCAGGGACCAAATGTCAAACTGACAGTAGGAATGTGAGTTTGCCTTGTTTAGAAAGGAATCTTGACCCATAGGGCTTCCTGCAATCGATGAGGTGTCCTTGCCAAAAAGAGGTCAGGGGTTCCACTGGGTGGAGAAGCAGAAGGGAATCATAGGTGGCTGGTTTGAGGAGAGGACCGCCTGAAACAAAGGAATTCCAGATGAAAGGGTCCAGCAAGGGAGCATCTGAGGAGGCTGTGGATACTTCCAGGAGAGAAACATCAGCCAGAACCAGAAGGAAACTACACCAGCCTATGTCTGTGTCAGTCAAATAAGGCCTTCCCTCCCCTTACCATCCTGTTGTCTCTGCTCCCATCCTGGAGGATCCATTAGAAGTCAGGTGGTGGGGGAATGGAGCAGGGGTCAGGGAGAAGTAGCACTAACAGGGAAATAGAGATGAACACCCCATTCCCCACTGCAGGCTCTTTGGGGATGAAGTGACCAGAGGACATTTTGTTATTTGAGACGATAGCAGTCAGAAGACGTTCCTATTGTTTCATCTGAAGGCTGGAGAAGAGTAGGCACAAAAGAGGATTCAAATGGGCAGTTGGGAGTGAAGAATAAAATTGTTTCTCTTTGCATCCTGTGAGTCTAGCTTGCTCAGTGAGACCATTCAATTTGTATCACTGAAATAATCTCAGTCTACAGTCATCCTTGAAGCCATGGCAATATAACACTTTTCTGGTGGACACGCTGTCCTATTCCTGCAAAGTTACCTTAATGCTTCTCTCCCTTTCTTGATCCCTGAATTTCACACTGGCCCCTTACTCTCAGATGATCTTGCCTCAGTCTTTGTAGAGAAAATAGAATCCGTCAGATGGGAGGTAATTGTATTTCTTCTGCATCACTGCATCTTCTGGAGCTGAACTATACCTAGAGTGTTAACTGACACATATATTGTAAGTATATAAAGGATGGTTCACTATTTGACAATAGTATGTTCTCTTAGGCAAGTAGACTATTTCCTCCATAATCTTATTCTCAATATCAAGTTGCCTAGCATCTCATTTTCTTATAATGTAAAAATAAACTTTTAGCTCAATTCAAAACTTGGAAACTTTTTCCATTTATATTAAAATCTATGAGAAGATATAAGTCAAATTTTAATTTATTTGTATTGCATTCTGCAAAATATGTCCATAAGATTACCATTTGTATGGTAAGTATTTTGCAATATTTGAAATAGGGCATTTCACGCCTTTGCCATCACCCTCAGAGAGCTTTTCCAGTCTCAATTCTCTTATTCCATCTAATTACAATTTCATTTTAAAAGCAGTTGGGAGCATATATACCCTGAGCATTTAAAAATGTTACATTTAATGTATGTAATGAGTTTTTAATTCCAATATAACTAACAAAAATAATTGAAAAACAGAGTTGCTAATAGAAGCACGTTTCTCTATAAAAGTAATTTACATTTTCTAAAAGAATTCTAAGTTCATTACAGAAATTTTTGAAAATCACAGGAAAGTATAAAGAATAAAATAAAAATCAGCCATAATCACACCACCACTCTCACACTCATTTTTGAGATCTTCCAGTCTTTTCTAGTTTTCAAAGTTGGTATAATAATGCACACACATTTTGTTATTTATTTTGTTTTATTTTAATCCCAGCATAGTTAACATACAGTGTTGTATTAGTTTCAGGGGTACAATATAGTTATTTAGCAATCATCTACATGACTCAGTGCTTATCATGGTAAGTGTACTCTTAATCCCCATCACCTATTTCCCCCATCCCCCCACCCACCTCCCATTAGGTAACCATCTGTTTGTTCTTTGTAGTTAGTCTGTTTTTTGGTTTGTTCCTTTTTTCTTTTTTACCTTTTGTTTGTTTTTTTCTTAAATTCCACGTATGTGTGAAATCATATGGTATTTGTCTTCCTCTGACTGACTTATTTCACTTAGCACTGTACCCTCTAGATCCATCCATATTGTTGCAAATAGCAAGATTCCATTCTTTTTGATGGCTGAGTAATATTCCATTGTATATATAAACCACATCTTCTTTATCAGTTCATCTGTTGATGTTCACCTATGTTGCTTCCATAATTTTCCTGTTGTGAACAATGCTGCAGTAAACATAGGAAATGCCAACATATTTTAAAACCCTGCTGTTTTTCATCAGAACATTATACTGAGGCCATCCTTTTTCTGTGCTGTTGAGTACTGTCCAACAGTCTTGTGACTGAATTCTATTCCATCACATTATAATCTGTTATAATTTATTATATTTGTCATGTAATATGTAATCTGGTCCTATTATAATTTCTTTAACAACCCCCAGCATGCTTATTTTTATTTATGTATTTTATTTTTTAAAAGATTTTCTTTATTTATTTGAGAGAGAGAAAGTGAGCGAGAGAGAAAGAGAAAGAGAGAAAGAGAGTGCACAAACCAGGGGAGGAGCAGAGAAGCTGACTCGCCACTGAGCAGGGAGCCCAATGCAGGACTCGATCCCAGGACTCTGGGATCATGACCTGAGCCAAAGGCAGAGACTCAACCAACTGAGCCACCCAGGCCCCCTACTTATTTTTAGAAATAGAAAAATGTAGTTTATCCTTGGCTTCTGGTATGTATTTGGTTTGGGTATTTTCATTCCACCATCAATAACCTTAATTTAGATTTTTGCCAGATTGCACACTTCCTAGTCTAGTAAACAATCATAGTCTTGTTTTAAATTCAGCAAAAATAAGAAGGCCACCAGGATCTTTACATTTCTGAAATTGTGGCCTCTCTTCATAGTATCTCTTTTCCCTTTGTGTTACTTCCCAATACCTTATTATCCAGCTTTCCCTCCCATTGAATTATTTTTACTCCTTCCTCTATCTCTCTTTAAGATGGAGTTTATTTCTGTTGGATTCTTCCTTCTTAATGTTCATTGTAGAAAAAAATCAGATATTGCACATAAGGCTGGTAGGCCTTACGTTTGTATATTTACATTTGCAAATATATATTTACCTGCATATCAGGGGTGGAACCATCTGGTGAGAGATTCATATATACCAGTTTCATCCCACTGACATATAAAATCAGAATGCCAGGTTTTTTGTTTTTTTTTTTAAAGATTTTATTTTTATTTATTCGATAGAGATAGAGACAGCCAGCGAGAGAGGGAACACAAGCAGGGGTAGTGGGAGAGGAAGAAGCAGGCTCACAGCTGAGGAGCCTGATGTGGGGCTCGATCCCAGAACGCTGGGATCACGCCCTGAGCGGGAAGGCAGACGCTTAACTGCTGTGCCACCCAGGCGCCCCCTGTTTGTTTTTTTTAATGTTTATTTATTTATTTTAGAAAGAGAGAGCACGAGTGGGAAGGGGCAGATGGGCAGGAGAGAGAGAATCTCAAGCAGGCTCCATGCCCAGCATGAAGACTGTTGCAAGCCTTGATCTCATGACCCTAAGATTGTGACCTGATCTGAAATCAAGAGTTGGATGCTTAACCGACTAAGCCACACAGGCGCCCCAGAATGCTGGTTTTTGAATTTACCTACTGAGAAATGGAGTTGACATGTGGCCTGAAATGGTCTAATATGACTAACACATTCCCTTACTGAAGGAAGACCTTCAAGGAAGGCCCAATCATAAGAAGTTTTCTTAATAAGAATGAAATCAGAGGAAGGGTTTTGGGATTAGACATATAGAATGTTCAGTGGCAACAGGCTAAGGCAGCCTTATGTATGCATTGTTATAATTAAGTTTAGATATGGGGTTAGGGTTAGGAAGAGGGACAGAAATTGTGACTGAGAAGTTCATCAAGGGAATGAGTGCTATCTTGTATTAAATCCCTCTGCCTTCCCATGCACAGTGCACCCTGCCACTAGAAACTTCTGCATTGATCACTTGCTTCCTTCTTCACTCTCTCTCCTTCCTCGTGGTCATCCATGACTCCTGCTTTCTTGGTCCTCCTTCTGTATCTGATTGTTTTTTCTCTGTCTTCTTTCCATGCTGACTCTTAGTTCTTACATCTCTGGAGTACCACGTCTACAAATTCTGTCCTGGGCCTTTGGATAATCATTCATGTGGCTCCTGATGTTAATTTAATACTCTTCTCTTTCCAGACACACAGTTGGATGACACGTCCTGCCTTCCTTGTTGTTGGGTGGGGCCATGTGATGAGTTCTGGCCTTTGAATTATGAGCAGGCGCAATATCTGTCACTTTTGGGCTAGAACATTTAATTACAACTTTAACTTTATCCACTGATTAAGTGAATTCCAAATCTATCAAACTAAACTTAATTGATCACCCGAGCTGAGGTCCCAGTTTCCTAGTTACTTTGCAATCGGTTGTTCTGTTTTCAAACCCACTCAGCATTTCTGCCTTTGGAGGTCCCTGGTGTCCTCAATTCCCATGGCTCTGGGGATTCTGAGGCGTGAACTGTTTTTTTTCTGGTTGGCTTGCCCTCCCGTACCCTCTTTCCTTCCCCTCCTTGGATTTCCATTCCCAAAATATTGTGACTGTTTATGATCTGCTGCCATCTCCTTTTTTCTTTTCTTGTGGGTTCATGTTGTATTTTTTCTTTTAAGTGTTACTGTCATTTTAGAGGAGTTTGGGAAAGGAAAGGCAAATTTGTATGTATCATCTTTCATGTTTACCAGAAATCCATTCACTTACTCTTTCTTCCAGTTTTTATTACATCTCTCAGAGCACTCCTGAATGTGTCTTGAACCCCACAGGCCCTTGATATAAGTCAAAGCAGTTGTAATATGGTAAGGTTGGCTTCCCTGACCCAAGGGAAAAAAGGGCAGAGATTAAAATTACCCTGCATGAAAATTTCTGAAAATAGCAGATAATGCAACACTTAACCCAATTTTCTTTTCTTGCATTCATTCAAAACTTGGTGAGCACCACACTCAGATTTAGGTACTGGGACGTGGATGAAATGATTAGAAATCTTAGAACCTCTCCTGGTGAATTTCTTTTGTGTTTCTTCATATGCTGTGTGGTAGTTCAGTCACTAATGTAAGTTGACCTTTGCTATCGGCTGGAGGTTCAGAGAGGAGTGACTGTCTTTTTATAGAGCGAAAACAGCTGTGCCATCATCCCATTTGCCAGGAGAGAGGAAAAATTGTCAAGGGTTCCTGTTTGTCATTGGCAAGAACAGTGAGATGCCAGGGCAACACAAATTATTCCAGAGGTACAGACTCCTCTGTCAATTTCCAAGAATTAATGTTATCCACAAAGACCCTGATGGACGGTCTGAAATTCCTCTTTGGACCAGCCAAAGCGTGGCCTTTTACACAGAACACTTCACAATGCCAAAAGATAGTTTCCAGAGAGGAATTGGGAATTAAATTGAGCTCTGGTTGCGGATGATTCTTTTTCATGCCTAGCTACCCAAACAAAGAGAGTGAGCCAGAAGCCAAATCTGCAAGTGAACACACAGAATGGAATTGGTGCATGGGAATGCACGGGGCTCTGCCTGATTAAACTGCTGCCAGAGCGCCAGGGGGCGATTTCTATCCACCTCCCGGCTTGCTCGGATTTTGGCAGCTCTCTCTTCTCTACCCCCTTCCTCATGTCCTCAGATCCATTTGCACTGTTGTTTGGAAGGGGTCCAACTCACACAGATTGGCAGCACTGTAATTGGTGTTTTACTTACCTCTGCCTCTTTTCTCTCCATCTTTGATCATTCTCATAATGACAGCTTATTTTCGTTCTCCCTTTACCGTCGGAAAACAAAAAGGAAACTCTTGAAAGAATTGTGGAGTTATATTTGAGTTTTCTGATGTACGGCTATGGGAAATAAAATTCGTATTTTGAAATGTTTTTTCCACTTCTCTTCTCCCCTCCCCTCACCCCCGACAGTCAGCCCTGATGGGAAACATTCATGTTGAGAATTGATTTTCCCCTCAGAAGGTGTTGTGACTATAGCAGCGACATCCCCGAGAGTTGATATGTCAAAATGTTGATGTTCTCATTGAAGACCTTCGTCATTGTCATCATTATTGGTGTGTTCATTTGCTAGACTCTGTTTATGTGCATTTTATCTCAAGTGATAATTCTTGGGATAATATTCACAAGGGTTTAGGGCTTTTGGAATGAAAAGTGTTATATAAACCGAAATGCTAACCTCAGGCAAAAGGTGATCTCGCTGCACATACCACCTGGTCATAACTGCCCACATTTGCACAGTGTTTCTAGTTCAGAAACCATTTTCATGTCTGTTGTTTCATGGTATCCCCGGAGAGCACCGGGAAGCGTCCGTCAGGCGCGGTCCGGCTCCAGGAATCATCCCACCTTGTCATGCCACCAGGCACGTGAGCTTCTGCACCCGGGGCACTGCTAACTTTTCACAGGTCTGACTGTGTAGCTCTCTAGAAGCTATGTCCCAGGTGTTTTTGTCTTGGGAAAGAGTCAGGTTTATAGACCACAAATAAGCACAAAATAATTAGAGAGATTCTTCTATTTTCTCATGTCTCCTAAGGAGGAAAATTGGGCAGGCAATTAATTACAGAATCTCTTTGGCAGACTGGGGGGAGAGGGGAAATCTGTGAACACTGTAAAATTAGTAAAACGGATTCCATCACAACGATCTAAACATTTCAGTTAAGGATACATATAATGAGGGCGATAGTTATAATACGGAATGAGTATATCATGTGATTTACCAGAGATCAGGAAGCTGCTACTTCTTGTGAGTCACAGTAAGGCAGTGTTAAGCCAGTGGCAAAAAATAAAAAAGCCGTATGTTTACTGGGACATACACAGCCTCCGAACTGAGATTTTATACGACAGCATTTCAAGGCAGTAAACAAACAGTTCC
Source organism: Ailuropoda melanoleuca (assembly GCF_002007445.2). Classification (NCBI taxonomy): domain Eukaryota; kingdom Metazoa; phylum Chordata; class Mammalia; order Carnivora; family Ursidae; genus Ailuropoda; species Ailuropoda melanoleuca. The sequence goes on along the minus strand of NC_048224.1, from coordinate 35,730,966 downwards.
TCTAGAAGAGTGTTCTTCTGGAAGAAAATACCAGGCAATACTGTGATAATTGTGGGTGTGGTCTGATTCCTTTGGAGGTCTTGCCTAGAAATCTAGTTTTTGAAGCAGTGACTTAAATACAAAGCCATTGGGGTGCCTGGGTGGCTCAGTCGGTTGGGCATCTGACTTGATTTCAGCTCAGGTCATGACATGAGATGGAGCCCTGGATTCTCTCTCTCCCTCTGCCCCTGCCTCTTTCTTTCTCTCTCTCTTCCCCCTTCTCTAAAATAAATAAATACAGAGCTGTTAATGAGCACAGCCATAGTTGGCCATATAATAGTGTGGGAAAAACCATCTTTTGAGCCACGCACAGGCCTTAGACAAGCTAGAACTGAGCTTGACTTGTGGACCCTCCGTACTTTTATGCAACTTTGAGCAAACCCTGATTTCTGTGAGCCTCAGCATCTCCATGTGACTATCTATGGATTACAAATGCCTCCTTCACAGCATCCTTGTGGGGATCAAGTGAGATAAAACGTGCATCGTGGCTGGCCTGGAGAAGTGGCTCCACAAATGGTGGCCATTCTTCCCGTGGCTTGATGTTACTCCCCTTCTCCCCAGAACCTAAATACCTGAGAGTCAGAGTCTCAGTTCAGCTTCTTTTTCCGTTCCCTTGAAGCCCCAAGTTACAAAGGCTGTCAGAAAGTTGGCTGTAGTCGGTCTTTATTCATCACAGCCTTGCCTTCAGTTCACATCCTGACTGATAAATTGGCTCTACTGGATGAGGCTTAGAAAGGACTGTTTAAAAAGCCCTGTGTTTTGGCTGATCACACCACAGCTGACTCTTGGTCCAGAATCTGGTTTGTGTGAGAGATTGTAAGTAGGAATCAACTTTTCATTTCTCATGCAACAAAGGAAAAAGGATTATAGCTTTATCTGTTACACACTGTAAATCACTTAAATGTCTCTCCCCTACGTGTCCTGGAATCATATGTAAGCAACGTGGGAGCGATGAATGTACTTCCTGGAATCTGAAGTAAGAGTCACACTCGCCCTGCATTCCTTTGTCTGTCCATTACACTCACCATGGGATCTCTGGTGAGAGGGGACCCATCTCTAGAGGAGTCAACTGGCCATCTTCCTTTTGTACACAAGGCATTTCATATAAACAGACTCAGAAGAAGAAGCTCCAAAAGACTTGAGAGTGAGCTAACATATTGGTTAAAAACTTCTGGTTGGAAAAATGGAAATCTGAACAATTCAGCAAAATAGGAAATGTATTGGCTCATATGACTTAGAAATCCAAGGATACTGCTGGCTTCAGACACCAGGTTATCTACCCTAATGGGAAAGAGGTATTCTGATTGCTCTGGCAGCTGAGTCCGAGGGAGGACTCCACTTAGACTTGCATTGCTGGACTAGTGAAAGAACATGCACTATTGCATGTCATATTCTATCGTTCACTGAAAAAGTCACACGGTAACGGATACTACTTCTATTTTGTTTTCTGCTTTTCTCCTTCTCTCCTTCCTTTTTTGTGATCTGTAAATATACTTAAATATATGTTTTCTATTTCTATGTCACTCATCATGGCTTTGCTTATATCCTATGTCCATCTTTGAGCCATTCACCATGACCAGAGAAGTGAGCACATTGATTAGTCATTGGTCAACATGACTACTCTTGAGTTGAGAGGAGGGTGGCATCATTATTCATAGTTCCTTTGGGACCACATGAACTGGGGAGGATGAGGGTAAAGAAACAACATACCCACCCATCCCTGTGTTATACCTTTTCTGTTGAGAGGTGTAATTGTAACTAAATAGATTCCCTTTGGCTCCAGTTCAGTCTCTTTCCTCTTCTGCCATCTGGTCTGAATCTTTTCATGATTTTCCCCTCAATAAAGGGCAATAGTTAAACCCTTAAAAGTTCTTGAGAAGTTGCATTATTTCATTGCCTTTGTAGACTTAGCAATAAGAAAAAAAAAATTCCCATTTCCATTAAGTTTTCCCAGGTAAAGTTTCTAAACTTTTTGTCATCTTCATAGATCTGATGGACAGTGTTCTTTATCTTTCTTGCCTTTTTCTAGTTCAGGATTCCAAATGAAGCCGATAGGAAGGATCTAGTGTAGGGTAGTAGTAAAAGAATATGAATTTCTGGGTTAACTGACTTGTGTTCAAATCCCATTTCAAACGCATCATTTCCTTCTGTTCCGTGGCAGCAATACCATAAGCATTTTGCCTCAAGCCCCATCTGAATCCATATCTACTCCTGGGCTGCTCAGTTATATGAGCCAATAAGTTCCCTTTTTCAGTTTAAACCATTTGGGGTCAGTTATCTAGTACTTGAAATGGAATCGCAACTCCCATAATTAATAATTTCTCTTCTAATGAAGGTATGGGGAAGGTATCAGCCAGGCACCTTGTAGCAGATGGACTCTATCAGACGCCTTCCTGCAATGCCAGTTACAGCAGTAGGAACTACAGCTTTGTCCAGGAAACCTCCTGTATGAAGTCTTTTGTAGAGACTGTCTACCACATGGAAGGCTGCCTGCTGAATGGGACTTCCTATAGGGCAGAGTGGACGTGAGCAGTGCAAGATATGTACTATATCAGACACTTGGTGTGTACCACTTTACAGCCTCGCATCTTCTCAGCCCACATTTTACTCCTGCCACTGCCGTAGCAACGAGCTTTGTGCAAACCTATTCTGACAGTGCCTCACTTCATCTTCATCATGTCTTCCTGCCCTGGGACTTGTCTAATGCTGTGCTGTGAAATGGCTGTGGAAACCCACTCAGGCATGCACAACCTAAAAGGGCAAGGGAGTTAAAGCCCAGTGGGGCATCCCTTTTCTAATGGGGGATGAGAGCTGGTGGATAAATGAGGCATGTTATATATGCCTCCTTGGAAGGTCTTAGTGGGGCAAGCCCTAGTAACACAGCGGTGACCAACTGGATAATACACTCCTGTATTGCCAATTCTTCTTGGCCTCACTTTCCTGGATCATTTCCCAAATAAACTGCTTGCACACAGCCCTTGTCTCAGGCTCTGTTTTTGAAGGAGAATCTATAATCACTACAATCCTAATGAGATCCCCAAATTTATTTCAAGTTTCCTCAAGTCTTGCATAAATAAGTATCATGGAGCTCAGTGTGGGTGATAACCACATATTTCTGGCTCTTGTCCCAAACTGCAGGAGCGTATGAACACTGATCTCAAATTCTTTCTCTCTGGCTTACACAGTCACCGTCCACCAACTGAAAAGACCCTCAGGGTCATGCCTCGGGACTGTGGCTGATGCCAGGGCCTTGGGTGAGAAAACTGTTGTCAGTGTTCTCCAAGTGAAACCTAAGATGCAGACCCTGATTCTCTAGCTTCCAAGTGGCTCTGCACTCCTTGAATCTTCTCCGTGTTTGATCCATACAGCAATGAAGAGAAGATCTCTCTTCCCGTCTGGGTTACACTTAATTCCCCAGGTCCACGGCACTGAGAGCAATATCTTCACGGCTCTTTTAATTCTGCCTGCGGCCCAGAGAGCTCAGACCTAGTTCGTGGGCTGGGCCAAGGAGTGATATACAAGGCAGATTCCCAAATCCTTCATTGGATCTTTATCTCTTTTTTCTGTCTTGAACACTTTCCAAATTTTCTCCACTAGCTTCCTTCCAAATAGTCCCATAATTCAGAAAGCCCTTTCCTCACTGGTTACTCTGTTATGGCCTATCCTTTGTTTGATTTGTCAGGAAGATCTGAAACTCAGCGTGGTCTGAGGCTCACACGGAGTCCTGTCACTTCTGCTCCCACACTATTATCCTGAGAAAGTGGACTTCGTAACCAGTGTGTACGTGGAGGACAATGTCAAAAAATTCTTCTTGTCATATACTGAGATTTCAAATGTGGCTTATGGATTTCCAGTCCTCCCGAGCCTGATTGCCAAATATGGCCATATTTCCTTTTCTGATCTAAAGTAAAATGATCGTAAGTCCCCATCCTGTGAAGACCCTTCCTCTGCTGAGTCTTCCTCACCAGCTGAATTCTGGAAGTCAAGAGAACATGCACACGCTCTACAGATCTGTTCTGCTGGTTGTGTTTGTCAACCATTCTCACCCAGGATTCCTCATGCTCCACATCGATCTGCAAGTATGGAAGGGGCCTAGGACCTGGATGGATTTCATCAACTTGGCAATCACAGCTCTTAGGGCTTTTTTTTTTTTTTTCAAAGGTAACACTAGTCAACCAAAGAAGTTTGAGGTGGGTAATAGTTTTCCACTCCCACATAACCTTGCTACCATGTTATAATGAGAGCAAGTCTCAGACCAAATTCTGCCACCCAAGCAGACACTTGCTAAACACACATTCGCTAGCAAGCAGGCATAAAACAGGTCACGGCTATCTATTCTAGAAGCCTGATGAAGTCACAGCCTCTGTCTGGCCTTTTGGATGGTCTGATGAACACCTTACATGAACTTCTGTTCACTGGAGACAAAAGCCAAGACTGCAGAGGCAGGATTCTGTCACCCTTTCAGTCAATATCAGACAACAAATATATTCCACATATCGATGGACACACACTGGGATGCATGTAGGGCCTTTTAACAATCAAATGTCCCTAGCGTTGTAGGTTACTGGGCTGTCTGAATTCTGATACCCTGGTTGTGCAAGGGTCAAGATAGTTTACCCAGTCTACATATTAAGATTACTCCCCCCCCCACATTCTTAGAAATATCTTTATTACAAGTGTTCTTTTTTTTTTTTAAAGATTTATTTATTTATTTATTTGACAGAGATAGAGACAGCCAGCGAGAGAGGGAACACAAGCAGGAGGAGTGGGAGAGGAAGAAGCAGGCTCATAGCAGAGGAGCCTGATGTGGCTCGATCCCATAATGCCGGGATCACGCCCTGAGCCGAAGGCAGACGCTTAACCGCTGTGCCACCCAGGCGCCCCTACAAGTGTTCTTTTTTAAAATTTTAAAAAACTTTTCTTTAATTAAAATACATTAGACAAAGAATACTTCTCATTAATAAGAGCCCATTTCTGACATTTCTAATGCTGATCAACAAGACACCATTTTGCACAATAAAAACCCATTTTTGACATTACACGTGCTAATCAGCAAATTTTGTCCACTGATTGAAGTACAGACAGCAGAAGGGCTGGTGGATTGATTCCACCTCAGAATGCCGGCTGACCACCCCAGTTACCCCTAGACTTAAACATGAAACTAAATGGTGTATGTAATGTCTCACTGTCTGTGTTGACATATTTTAAAGTAAATTACTGTCATATATTGGTAGGTCCCTGAACCTCAAAGTCTAAGGCCCCAAATCTCTTGGATTCCACAGATTGACCACTGGACCCAAATAAAGCAATCACAATAGTTGGGTGTTTTTCAAACTGCAAATTATGACCCATTGAAATATCATCATATGGATTCAATGGGGGCATAGCCAACATTAAAAATAATGACATAGAATATATAGAAATATCAGCATTAAGTATAATAAAGGTAAGTATGGTTTCTGAAACTTTATGTTAAATATTTGTGGCACGTGTTTACTGGTACACTTTGTAAAATATAAAATATCTTTAAAAATGTCTTGTTAGGGGATGCTGAGTGGCTCAGTCAGTTAGGCATCCGACTCTTGATTTTGGCTCAGGTCATGATCTCAGGGTGGTGAGATCGAGCCCCACCTGGGCTCTGGGCTGGGCATAGAGCCTGCTTAAGATTCTCTCCCTACCCCTTCCCCTTCCTGCTCTCCCCTCTGCACCTCCCCCTGCTCTTTCTCTCTCTTAAAAAAATACTTTAAAAAATATAAATAAAAAAATTAAATGTCTTTTTTTAACTCTGTATCAAAAAAGTTGATAACACCAAATAGTTGAAAATACATTTCACAAAGTTGTTGTTATTTACCCTTTAAATACTACTTAATTATCAGTGCACCTAGTAGATTCACATTTGGGCGAAACATTTCTCACCCTCTTCAAGGGCATGGTTCTGGCGGAAGGTAGCCTGCTTACGTCACTGGGCAGGCAGCTCACTGCAGCATCAGCATTCAGATGTATGGTGACTTCACTCTTTCTCCAAGGACAATGGGTGGGTCCTTGCTGTATATTTATATAACTACAGAGCCAAGTCTGGAAATTTTCCAAAGACAAAGGAATCTGTTCCAAAGACTCTGAAAGCTTTCTCAACCTCCCCAAACTAAAAGTTGCCAGAAACCTCCCACTGGCAGTTCCAGGGGGAAAAAAAAGAGAAAAAAATTCTGCCTTTACCAGGTATCAGCATCATACCTGCTTCACAAATAGTTTGTATTCTAGACACATACCCTAAGCTGGATGTTTGCTTTTATATCAAATAAATGGAAAAGAATGGTTGAAGTTTTTCTGATGGTTGCATTGCCTCTTCGGTTCGCATACGGTGACTTGTATAGAGGGAAAATCTGTCATATGCAACCAAGTTCTGTCAAGTGTTTTTAAGAACTCTCTTACTGGAAGGTAGCACTACCCCAGAAACGATTTTTAACTTCCAACAGCATTTTTATTAGCTAAGTCATCAGTGCTCCAGGATCCTGGATAAAAATTGAAAATGGAGTTTGCAGAGATGAATAATGTCCACATGATTCTTTGAACTTAAACCCAAACCCAGTTTTTGTTTAGTGAAATATACAGTTTGGGCTTCTAGTGTTAAACTATAAATATATATTATGTGTGTGTGTGTGTGTGTGTGTGTATGTGTGCATTAAAAAACAGTTGAAGAATATTGTGTGTTAAAAGCAATGAATGGAATGCCAGTCTGTTCTACCAGTGGGACATTCCAATGAAAGGGTACTTGAGTGGTTTACCTGAGATAAAAACAGACTTGATAATAAGTATAAAGCACTGAAAGAAGCTCACCGAGGAGGGCACATAGTCGCATCCCTGCCAGACACTGAAGGAAAGGACTCTGTGTTTCCTGGGCCACAAGTCTGACAGTAAAATGATCTGGAGGCCTGAGTTGGGGTGTATGAAAAGGTGCTTGTCTGAGAGAAGCATAAATAATGCCATTTGTGAGGGAGCCCATGAAGAGCAACCCAGGAAGTGACTCAGAGGGTAGTGGGGATGAGTCATGTCAGGTCGTGGTTCCAGAACCAAGGAGAGAGCTTGAAAGCACCAGTGAACAAGTGAAGCACGTCATGCTTAGGGCAGCTGGTGGGTAACGGGAGGCCTCCTTCAGCTAGTTGGGGCAGCATGAGAAATCACCTATTGAAAATGCTCTGTCTCCTGTTCCAGCCAGCAAAATAGTCCAATTCTTTTAAATGACCTCACAACTGACGCCTTCTTTTCTCAGAATCAGGAAAATGTGACAAGTGTCTTTTTTCTAATTTGCATTTCTTTTTCATGTGTACCCTCATAAAAAATGAAAGAAAAGTTCTAAAATTCAAGCCCATTTTAGTTTCTCCAACACGTAGTGTGTAGAGAATAATGTAACATATTGTCAGCTTGTTAGGTTTATCCTTAGGCTCGTGTGGTCCACCCCTGTTGTTTGGATGCCCAGTGAGGGTGAGTAGGATGGAGGGCAGAGAAATAGAGAACTGCAGGTATGCAAGAGACTTGATAATACAGAGCTCAAGGGCGGCCTTCAGGATTGGACCATCTGCTTTCCCGTCCCTGCTTTACACTTTCAACCCAGCCCTTACCTTCATCTGCTGGAAATCTAGAGCAGGATCACCTGGAGTTTAATTATTTAAATGGGTTGGCCTGTTCAGGCCCCAAATTTCTGTATGATTTTTTCAAATCTCTGTTAGTTCTAAGGTGTATTGAGATTAAGCATACAGGATCTGGGCCTGAGCTCAAATCCTGGCTCTGCCACTTATAAACCCAGAGACCTTGGGGCAATTGAACAACCTCTCTGTGTCTCATTCTCCCCAATCACAAAATTGAAATAATGGCAGTGCCTATCTCATTAGGGTTTTTGTGAGTATAAAATTACTCATGAGGACACACCAAGTCCTCATTAGCTATTGTTATTATAGTAAAGAAAGACAATATAGGGACGCCTGGATGGCACAGCGGTTAAGCGTCTGCCTTTGGCTCAGGGTGTGATCCCGGCGTTGTGGGATCGAGCCCCACATCAGGCTCCTCTGCTGTGAGCCTGNAATAAATAAATAAATAAATAAATAAATAAATAAAAATCTTAAAAAAAAAAAAAGAAAGGCAATATAGCACAGGGGTTCAAGCAACCAGTCAGAGCCAGTTTGTTTGGGTCTGAATCCTGGCTGTGTGACCATAGGAAAGTTCCTTACCTTCTCTGTTCCCTTATTTTTCTCATTTATAAAACAGGGATAGTAAGAGCACCTACTTCATAGGACCTGAGGAAGAATTAAATGAGTTAATATGTTCAAAGTTCCTAGAACAGTGCCTGGCATTTAATATGTAAGTGTTTGCCACGATTAAAGTTGTACATATTTTGCATGGTTTTTTTTGAAACCTCGCACTGGTCCTGGCCCATACTAGGTACTCATTAAGAGGCTGTCAAACACACGAATGAATGAATACATGCAGTCAAATTCAATGGCTTGTAGTATCCATGTTGGCAGTGCATAGCATTCCACATTTTCCAAATACACTTGGACTTGTCTGCATCACACATGACTTCAGACGAAATGTAGACATTGTTCCCAGCTCCCTCTCCATTCTGCCCTGTGGTACTCAGTGCTAAAAGCAGGAGCCTATAGGACATGGGGCCATGACTGCCTGGGGAGACATCTCTCCGTTTCTCCATCAGTACACTAGAGAGACTTCATAACATTCTCAAAGTTTGGAAATCCAAGGACACAAATTAATTAGAGACACAAGTCAAATCACCCTCCACCCCTTCCTCTGTGAATGTTTCTGGTGAAGAGCAATCACCACTGTCATTTGAACGCTCAGGCAGCACTGCTGGGGGAGTGAGCAGGCCCCCCAAAACAGGCAGGCTCCCTGTTGACCCAGAGCCCGTCTCTCTGCTGCCTGGGTGGCAGCAGAGCTTCTGCCCCTTCATAAACATCAAGACACAAAATAATGGAATGTTTAGTCTGAGTAATACATTAAGGAAATCAATTAAGCCCACATGCAACTTTCTAAGATTTTAATTACAGTACTTAGGATACCACACTAGAGCAGTTTGTCAGGAACATAATTTGTTAATGAATAACAACTGACAGTGAATTAGTCGGGATTGTAATTAGCTCTTGCTAGCCATCCATTGGAACCCTGATCAAAAGCCAGTCAGTGAGAGAGGGCTAAATCAGCTGTGAATGATAACCTCGACGGTTCTATCTGGGCCATGCCCTTGCTGCCCATGTACTCGGAGGAGCCTGGCTAAGACCCTGTGCACTTTTTAACTCAAGTGTCAGAAGTGCAGACTCTCAAGCCCTGCCCCAGACCTGTTAAATTCACATTTTAAGATGCCTCATGACTTAGAAGACTGTGAAAGTTTGCCAAACACTGTGAGAGTAGAAAGAGCACAGGTTCAAAATCAAAGAGATTTTACTGCAACTCCTGACACATTCTCCTGCTCATTTCTATACTGTAGGGTCCTCGAGGTGACTGGCGATAGCATGTGAATGCGCCTAGCACGGAGGTGAGCGATGAGAGTGTAGGAGGAGCTCAGCACGGCTTCCTGAGAACTGGGTCTGACTATAAACAATACTGCATGAAATGTCTGAGTACCTACATCTCTCCAGTCTTCGCCTTCCATGACAGGGTAAGACTAGGAGAAAGAAGATAAAACATGATGACCAAGTTAAAAGAGTAGAGAGAATTTTTTTTTAAAGATTTTATTTTATTTATTCGACAGAGATAGAGACAGCCAGTGAGAGAGGGAACACAAGCAGGGGGAGTGGGAGAGGAAGAAGCAGGCTCATAGCGGAAGAGCCTGATGGGGCTCGATCCCATAACGCCGGGATCACGCCCTGAGCTGAAGGCAGATGCTTAACCGCTGTGCCACCCAGGCGCCCTGAGAATAATTTTTTAAAAATAAAATGAGGGGGCAGGTGGGAAACCTTTGGGTGCCCGTGGAAATACAAAAATTAAATAAAATAAGAAAAATAGTGGAATCAGCCAAAGAATATGCTAAAATTAGGTTACATTTTTTTTTAAGTGGCCAAATGACCAAATAAGAAAATGTGGCTTGCTAATATCAAACAACTGGGAGAGTGCAGGACCCAGATTGTTCTGTGTCTTCCAGAGGAGGGAGGATCCTGAGGAATAAGGTGGCCATGCACAATCCTCCCAAGATGGGATTCATGCAAGAATCTCGAGAATTGAGATCCATAGATGAAGGTCAAATTTTTAGGAAACATTCTTGACCTACTACACAATGACTATGCTCTTGATAGAACATGCAAACTTAAAAATATGTACATTGAAGCAATTTTCCATAAGAAAATTTCCCTCAAAGCTTCCTCACCTAACTCAAGATAGTGTTGGAAAGAGGCCTTACCTAAGCTATTAGTGTTGGAAAGAGGCCTTACCTAAGCTCTGTGCTCAGGTGCAGGGGATTACTTACTGTTACATCGTGGCACATACAGAAAGTGATCATATTGTTATAAGACATTGTGGGTAGACTGAAGGGGTTCTGGGGACCTCTATGGAAGACAAGGTGAACAAAATCATTTTTTTACATCATGTAATTACAAGGAAAATTAAATGTTGAGGAAGACGACAGTTAAGTTTGTGTCAAATATTCGAACTGAGTGTTGTCAACTTTTTAAATGAGAAAAAGGACTTTGCTTCTGGAAAATTTTTTATATCAAGTTTGATGCTTAAAATGGCTATACTCAGGGCACCTGGGTAGCACAGTGGTTAAGCGTCTGCCTTTGGCTCAGGGCGTGATCCCAGCGTTCTGGGATAGAGCCCCACATCAGGCTCCTCCACTAAGAGCCTGCTTCTTCCTCTCCCACTCCCCCTGCTTGTGTTCCCTCTCTCGCTGGCTGTCTCTCTCTGTCAAATAAATAAATAAAATCTTTAGAAAAAAAATAAAATAAAATGGCTATACTTAATTCCTGATCAAAAGTCTTTAATGATGATCTCTTCGAATTTTGGATATGCAGTTATCAATGAGGATGATCAGTGTTTGCATGAGAAGATCATAAAAAAATATTTAAACTGTTTTACAACTGTTCCAAAATTCATAATTGTTGAAACTATACTTAAGGACTGTAACATCCCATCCTTTTCTTTTATCAACAAAATTAATGTTGAAATTCCTAGTGATAAGGCAAATATTCTTCAAATCTAACTGAACTTTTTCATATCTGGTGCTTCAAAATGAAAATAATGTGGCTGTAGTTTGCAGAACTCTCACATATCATTAGACCAGCCACCATTGAAAGGTCACATCCATTAGAAATGGGCAGAAATCCCACACCTATGGGAAGGCCACCACCAGAAGTTCAACCTTCTTGCTACTCTTTCTCTCAACACAGACAGGTGGCACCTAGGGCTATGCACTGTGCTCCTTGGGCACTGGGAACACAAGCTCCTCCAGAAGCTCCATGGGCCATGTGTCTACCGTGCGCAGTCTGGGCTCCATTGTTAGCTGCTGGTATGGTGATCCAGATGGAAACCCTCCTCCTTAGTTCTGCTCAGCCTGTTGAGGCTGAACTGTAAGTGCTCAGTGGTACTCATTACACTGCTGTCTGCAGGGACCTTGGAGTGTTCAGACAGATGTCACTCATCTGGGGCCATCCTCTGCAGAGCCCCAAATAAGGCTGCTCATGGGTACAGGTGACCAGTTCAGGATCCCCAAAGACTTGGGAGTTTAAGGTCTTGTGGCACACCTGTAACTCATTCAAGGCACGTGACTTGACCAGTTGGGAAGCTTTGGATTACTCAGGGGCAGGAACCAAGCCATCCTCTTTCTCTTTCACTTCTTGAATCTATGCATGGTGGGCTCTCCTACCCTATTCCTCTTTTACTTCTTGCTCAAAGCATTGGTTAAAAGACTTGGCTATCTCCATTTGGCTTTCATTTCTCCCAGATGGTAATCTGACCTTGACTACTGATCTCATCCCACACTAAGATGCCTGGGATACTCAGGGTGTCTAGGTAGCTCAGTCAGTTAAGCATCTGACTCTTGATTTCGGCTCAGGTCATGATCTCAGGGTTGTGAGATTGAACCCCACATTAGGTTCTGTGCTGGGCGTGGAGCCTGCTTAAGATTCTCTCCCTCTGCCCCTCACCACTCATGCTCTCTCTTTCTCTAAATAAATAAATAAATAAGTAAATAAATAAATAAATAAATGCCTGGAATACTCAGCCCTAGGCTTGGGATCCAGTGTTCTGCTTCCTTTGGTGGTTGTGCTTCACATTGGTTTTCCTTGCACGTCAGTGATAACATCTCACCCTTGGGTTTGGGGAAACCAATGGAAGAGGCGGAGATTCAATGAGGGGGAAGCAAGAGGGTTCAGGCTTCATCTTCAGTCTTAGTCTCTTACAAGGGCTTTACATTGGAACATGTACCCACTTTACTTATCTTAACAAGCTCTTAACTAGCTATTAATAAATTCTATAGCTTTTCCCCCCATGTGGTCACTGAAAACTAAACGGTTATTGCATTGGAAGTTTCTATTGGCGCGACAACATACAGTCTAAAAGTGATGTTAAGCCATATGCAGCAATTACAAAGAATGTAAGTTGAAAACCACAGCTCACCAAACCCACAGCCATATCCAGAATATAACAGGGTTGAGAGAGTGGAGATTTAGAGAAAATGTATGAGGATTTCCTTAGAGAGAACTGTGGCTGTGCTGTGAGTCCTCATTCCCCATCCAAGGGGGGAGGATTGAAGGGAGCTCCCCCTTTCACCTTGTTGAGGGGAAGGAGTTCCAATGGGACCAGAGAGCAGTTAGGGGAACACACGGACCTGTTGTCTGACCCCACACCACTGCCCCACCCAGGATATCAGATTATGACACCTAGACTATCTAGATGCTGTTCTTTCTTGGGGACTGAACTTCACTCCCAGATTCTGTTAGGACAAAGACAGTGTATTTACCTGGCAACTTTGGGTGGGGCCATCTTGTAGTATCCCATCCGATAGATAGAGTTATCAAGTTTGAAGAAATGGCCTCCATAAAGACTAAGCCAGAGTTGTATTTCTGGATTCTTAGGGGCAGAGGAGAGAGTAAGCAATGCTAGACCAGTGGCCTTTTTGCCTGGGTCAAGGACATGGCCTGTGACTGCTTACCAGTAAACTGTCCCAGAACACAACTTTAAAATCTTACCATCCCCAGGGCCCAACCCGTTTTTGATAGTCAAGTTAAGCATTTTCTGCCACTCTTACCTTTCTTTCCTACCACCTGTGCCCACCTGATCCCACCTTACCCCAACCCTGAGGGGATCGGAAACTGCAGGTGACAAGCTGGGGGAGGGGAATATTGGCAGGTAGAAGAAGCTGCTACACTTGTTCCCCTTCCTCAGCCCCCCCCCCCAGTAAGGCCTTCTGTGAGAAGACGGGCAAAATCATACCCTCAAATGAGTTGGTGGCTTTTATTATTATCACAAGAGCCTGGCCTTTTTTTTTTTAATAATCATTTTTTATTATGTTATGTTAGTCACCATACAGTACACCCTAGTTTTTGTTGTAAAGTTCCATGATTCATTACTTGCGTATAACACCCAGTGCACCATGCAATACGTGCCCTCCTTAATACCCATCACTGGCCTATCCCAATCCCCCAACCCCTCCCCTCTAAAGCCCTCAGTTTGTTTCCCAGAGTCCACAGTCTCTCATGGTTCATTCCCCCTTCTGTTTACCCCCCCCTTCCTTCTTCCCTTTCTTCTCCTACCGATCTTCCTACTTCTTATGTTCCATAAATGAGTGAAACCATATGATAATTGTCTTTCTCTGCTTGACTTATTTCACTTAGCATTATCTCCTCCGGTGCCGTCCATGTTGCTGCAAATGTTGTGAAATCATTCTTATGGGACTTCATCAAGATAAAAAGCTTCTGCACAGCCAAGGAAATAGTCAAAAAAATTAAGAGGCAGCCCACGGAATGGGAGAATATATTTGCAAATGACACAACAGATAAAAGATTAGTATCCAAGATCTACAAAGAACTTCTCAAGCTCAATACATGGGAAACAAATAAACACATCATAAAATGGGCAGAAGATATGAACAGACACTTTTCCAATGAAGACATACAAATGGCTAACACACACATGAAAAAATGTTCAAAATCATTAGCCATCAGGGAAATCCAAATCAAAACCACATTGAAATACCACCTTACACCAGTTAGAATGGCAAAAATTGACAAGGCAGGAAACAACAAATGTTGGAGGGGGTGTGGAGAAAGGGGATCCCTCTTACATTGTTGGTGGGAATGCAAGTTGGTACAGCCACTTTGGAAAACAGTGTGGAGGTCCCTTAAAAAGTTAAAAATTGAGCTACCCTATGACCCAGCCATTGCACTACTGGGTATTTACCCCAAAGATACAGCTATAGTGAAGAGAAGGGCCATATGTACCCCAATGTTCATAGCAGCATTGTCCACAATAGCTAAATTGTGGAAGGAACCGAGATGCCCTTCAACAGATGACTGGATTAAGAAGATGTGGTCCATATATACAATGGAATATTACTCAGCCATCAAAAAGAGCCTGGCCTTTTGAATCAGTGGGTTTATACTCTATCTACAACCTAAAGTGGCTATCAGACTTGATCTAAAAGGGATCCCAAAATCATGAGATTGCCCAAGTTTTCCCCCCACTGAATACAATTTGAAGGGAAGGTGGGAGACAAAAATAAAGTTGCTATCTGGTTTCATTCCATGAATTCTGGTTGCTCAAGGTGCTGCTCACCACTTCTTAACATATAATCCCTCTGTAGGGATGGGAACATCGGAGCAAACCTTACATGGAGCTCCAACATAGAGTCACAGAATGTCAGGCTTCCAAAGAAGCCTGATGTCCTCTATTCCAAATGATCCCCTCCTACTATTTTGAGACTCTCTGCCACATGCCACCCAACGCTTATCACACCTGTGTTTGGTATCTGCAGAAATAAGAGGACGCACATCCTCCCAAGACACTTCACTCCCTTTTGAACAACGCCTTTCATTTAGTTGATTGTTTCTTTTGCTATGCAGAAGCTTTTTAGTTTGATGTTGTCCCACATGTTTATTTTTGCTTTTTGTTGCCTTTGTTTTTGGAGTCAGATCGAACAAATCTTCGCCAAAACCAATGTCAAGGAGCTTTGCCCTATTTTTTTTTTTCTAAGAGTTTTACAGCTTCAGTTCTGTGGAAGTCTTGAATCCATTTCAAGTTAATTTTGTGAGTGGTATAAGATGGGGGTCCAATTTCATCCATCTTTACATGATTATCCAGTTTTCCCAGCACCATTTATTGAAGACACTGTCCTTTCCCCACTTAGTATTCTTGGCTCCCTTGTCAAATTTTAGTTGATTAGTGAAGGTTTATTTCTGGGCTCTTGAATCTGTTCTGTGGGTCTGTGTGTCTATCTTTATGCAAGCACCACACTGTTCAGATTACTAAACCTTTTAATGTAGTTTGAAACCAGGAAGTATAATGTGGAAGTTTAGGAGACATTGATTTAGGCCTGATGTCCTCTTCCTTGGATAGTCCCTGTTTACTCAGGTCTCTAGGAAACTTCACCTGCTCCCTAAACCTCTTCTTTCCGTATTGTTGTTCCCACCACACCGTATGGGAATTTTTCTACATATCTGTGAGCACCATGAGGTCAGGGATTGTCTTGTTAATTGTTAAATCCACAATACAAAGCTCAGTGTTGGAAGAGAAGCAGGTGCCACTGAATTAGTGACTAGTGACCCCCACCCCGTCACTGCGTGATCCATAATCTTCGCTGGGCATGCTTCCAGCTATTCCTGTTCAGTCTTCTGAGAAGAACTCTGATTCCTTGAACAGGTTGATGATCCTTTCTTTGCTATAAGCTGCATCCCTAGGTTTGTCTCTCCAATTCTAAAAACACTTCAATTTCTAAAATTGTTCTGAAAGAGGAAGAAAATGACTTTCCAAGGTCAGTGAGCCAGGCTGGTGGGTCAAGCGGGAAAGAAATAGGTGAGTTCTGATATAGCCTATGAAACTCTGTCGGTAAAATCAAGCCATCCTATTCTTGATATTTCCACCTCATTAAATGGCATTGTTTTCTTTGGAGGAATCGAAAATTTATTATTCAGACTCTGGGCAAAGGAGTGAAATGGCCTGGGTTTGGAGATAAGAGGCAGTTGGCTGCTGGCCAGCTGCCACACTTGCTATCTAACAAACGTGGGTTTAAGTGAAAACATCGTAGGCCTGATGCTGCCTCTGTTCCCAAAGAGGGCTATTTATTTTAAGCCATAGCTTTTCCTGTTGTTAGTGCTTTTTTTGAAAAAAATGGTGTGTATGTTCATCTTACTATGTGCTTCTCCCCTTCCTCCAGCCCCAGCCTTTGCCCCAGGAGAGCCCTACAACCACTCACGAGGTTCTCTTGAGCCTGGGTTCTCCTGCCATCCTTTTCAATTCAACCCCTACAGCACATACTTACCAAAGATTGGTTCTGGCCTCCTTGTCAAGAACCCCCATGGCTCACTGAACAAGGGCCAGGTACTTGAGAATGCCCTTGTAGGCTCTCTACCTTTCGTTCTATTGTGTTCTTTCTGCTCAGCCAGTTTCACCAATGGCTGCTTTGTGATCATGCCCTCCCTTTTTCTAGAGTACCCAGTTTCCTGCTTTGGAATGTGTCTTCTCTCTGGTTCCCCGTGATCTACTGTCATCCTTCAAAGTACAGAATTGGCATTACCTTTTCCTGGAAGATTTTTGTACGCTCTCTTGCTGAAAGTGGGATGTCTCTCATCAAAGGGTTGTTGAAAGGACTGAATAAGATTATACATAAAAGCAGAGAGTGGTTGCCAAAGGCTGAGGGGAGGGGGAAATGGGGAGTTGATGTTCAATGGGTAAAAAGTTTCAGTTATGAAAGATGAATAAGTTCTAGAGATCTGATGTACAACATTGTGCCTCTAGTCAACAATACTGTACTGTGCACTTGAAGATTTATTTAGAGGGTAGATCTTGTGTTAAATGTTGCCACAATACAATGAAAAGATGATGCATGTGGAAATGCAAAGGGAAGTGCCTGGCAGGTACCAGACAATATTTCTTTTCCTTTCTATTTTTATTTATTTATTATTTATTTTTTTAAAAGATTTTATTTTTATTTTCTTGAAGAGATAGAGACAGCCAGCGAGAGAGGGAACACAAGCAGGGGGAGTGGGAGAGGAAGAAGCAGGCTCCCAGCGGAGGAGCCTGATGTGGGGCTCGATCCCATAACACCAGGATCACGCCCTGAGCTGAAGGCAGCCGCTTAACGACTGTGCCACCCAGGCGCCCCATTTCCTTTCTATTTTTAATTCTTTGATCTCCAAGAGCTTTTGCCCATTTACTTTGTATCATAGTTATTTGTGTGCGTGTCTTAATTGTTGTATATCACAGCGAGAACAAAGGTCACAGATTTTGATGTCTGACATCTGGTTTTGAGACCTACTTCCAACATTCAATAGCTGTGTGGTCTTGAGTAAGTTGCTCAGTTTCTTTAAGAATCTGTTTTTTCATCTGTTAGAAAAAAAAAAAGAAAGAAAAATAATTACTATCTGTCTGGTCCTAGGGATGGATTAAATGTGACAGTACCCGTGAAAAGGTCCAGCATGCTGCCAGATACATGGTAGGAGCTCAGAGTCCTACTACGGTTTCCTTTCTCCTTCGAGGGCAGTGGCTGCAATGTCTACATGTTTGTAACCCTACAGCACAGAGCATGTAGCCTTGTGCATAGTCAGGCTCAGTAAATATTTACTGGGTGAGTGAAAGAATGAATAAGTGGAAGGAAAGAAAGAAGGAAGGAAGGAAGGAAGGAAGGAAGGAAGGAAGGAAGGAAGGAAGGAAAGAAGGTAGGTTGGTTAAAGACCAACAGAAGGAAACTAGCCCTCTTAGTTTCCTTTGTAATGCAAAAGGTTGTGAAGGGTTTCAACTCAAAGACAAGCATCTCCAAAGAGAACAGGAATATTTCCTTTTTTCCCTAAGCCTCTGCAGCGTTTTCAACAGCAGCTGCAACCTTGAAATTTGGGAGAGACGTTTAAAGCACCTAACTTCTGGAAGTCAGTAGTTGATATACCAGCAATGCCACCTCTGTTAGAGAAAAAATTATTGTGGCACTCGCAAAAATGGTAAGGAAGACTTTTTTTCAAGACTACTACAGTAGGGGTCAGCTCTGTTGCAATCGAGGAAAGAGATTGAGCTGAACTCCAACTACAGCAAGGACAAAGGAATTTATAGCCGAGGAGCAGAATGAAGGGGTCAGGGGATAAGAAATTACTAAGGAGAGACATCAAGGGTAGGGGAATTCTTGCCAAACTAACCCAACAGGATTTTTGCTAAAAGGAGGGCCAAGGACTGAGGCATCAAAGGTGGGGAATGAGGAATTTGATCAGATATCAAAGCGGGGGGGGGTGTTAATTCTCACTAGACTAACCGCAGGATTTTGATAAAACTGGGCTAGGCAGGCTGAGGAGAGGATGGGGGCCGCGGTCAAGGTCCAGCCGAGAAGAGGGCCCTGAGGAGCCTGGCTAAAGTTTGGACAAGGAGAGACTATTGGCCCCCTCTCTCTTTTTACACCGGATAGAGGCTCTGAAAGAGGCTTGCTGAAAGCCATTGGGCTAATCTAGCTGAGAGAGCAGGCATGGAGCAGGTGTCTGCCCTAGAAGTCAGCAGGGTTTGGCAAAATGTTGTAAACATTCCTGTTTCTGGGTTTTCATTTTTAAAAGGAATAGAACACCCCCTTTCCTCCCAGCCACCTTGGTGGGTGTATTAGTTTTCTGTGACCTTTGCAACAAAGTACCACGAACATGGTTTAAAACAGCAGAAATGTGCTCTCACAGTTCTGGCGGCCTGAAGTCTGAGATCTCTACTGCTCCATCAAAATCAAAGTTTCTGTGGGGCCGGACTCCTTTTGAAGGTCCTCGGGGAGAATATGTTCCTGGCCTCTTCTCATGTCTGGTGACTGCTGGCATTCCTTGTTGTTGGCTGCTTCACTCCAGTCTCTGCCTCTGTCTTTATATGACCTTCTTTTCTTCTGTTTCTAATTTCCCTCTGCATCCCTTTTATATGAATACAATATGTGTTAGTCGGCTGGGGCTGCCATCACAAAATACCATAGAGTGGGTGGCTTAAACAACAGAAAAGGGTTTTCTCACAATCGTGGAGGCTGGGAAGGTGAAGATGAAGATATTGGCCGAGTTGATTTCTGGTTAGAGTTCCCTTGCTTGCTGGCAGACAGCTGCGTTGTCCCTGTGTCCTCACATGGTGTGTGTGTGTGCGTGTGTGTGTGTGTGTGTGTGTGTGTGTGTGTGTGTGTTGGGGGCAGAGAGAGACAGAGAGAAAGAGAAAGCTCTTCCTCTTCTTGTAAAGCCACCAGTCCTCTCAGATTGGGGCCCCACCCTCATGACCACATTTAACCTTAATTACTTCTTCAAAGCCCTGTCTTTCAGTACAGTCCCACTGGGGATTACGGCTTCAATGTATTAATTTGAGGAGTACACAATTCAGTTCATAACCCACATGATTGCATTTATGATCACCTGGATAATCTGAGCTAATCTACCCATCTCAAGAATCTTAACCTAATCACATCTGTAGAGACCCTTTTTTAGAAAAAAGTAATATTTACAGGTACTAGGATTGGGACCTCATATCTTTGGGTGGCCATTATTCAGCCTACTACTAGCCAACCAAATGGGTCATAAGAGCCTGGCTTTTTTTTTTTTTAAGATTTTATTTATTTATTTGATAGAGAGAGAGAGAGCCAGAGAGAGAGGGAACACAAGCAAGGGGAGTGGGAGAGGAAGAAGCAGGCTCCCAGCAGAGGAGCCTGATGTGGGGCTCAATCCCAGAACGCCGGGATCACGCCCTGAGCTGAAGGCAGACACTTAACGACTGTGCCACCCAGGTGCCCCGTAAGAGTTTGGATTTATAAAGCAATTGGGCATCCTTCATGTTATTAATCAAATCCAGAACATTATAGATTTATTCATAATAAAATGGTCCTCAAGGTTATTTCCAAGTTCCATCATTCCAGAATTTTGTTGTTTTGAACTTTGCTGTTGTGGGTAGTGACTGGGAACCTTTACTTAGCCTATTGATCCTTTCTACCTAGATGTTTAATAAGTATTGAATATAACAGAATCATTTTCCTCTCATCAGACTTATTCCTCCCCTGTTCCTTGATGTCAGTAAATGGCAAGGCATCCATCTAAGCCAAAAGCCTAAGAGCACTCAATTCCTCTCTTTCCCTGCCCTTTAAATCTCATTGTGATCATCATCATTGTGATCTGATAAACATCTCTGATGTTTATCAGAAGGTATAAGCTTCCAATTACAAGATGAATAAGTTCTGGGAATATAATACACAGTATGGTGACTATAGTTAACATCACTGTATTATATATTTGAAAATGGCTAAAGGAGTCGAGATGCCCTTCTACAGATGACTGGATTAAGAAGTTGTGGTCCATATATACAATGGAATATTACTTGGCTATCAGAAAGAACGAATTCTCAACATTTGCTGCAACATGGACGGCAGCGGAGGAGATAATGCTAAGTGAAATAAGTCAAGCAGAGAAGACAATTATATGATTTCTCTCATCTATGGAACATAAGAACTAGGATGATCGGTAGGGGAAGAAAGGGATAAAGAAAGGGGGGGTAATCAGAAAGGGGAATGAAACATGAAAGACTATGGACTATGAGAAACAAACTGAGGGCCTCAGAGGGGAGGGGGGTGGGGGAATGGGATAGACCGGTGATGGGTAGTAAGGAGGGCACGTATTGCATGGTGCACTGGGTGTTATATGACTAATGAATCATCAAACTTTACATCGGAAACCGGGGATGTACTGTATGGTGACTAACATAATATAATAAAAAATCATTAAAAATAAAAAATAAAAAATAAAGTGGTCCCTTGTAGGTCAGGATAAGAAGTTTGCATTTGGTACTATGTATCACAGAATTCATTTGCAGCAGGATTACATCCTACAACTTGTATTTTTCAAAGATGACTCTGGCTATTGTTTGGAGAATAGAGTATAGAGGAGTGTACTTGGGAGCAGGGAAACCCTAGAGCCTAGTGAAGAATTATAGGCAAGAGAGGATGGCGGCCAGTTCTGGGGCAGCAGCCACTGAGGTGGATGGAAGGTAGCTGGACGTGAGATAGCTTTTGGGTGTAAAGGTGAAAGAACTTGGTAAGTGAATGTGGGCAGGGTTTAGCTGGTAAGTCCCCGGAGAGCCCTCCCAGTGGCCAAAATATTGAAATATTTCTATACCAGTTGGTAAACAGTCACAGCCAAGAGCTCCCAAGTGATGCCCCTACCCCAACACCCCAATCAATACACCCAGACTTCCTCTAGAACCAAAAAGTAAAATATCAATGTTTAGCATGGTAGAGACCCCACTAGAAAACTCTACAGCCTGACTTTGTTCTGATTGATGGGTCCCATGCTGTACTGTTTGCTAAAGATCACAATGGGATTTCTAAAAATTTTTATTCAAATTCAGTAATGTGGCAGGATACAAGGGACCACTTTATTTGGCCTTTCTTTACCTCTCTGCTCTAACCTCATTTTCTCTGCTCTCTTTCCTTGTACCCAGTAGCCTTCTTTCTATATGTTCTTTCCTCCCCTCCTCACACCTTGGCACCAGCAGTTCTCTCTGGAATGCTGTTCCTGACTAGATCTTTGCATGGCTGTCTCCTCATTCAGGGCCCAAGTCAAGAGTCACGTGTCACCCATTGCATTTATTATAGTAAGATGAGATTTGTACAATACCTTTTGTTTATTCATTCAAACTTGTATTGAGATTTATTACTATGAGCCTGGCCTTCTGCTAGGAGTCAGAGTGCATAGATGAATAAGACCATGTTGTTCTTCTCAAGGGCCTCAGTTGAGTAAGAGAGCCAGAAAAGTAATTTCAAAGACTTGAAGATATTTATGGTACAGTGCAAAAATGAGTTGTAATGGAAGTCTTGTGGGAGCACAGGGAAGGACATAACTATTAATAACTGTGCCTGGGGGAATCCAGGAAGGATTTCGAGAGTAACTGACTTTACCTGGATAATTACAGTGGAGAATCATTATTTTAGAATGAATGAAACTGAACTAAATTATACCATTCTATTTAAGACCTAAGACTTATCTGTGTTTGGTAAATATTTAAAACATGAGATATTCCTGATTTTCATACACAATTTTAATGGGCATTAAATATATTAAGAGTAGGTGTCTTTATATTTTTAATCCATTAGGGTGATAAGCACTTCTCATTCAGCCGACTTGACAACAAAGATTGATGGAGCAAGTAATATCAGGAGTAGAGACCTTTGAGTTGAGGGGTGGGGGCTCTAGTTTTTCCGTTTGAAACGAGGTGAGTAGAAGGTCCTAGTCACACAGTTGACCTATTTTATTCCTGAAATGAACTTGATGAAGTTTATCTCTTATTCCTTGGAGAGGTAGGCACATTCCTAATTGTGCTTTACACATCCCAGAGTGGATGTCTTTTCCTTTCCCCCCCAGCTTTATGGAGATATAATTGACATACTGCACTGTGTTAGTGTAAGGTATACAATGTAATGATTTGATACATGTGTATATTGCAAAATGATTACCACAGTAAGTTTACTTAACACATCCATCACTTCACATAATTACATTGTGTGTTTGTGTGTGTCTGTGTGTGTGTGTGTGTGTGTGTGGTGAGAGGATTTAAAATCTCCTCTTTTAGCCATTTTCAAATATATAATACAGTGCTGTTAACTATAGTCACCATACTGTGCATTATATTCCCAGAACTTATTCATCTTGTAATTGGAAGCTTATACCCTCTGGTAAACATCTCCCCATTTTGACCACTCCCAACCCCTGGCAACCACCACCAGTCTATTCTGTTTCCATGAGTTCAGCATTTTAAAATTCTACGTGTAAGTGAGGTCATACAGTATTTGTCCATCTCTAACTTATTTCCTTAGCATGATGCCCTCAAGTTTCATTCATATTGTCACAAATGGCAGGATGTCCTTTTTTTTTATATAGCTGAACAATATTCCAGTGTTTGTGTTTGTGTATTTGTGTGTATCATATTTTCTTTATTCATGTATCTATTGATGGACACTTAGGTTATTTCCATGTCTTGGCAACTGTGAATAATGCTGCAATGACCATTCTTGAGACAGTGATTTCATTTTCTTGGATGTCTCTAAATAATCTTTGTAGAGATAAGAGAAACAAGAATATGTCAAAACTTGATTTTCACTGCATATTTACAATATCACAGCCACATGGTTTTATTTTTCTCTTACACTTCTCTTCCCTAGTAGTCATCAGAATTTGTAATTGTGTGTTAATTTTGGGGTTTTCCTTGTTGTTGTTGAGTATCTGTGTCTCTGCTACATTGGAAACTTCATGAAGGAGGACCTTTCCATGGTCTACTGCTGTATCTCCATATTGAGCCTAATATATAGTTGGTGCTTAGGATATATTTCTTCAACAAATGAATACATGAATAATCCTTATAGTTTGAGTAAAAAGATAATTAGAAGAGTCACATAATTTAAAATATAATTGGGGTTGTGAGGACACCTCCTGAGAGGGTAAATCAACCTGTTGTAGTTCATAGAGATATTTCAACTGGATGTGAATTCCAGGTGCCCAACCATTGTGGTATTCTTTTCCACAGGGATAATTTATTATTTTTTATTATAATAATGTTTTTTTATTATATTATGTTAGTCACCATACAGTACATCCCTGGTTTTTGATGTAAAGTTTGATGATTCATTAGTTGCGTATAACACCCAGTGCACCATGCAATACGTGCCCTCCTTACTACCCATCACCAGTCTATCCCATTCCCCCACCCCCCTCCCCTCTGAAGCCCTCAGTTTGTTTCTCAGAGTCCATAGTCTCTCATGCAGGGATAATTTAAATTGGACTCCTAGGCAGGAGGTGCTAAAAATTATAGATAATGGACATTCCATTTATTTGCTCACTAAGCAAGTATCCTTTGCTCCTATTAGAAGGGAAGAATTGCTAGTCATTCCTCTATCTAGCAGAATATACATTGGTTCCCCCTGTCTCCATGGTTTCACTTTCTGTGGTGTCAGGTACTGGAGGTCAGCTGTGGTTTGGAGGCAGATGTTCCTTCGGACATATTGTCAGAAGGTCAATAGTAGTCTTATGCTAGTCACAAAGCCTAGGGCATTCACCTCACTTTATCTCATCAAGTAGGCATTTTATTATCTCACATCATGACAAGAAGAAGGGTGAGTAGAGTAAATAAGGTATTTTGAGAGAACACATTTACATAACTCTTATTGTAGTATATTGTTAAAAGTGCTCCATTTTATTATGTCATTGTTATTAGTCTCTTACTGTTCCTAATTTATCATATATATGCACATATTGGGAAAAACAGCATATAAAGGTTTGGTACCTGTGGTTTCAGGTGTCCATTAGGGGTTGGAACATGTCCCCTACAGATAAAGGGGGTGACTGTATTATTATTGATTGAATATACTCAAGAATATTCTTTAGAATACATTTTAATAAATGGGTAATTTTGGTATAATTTGGAAATAGGTCATATTTCACAAGTATTTCAAATTTGGCAAATAGATCATTGAACAAATAGGCTTCTTTTTACTCCTCTGGGGATCAAGCTCCACCTGCCTTTTGGTGGGAGAGGCTTAGAGTGTCTTTGCCAATGAAAAAAGGCTGTAATTCACCCAGATGGTTTGGATGGGGATCAGTAAAGTCTCCTGGCAAGTCTGCCCCTTGGTTTCCCATCTAGTGATGAGGAATTGATTTGATGTAGTCTGATCATGCACATGTTTTAGGCTCATTTTAGTAGAAAATGATAGCTGGAAAGTGTTGGTGCCTTTCAGCCGAAGATCACCAGGAACACATTTGTAGTGGAAGTTAGGTTTCTTGGTGTAGCAGGCAGATGCTCCCCCAAGATTCCTGCCCCCTGGTGGACAAGCCCTGTATAGTCCGCCCTTCCCAGTCTAAATGGTACCTGTGAATATGTTGGAATGTTACTCCCTCGGTTAAGTTACTAATCAGTCAAAAGGCAGATTATCATGGGTGGGCCTGACCTAGTCAGGTGAGCCCTTGAAAGAAAGTGAAATGTTAGGGAGATCATCCAGTTGGACTGGGAATAAAAACTCAGCCATGTTGTGAACTGCCTATGGAAAGGCCCCATATGTCTAAGATCTGGAAGTGGTTTCTCAGAGCTGAAAAAGACCCCTGGTCAACAGCTAACAGCCAAAAGCCAGTCAGAAAATGGAACTTCAGTCCTGACACTACAAGGAAGTGAATTCTGTTGACAACCTGAGTGAGCTTGGAAGGACCCCCAAGCTGCAGATGAGAACACAGCCCCAGCTGACCCCTGATTTTAGCCTTGTGAGAGACTGAGAAGACCCAGCTAGCCTATGCCTAGACTTCTATCCCAGGGAAACTATGAAATAATACATTTCTACTGTCTTTAAGCCTCTAAATTTATGGCAATGTGTTACCCAGTAACATATAATAAAAAACTAATGCAACTGGTTCCTTGCAACAAGGGAGACAAAACAAAATGGAGAGACTTGGAGCATCTCAGGGATGTTCCGGGTGCTGGGCTTGTGTTAGGTGATTTGGGCAAGGGTTCAAGGAAGCACGGTTTCGTTCTAGTTTGGATGCTATCGGAAAAGGACTAGTCCGTGATTGGGTAGCTTAATAAGTTTTATCTAAGAAGCAGGACTAAAGCTGCATGGGTGAAGAAGCCCCAGTCACTCACATCAGCAGCGAGAAGGGGATATTTGACCATTTTTGTGGCTTGGACAATGCTCTTGTCTTTGTCTGTGTTCAGACACCATTCCAGAATGGCCCTGTTTTTGTCTCGCTCATCACAGTCAGAGTGGCCTTGTGTTCCACAGAAAAACCTGTGTGTTTCCTGTTAGAACCAGGCCAGCTCTGAGCTGACAGCCATCAGGGTCTGCTTTGGTGTAGGTAGGTGACAGTTAAATACTCCTATAACCTCACTTAACAGGTCTGGGCTTTTTTTCAGATATGGCCATTTAAATTAATTAATTAATTTGGGGGGGGGTGCCTGGGTGGCTCAGTTGGTTGAGCATCTGACTCTTGATTTGAGCTCAGGTCATGATCTCAGGGTTCTAGGATTAAGCCCCAGGTTGGGCTGCACACTGAGTATGGAGCCTGCTTAAGATTCTCTCTCTCCCTGTCCCTATGCCCCTCCCCTTTAAAAAAAAGACTTAAAAAATTACTTTTTAAAAAAGTGGAGGGTCTTTATAATTTTTTATGGCTTTATTGAGGTATAATTGATATACAAATACTGCACATATTTAATGTATACAATTTGATGAGTTTGGACATATGTAAATTCTGCTAGGTATACGAACGTTTACTAAATAAATGCTTATTAGTAAGCCATCACACACACACAAAAATCATATGATCAGTTCCATGAGCTTAAGGAAGTCTGCTCTTAGGTGCTCAATCTACATTTCACATCAAAGGTTCATTTGAAGTAAAGGCAAGGCTTCGTCACCCACAGAGCTGGCCTTGGGCAGAATCTTTGAGAATTCATTGCTAAACATGGGACTGTTTAGGTATTTAGCTTAGGGCAGTATATCCCTAGTATATGCCTAGTGTAAATCCCTAATAACATATCCCTAACATACTGGGGTGTGGCCTGAGTCTTGATTGTTTTAAAAGCTCCCCAGGTGATTCTAATGGCAGCTAAGGTTGAGAACCAGAGCAGTGGTTCCTAAAACGTAGTCCCAGGACCAGAAGCATCAGTAGCACCTGGGAGCTTGTTAGAAATGCAGGTTCTCAGGGCTCATGCCAGCCCTCCTGAATCAGAATTTTCAGAGGCAGGGCCCAGTGATTTGTGTTTTAATCCCTCCAGGAGATTCTGATGCCCAGTAGAGTTTGAGATCTACTACTATGGAGAACCTGCCCTCTACCATACAAGCCTCTGCTGGCTCTCTTTGGGGTTCCAGATGGCTATGGGGAGACCGCTCTTCGTGGGGGACCTTTTTCCTGTCAGTAGTGGTAGTGCTCACGAGTTTCAGCCTGCCTATTGGAGGATCAAGTTTAAAGTTGGACCATCACAATGGGATGCCTGGGTGACTCAGTCGGTTAAGCATCTGCATTCGGCTCAGGTCATGATCCTGGGGTCCTGGGATGGAGCTCTGCTCAGCGGGGAGTCTGCTTCCCCCCATCCTCTGACTCTTCCCCCCTGCTCACGCTCACACTCACACTCACACTCATGCTTGTGTGCTCTCTCTCTCTCTCTCGAATCAATAAAAAATTTTTTTAAAAAGCTGGTCCATTACTTAAATAAAATGGACACATGTATAACTGGATTAACCAAGGAGAATGCACATATACATGTGTTCACATTCATCTGGCATAGTTTTCAGCAAACGGTAGCATCAGACAATTTTGCCTTATGCTTTGTTTTAAACAGAGGAATTTACCAGCTTTATTTTCTTTGCATTTCATTTTTCTTGGTATTTAATAGCAAGCACTGAAAGGAATCTTGACATAATAAAGCAAACTTTAAAGATTTCCATTGTTGTGACCTGACCTAGGCTGATTTGCCTGTTCACAATGATTAGCTTCTTTTTGTTGAATGCTCCTGGTTTCCAGTGATTAAAGGTGTATGAGGGCAGTAGGTCTCCTTGCTCAAAACCTTGCTTCTGGGTGATGTGTTATAAAGCAAACAAGTCTGGGAATAAATTCAGCCACAACAACAAAATAATAAACAAACAAAACAATAACAGAAAATAGACACAAAGATCAATCTGTTTGGTGAACCCACTGAAATGTGGCACCTCTGGCCCTGGCGTTCTACAAACTGAATTGTTTGCTTTGAGGCAAAAATGCCCCAAGGTTCTGATCATTGGCTAAACTTTCCTGGCATCCCTGGCATTTTGGGTGCTGGACTTCCCTGGGTATCATAGGCTGTTTTGCAACCTGGGACCCAGGCACTGAATTCTGTTAGCCACCCTCCCCACAACTACTACCCCCTTGTCATTGTGATGACCCCAAAATGCCCCCCCCCATTTCCACATCTCTGTAATCTGATAAATGTAGGGGTAATGGGATCAAATTGAGTTCTTTACCTAAAGCCTCACTCCAAAGGTGTTAGGTTGCAGGGTTTTGAGACCAGATTTTTCAAAATATTCTGTTAATGCAAGGCAGAACGCTTCTTGAATAGCTCACATTTTGCCAATGAAACATTATTTCTAATATCCCTTATGCTAATTAACAAGCTCAATATGCTGCTTCAGATAGTGGTATTTAAAGCAAGCACTTGTCACGGTGCTTGTAGCTGGAGTTGGAGTGGGGGCTCCTGATTAGGGTCTTTCAAATGCTAACCAGCCACCTCTGGAATGTGGATTCTTGATTAGGGTACTTCACATATTAATTAGCTGTTTCTAAGGTATAGATTACTTTTAATTTACACCTCATATTTGTCACTATGCTGAAGCATGTAGATGTCAATGACAGATAAGGTACTATACCTTAGAAGGGAAACCTCTGGTGTGCTGGGGGTGGAAGTGAGCACATGTCTGATGGGTGGTCCAGCAGTAGGTGTAGGAAGGCCGTGGAACATGTATTGCCTTTGACCCAGGCATGCTGTGACCAACTGTCTTGGTTTACCAGGACTGAGGGCTTCCTGGGATTTGAGGTTTTCAGAGCAAAACCCAGGATGATCCAGGGTAAACCAGGACAGTGGACTACATCTACCAGTGAGTCCTCCTCTAGAAAGCTGTCCTCAGATCACGAGTCCAGAAAGGTTACGTATAGTAGGTGTTCGTCTTGAAAGTGCAAACTTGGAAGCAAGTTAACAGGATTAGCAATGGGGAATCTGTTGAGTAAATTTTGGTGTATGCATCAGATGGAGTATTCCAGTTCTTAAAAAACTCATGTTCCCTGTATTCGTCACCTCGGGCTGCCCTAACGAAATACCACAGACTGGGTGGCTTAGAAGTCCCAGATCTGGGAAGACCTAGCAGGGTTGATTTGGCAGGAGGCGGGGCACTCTCTTCCTAGGTTGTAGCTGGCTGCCTTCTTGCTGTGTCCTTATGAAGCAGAGACAGAGAGCCAGCTCTCCTGTGTCTCTTCTCATAAGGGCACTAATCCCATTGGACTAGGGTCCACCTTTATGGTCTCATTTAGCCTTAATTACTGCCTTTCTCCAAACACAGTCACATGGGGAGCTTAAGGCTTCAACACACGAATGTTGGGGGGACAGAATTCAGCCCACAGCATTCTCAAAGGCTACTTGTGGAGAAGTTATGTACACAATGTATTGTAACTGAAGCCACAACACAGTGTGTATGGTATGATTCAGATATTGTCTAAAAAATGAGTAAGAAGAAAATTATGCATCTATAGGAAGACTTGAAGACTGTACAGCATGTTAAAAAATGGAAATCAAGGTGATTTTAAATTTCTTTATACTCTTTTTTTAATTATAATTCAGCATCATGGAGTTTATTCTTTGTTTAATAATAATTTTTTATTATATTATGTTAGTCACCATACAGTACATCCCTAGTTTTTGATGTAAAGTTCCATGATTCATTACTTGCGTATAACCAGTGCACCATGCAATATGTGCCCTCCTTAATACCTATCACTGGCCTGTCCCATTCCCCCACCTCCCTCCCCTCCGAAGCCCTCAGTTTGTTTCCCAGAGTCCATAATCTCTAGTTTCATTCCCCCTTCTGTTTACCCCCCTTTCTTCTTCCCTTTCTCCTCCTACCAATCTTCCTACTTCTTATGTTCCATAAATGAGTGAAAACCGTATGATAATTGTCTTTCTCTACTGGACTTATTTCACTTAGCATTATCTCCTCCAGTCCTGTCCATGTTGCAGCAAATGTTGAGAAATCGTTCTTTTTGATGGCTGAGTAATATTCCATTGTATATATGGACCACATCTTCTTAATCTAGTCATCTGTTGAAGGGCATCTTGGCTCCTTCCACGATTTAGCTATTGTGGACAATGCTGCTATGAACATCGGGGTGCATGTGGCCCTTATTTCGCTTAGCATTATCTCCTCCAGTCCCATCCATGTTGCAGCAAATGTTGAGAAATCATTCTTTTTGATGGCTGAGTAATATTCCATTACATATAAGGACCACATCTTCTTAATCTAGTCATCTGTTGAAGGGCATCTTGGCTCCTTCCACGATTTAGCTATTGTGGACAATGCTGCTATGAACATCGGGGTGCATGTGGCCCTTCTCTTCACTACGGCTTTATCTTTGGGGTAAATACCCAGTATTGCAATGGCTGGGTCATAGGGTAGCTCAATTTTTAACTTTTTAAGGGACCTCCACACTGTTTTCCAAAGTGGCTGTACCAACTTGCATTCCCACCAACANTCATTCTTTTGCATGTAGCTGTCCAATTTTCCCAGCACCATTATTGAAGAGACTGTCTTTTTTCCACTGGATGTTTTTTCCTGCTTTGTCAAAGATTAGTTGCCCAAAGAGCCGAGGGTCCATTTCTGGGTTCTCTATTCTGTTCCATTGGTCTATGTGTCTGTTTTTGTGCCAGTACCATGCTGTCTTTGTGATCACAGCTTTGTAGTAGAGCTTGAAATCTGGCAACGTGATGCTCCCAGCTTTGTTTTTCCTTTTCAACAATTCCTTGGCAATTCGGGACCTTTCCTGGTTCCACACAAATTTAAGGGCTGTTTGTTCCAGTTCTTTGAAAAATGTCATTGGGATTTTGATCGGGATGGGATTGAAAGTGTAGATTGCTCTGGGTAGCATAGATATTTTAACTATGTTAATTCTTTTGATCCATGAGCATGGAATATTTTTCCATCTTTTTGTGTCTTCTTCAATGTCTTTCAAGAGTGATTTGTAGTTTCTAGAGTATAGATCCTTTACGTCTCTGGTTAAGTTAATTCCGAGATAACGTATGATTTTTGGTGCTATTGTAAATGGAATGGATTCCCTAATTTCTCTTTCTTCAGTCTCATTGTTCGTGTATAGAAATGCAACTGATTTCTGAGCATTGATTTTTCTATCCCGCCACATTACTGAATTGCTCTATAACTTCTAGTAGTTTGGAGGTGGAATCTTTTGGGTTTTCCATATAGAGTATCATGTCATCTGCAAAGAGAGACAGTTTGACGACTTCTTTGCCAATTTGGATACCTTTTATCCCTTTTTGTTGTCTGATTGCTGTTGCAAGGACTTCTAGTACTATGTTGAATAGTAGTGCCGAGAGTGGGCATCCTTGTCGTGTTCCTGATCTTAAGGGAAAGGCTTCCAGCTTTTCCCCATTGAGAATGATATTCGCTGTAGGCTTTTCATAGGTGTTTTTTATGAAATTGAGGAATGTACCCTCTATCCCTACACTCTGAAGTGTTTTAATCAGGAAAGGATGCTGTATTTTGTCAAATGCTTATTCTGCATCAATTGAGAGGATCACATGGTTCTTGACTCTTTTCTTATTAGTGTGATCTATCACACTGATCAATTTGCGAATGTTGAACCACCCTTCCATCCCAGGGATGAATCCCACTTGGTCGTGATGGATAATCCTTTTAATGTACTGTTGGATCCTATTAGCTAGGATCTTGTTGAGAATTTTGGCATCCATATTCATCAGGGATATTGGTCTGTAATTCTCCTTTTTGATGGGGTCTTTGCCTGGTTTGGGGATTAAGGTAGTACTGGCCTCATAGAATGAGTCTGGAAATTTCTTTATACTTCTGTTGTTTTCTGTAATCTTTTTATTACAAAATTTTAAAAGGTTAGCATGCAGTACTTTATTTATTTATTTATTTATTTATTTATTGAGATAGAGAGACATTCGCACACATCAGAGTGGGCAGGGGGAGGGACAGAGAGCGATAGAATCTTAAGCAGACTCAGTGCTGAACATGGAGCCCAATGTGGAACTCCATCTCATGACTCTGAGATCATGACCTGAGCCAAAATCAAGAGTTGGATTCTTAACTGACTGAGCTGCCCAGGTGCCCCTGAAATACTTTTTAAATAAGAAAATTGTATTTTAAAAATAAGGCTCTGGGGTACTTGGGTGGCTCAGTCCGTTGAACGTCCGCCTCCGGCTCAGGCCATGATCCCAGGGTCCTGGGATGGAGTCCCACGTCTGGCTCCCTGCTCAGCGGGGAGTCTGCTTCTCCTTCTCCCTCTGCCCCTCCTCCCTGCTCGTTCTCTCTCAAAATAAATAAATAAATAAATAAATAAACAAATAAATAAATAAATAAATAAAAATCTTTAAAAAAAATACAAGCTCTGGTTAGATTGCTATCAGACCAGGATAGAATTGGTATGGCATCTATTAGGGAGAAACACGGGGCCTAGATTAGTGGGAACTGGAAACGAACAAATAAAGAGGACATCTAGGATGTTTATGTAATCCTGAATCGAATATTCCCTGTATAATTTGGCAAACTGAGCCTTGCTGTCTATGAGAATGGGTAGTGGTTTAATGTGTGGTATGGGGAACTGACTGTCATGGCTGAAATCCCAGCCCCTTGGCTTGCTGGCTGTCTGTCCTTGGGCAAGTTTCTGTCTGTTCCAGTTGTCTGTGAGATGGAAATAACACTAGTGCCTATGCCATTGGCTTGTGAGGTCAGAGTGAGTTATTTCATGAAAATAAAGCACCTGCCAACGAGAAAGGTGTTCAACAAAGCAACTATTGTTGCTATTATTATCATTCTCCTAAGAATGCCTGGCTTTGCATCTTAGGCAACGCTTAGAAATTCTTTTTGCATCATGGCTTTGGACAGTGTTTCCCGTCTCTTTGGTAGGGATTTGTTCATTGTTGTTAGACCTGTTAGATATGACAAATAAACACGGGACACTCAGGTAAATCTGAATTTCAGATAAACAACAAATTATATTTTAGTCTAAGTGTGTTCAAATATTGCCTGGGGCATACTTACACTAAAAAAATTATTCATCGTTTTTCTGAAATTCAAATTTAACTGGGTGTTCTCTATTTTATCTGGCAATCTTAATTATTACAAATGTGACAACAGCATTGAAAAGAAAGCCAACAATGAGACTTTCTTAATGAGATCCTTCTAAGCCAAGCCTGCCCCTGCTGAATTCCTGGTGTTGGCATTGCCTTTATAGTGGGGAGTGTGTGAAATAACTGATGTGTGGGTCTTGGCTTGGCACGTGATGCATAGTACATGCGCAATAAACCAGGCTGGAGAGCCTACCCTTTATTAGCCATGCGACTTTGGGGACATGACATAATCTCTTTAAGCTGCAATATCCTCAGATGTGAAATGGGGCTAATAATAAGACCTGCTTCACTGTGAGAATTAAATGAAATGAGATATGGGGCACCTGAGTGGTGCAGTTGGTTGAAAAAAAGGTCTTGGTTTTGGCTCAGGTCATGATCTCAAGGTTGTGAGATGGAGCCCCCACCCCCCACCCCCGGGGTCGGGCTCTGAGCTCAGCGGAGAGTCTGCTTGAGATTCTCTCTCCTTCTCCCTCTGCCCCTCCCCCAGCTCACGCACATGCACTTTCTCTCTCTAAAATAAATAAAATCTCTATAAATAAATAAATGAATAAATGGAGACCATTCCTAGCCTGTGGGAAGCATGACCTCTGGGTGTGATGTGAGGGTGGATTTCAGAGCACAGTAGCAGGGAGGTGGGTAGTCTCCAGACTTTGCAGTGGAGAAGTGAGAGGTGCATTCTCCTGGCTGCCCCAGTCTCCTACATTCATGATCTTTCTTGTCTGGAAAACAGTAAGTACAGCAGGAAGATGGTCTCCACTTCCCTTCCCCCACTCACATCTGGCTGGAGTGAGTCTAATTGGCAAGACCTAATTTGTATGGCAAACCCTAACTACCAGCAAGCCATGGAGTTGAAATGTCGATTTCCAGCCTCCTCTGAAGGGAAAGGCACGCTAGGAGTGGAAATGAATGCTGGTAGCATTGGCTACGGCTCGACCCCACAAAATGTCATGACAGCGGAGGTTGCTGTAGGAGTGGCTATCTGAATTAAGAATGAGATATCCCGCTCCCATCCTGTAGCATTCGGCATCAGCCCTCTTGCTGCTAGGGGACTCTTTGTGTTTGAGACCTGGCCTTGATTCTCCTCTTCCACTGCCTTCTACTCCTTTCCTCCTTAGGGACCAGTCTCAATCTCGACCCCCATTCTGGGGTCTGAGACTTGGTTATTAGGGCCAGATTTCTCAGAGCTACCAACGTGAATTTCTACACATTGCCTCTCCTGGCTCTCTTGTCTTTGTGGCCTGCTGTCAAATAACTTTAGTCTTTGAAGTGTGCCCTTTATCTCCAGATTGCACTTCTTATCACCTGGAGCTCATCTGCTCTGGTCTGCCCTGCTGGTGACACTCCCCGTGAGCCTGGTTCAATTTGCCAAACCCATGGTTTTCCCCCCTTACTATGCTGAAGGGTGATGAGAAAGAAAAAGTCCTCATGGACCAAACCCAGGCATTGAGAACGTCAAGTCAGAGAGCAGGAGCCTAGCTATAGCCTGCATGCTCCTGGGTGGGGGGAGCAATTATAGCTCAGCTCCGGGGTCCACGCTGTCAACCAATCACTTTATGCATCAAACCGATGCTGAACTCTAAGGAGCAGCAGCCACACCGTTTGCTAAAATCTCAGTGCATCCCTTCTGCTGCCAAAGATGGAACTGTAATTTCCCTCTCCTCTCAAAATAAATACTTTGCGTGGTTCTGAAAAATTTTAGCAATTAGCTTGTACCATCACCTTTAATTAGCCACTGGCAAACACAATTAAGATAATAAAGCTTACCGAGGGGGAAGCATGAATAAGCACCAGATTCTAAATCTATTGGGGAAGTGACCCTGATGAATCATTTAATAGCCACCGTAATGTAATTTTGCAAGTTTGTTGTACACACACCACAGAGAACATATTAAGTGGGTCTGAGCCATAAGAGAGTCTTAATGATTAATTTGCCATATGCTCCTGAAAATCTCATTTTTTTGACAAACAATACACATCTACTCTTTTTCTTATTAATAAAACCATCAAGAAAATCCACTTTTCTTTCCCTCTCACTAATGACTCCCTCTAACTTGCATGGATATCCAGGGATTGGTCTTTTTTTTTTTTAATTATATCTAAATTCCCATGGAACATAGTAGAACACAGCTATTTACTCTCTTATGTATTTGATTTCAATTGTTGGCAATTGCTTTTTAATCATTTTTTATTGGCTATTCCACAGTGACATCATGGGGAAGATAATTGTTATTCCTTTTTATTTACAGAGTGAATGCTGCCGCAGGGTTAAGTGGCATGCCCTGAGACCTCTGCAAGGGAGAATCTAGATTAGAACTTAGCTTTCAGATTCTTGGCATTTCTGACACAGAAGGACTGGGAGTGGAAAATCACTACTCTGAATGGCAAAACACAGTCAAGAGTAGGGAGTCCTGCCTCTGAGCAAGACTGTCACCTGCCTGAAACTCATTTTCCAGATCTGTAGAACAGGCTTGTCATAGGACATTTTGTGAGGAACCAATAAAACTGGCTATAGAAAGGCTTTGGGGTGGGGCACCTGGGTGGCTCAGTCGGTTAAACATCTGCCTTTGGCTCAGGTCGTGATCTCAGGGTCCTGGGATCAAGTCCTGCATCCAGCTCCCTGCATAGCAGGGAGTCTGCTTCTCCTTTCCCTCTGCCCTTCCTCCAAGAACCGCCCCCCCCCAGCTTGTGCACGCTCTCTCTCCCAAATAAATAAATAACATGTTAAAAAAAAAAAAAGAAAGAAAGGCTTTGGGGTTGTACACATCAGGAGATGACAGTGTCATTGGAAGGAGATGCTCCTTTTTTCCTGTCCCCTTCTCCTACAGGATGGGTGTCTGACTGGTCTCCAGGCAGATTGACGTGGGGATTGGTCTTGCTTTTCTTCCAGGTGGTCCATTGCCTATGGGTATCCGCTGCTAGACAGTCGGCCCCAATGAGGATGTCATTGCTCTTCTCTGTCTGGCTCAGATACCACAGCACTCAGCTTTCTTCAAAACAAAGGTGCATGGGCTCCCAACGAATGTTCAAGCAGGTCTTTACTGCAGGGGTTTCTGAAGGTTACCTCAGAATCTTGCAGAACATGGGGCAGGCAGAGGTGGGTTTGGGGAACAGATCTCAACCTAGCCACATTGCCCTCTCCTGTCACAGAAGGGATGAGGCCTCGCTGCTTAGGAGGCAATGGGTGAGGATAAGGGTGTCCTTATATGGAGTCTGATCTGGCCTGGAAACCTCTCCAGATCACCCTCTCCCTTCTTGTGCTTCTAGTGAGTGTCTCCCTTTAAATCACAACCTGTTGCAGCTTCTCCCTTGTTTCAAACCCTTTGTGACACTGCTTCCGAAAAAAATAATCAGTCTCTTTTCAATCTCTGTTAATGTCTGGCAGATTTTGCATGGTCCTGAAAAATTTTGGTAATTAGATGGTACCATCACCTCTAATTGGCCATTGGCAAACATAGTTGAAGTAATGCATGTCAATGGCCAGGTTCTTCCCTGGTCTATACAGCACCTTTGTTCAAATCAGAAAAAGTAACCCCTTTGAGCAGGCACAATGCTTAGGACCTGGGCAGTATCTTTGTGGGAGAGAGAAAGGTGTTCCTTTCTTCCAGTGGGCGTAGTGCTGACAAGGCGTATGGTTTGGACAGCAGAGAGCAGGCTGTATTTCAGTAACCTCCCCAATTGCCCCTTAGCCAAGGGCTTTTGTGCAGTTCACAACCTGGACAACCGTACGTGAAGGCCCTATCAATGGCTTTTATTCTCATGTACAGTGGGGGCTGAGGAAGGGTGGGCTCTTTGTCAGGGTTGGGGGGCTCTCCTTGCCTCTCCCAGCGCACAGGTGGGGAAAATGAGCTTGGGTTATATTAATGAAGGTGAGTGAGGGCATTGTAGGTTGAATTGTGACCCCCAAAAAGATATGTCCAAGTCCTAATCTTGGGAACCTGTGAATGTGACCTTATGTGGAAAAGGGGTTCTTGCAATGGAGTTTTAATTTAAGGATCTTGAGATGAAATCATCTGGATTGCCTGGGTGGGCCCTAAACCCAATGACAGCTGTCCTTATGAGGGTAAGGCAGAGGGTGATTAGGGGGCAGAAGAGGAGGACTTAGAAAGGAGCACAGGGAGAAGGCCATGTGAGTACAGAGGCAGAGATCTATGCACCTGCAAACCAAGGACCCCCAAATGATTCACCGACAGCCACCAGAAACTGGGATCTTGCCCCTGCCCCACCAGGACCAGAAGGAGTGTAGCTCTGCTGACCCCTGATTTTGAACTTATGGCCTCCAGAACTGGGAAGAATGACTTCCTGCTGTTTTTAGCCACCTGGACCGTGGTCATTTGCTATGGCAGCACCAGGAAACTAATATAGGGGATTGAAGGCAAGATTTGACAGTTTTCCTTTCTGAATTGTCACTGGTCCTCTCCTGGAGTATCTAAAACCAAGCACATTTTATCCTGTGTGGACTTCTTCCCTTCCTTCTGACCCTGGCTGTCCCCAGCTTTGTAAGAGAAGTTATTCCTCATTTTAATGTAGCTATCTGGAAAAGCCACACTGTTTTTATTGGATTAAAAACACAGAATCAGCATAATTCCTGTCCTTCTCAAGTTTATTCAAGAAATTAATATTTCTCCTATTAACATACTTTCTTATGAACTCACACCACAGCCTTATTTTGCTAAGAATGTTTTTCTATCTCTGGCCTAAGTTATATTCAAACCACCTTCCTTTAACTTGCCCTTGGCAGTGAGAGAGAGGATTCTCAACCTACCCTTGGACAGATTTTAAGCACTTCTTTTTTTNCCTTTTTTTTTTTTTTTTTTTTTAGGAGAGTGAGAGTGTGCACATGTGCGAGTGTGCAGGCAAGCAGGGGAGGGGGAGTGGCTATGGGGGAGGAGAGGCAGAGGGAGAGAGAATCTCAAGCAGGCTGCATGCCTAGTACGGAGCCCCGTGCAGGGCTTCATCTCACAACCCTGAAATAATGACCAGGGCCGAAACAAGAGTCCAGTGCTTAACCGACTGAGCCACCCAGATGCCCCTAATTTTAAGCACTTCTAAACCATCATTTCCCCTCCAGGCTGTGGGGCAAGCAAACGTCTACTCCTGGTGTTATTAACCTCCATACCATCCAACGCAGTGTGAGGCATGTGGCAGATGTGTAGGAAATGTTTGTTAACTAGGGTGGCCCACCATCCTGGTTTTCCTGGGACAGAAGGGTTTTTTGGGACATTAGGTGTTCAGAGTTAAAACTGGAACCATCCTGGGCAAACCAGGTCACCCTAGCGAACTAATCAAATGAATGAATTGCCCTGATAACATTGTTCTTGGGGACACCAAGACTTGGCTGAGTCTCCCCACATGAAGCTCTTTGGTCCTAGTGGCCACTGCACCATCCCGCCTGGGTCTCCCAACCTCCCAGCGTCCTTTCTTGCCCAGTGCCTCCCCGCAGTGAGTCCCGCCCCACAGGCATCAGCTCCGGCTGGGGCCCAGGGGCCCTCTGCTTGATGCTCCCCAAGTGTAGTTCTGGCTTTCCTGTCACTCGACTATTTTATTCCCTGAATTCCTTTCTAGCTCAGTTCTCCTCCTGTTTCTTAAATGTGGAAGTTCTCCAGGATTCAATCCTTGGTCCATTCCCAAATAGTTCGTGGATGACCTCAAGATCCGAAATGAAAACAAAACAAAAAACCAAAACAGAACACCTGGGATGCCATTACCAACTCCACCTTTTTTACATCCAACATTCCATTTATCAGCAAGTTTGGCCGATTTCATCTTGTGATTAAATATTAAACCAGTTTCTCTCTTCTCCATCCCCATGGTTGCTGTTTTAAGAAGAGGCTTGTCATTCCTTTTGTTGAATTCCCATTTCCAATCTTAACCTTTCCATTTTACCCTTTTCCTTGCCTTAGCATGATTGTTCTAACGTGCAAATATGACTACATGTCTCCCTCACTTAAAATATGCCGCTGGCTTCCTGAGTTCCAGAGGATTAGATTCCCACTGTTTTAGACTGGGCTCCATCTCTTGCCCATGTCAGAACCCACATTCCTGTCTCCATGAACTAGTCCTGCCAACTCTACCACCAGAGCCTTGGGCCTCCACGTCCCTCCCGCTGCCTGCGCCACCCTCCTAACCTCCTCCACCCAGCCGCCCCCTGCCAGGTCTTCAGTGGTCACCTCCAGGACCCTGCAAAGCTGGGAAAGATACCTCCTTTGTGCTGCACCAGCAATGTGTGTTCACTGCTCTCAAAGCACTCACCCACCTGCTGTTCTCCCTCCCTGGAGGGCGAGCAACCCAGCAGCAGGGCAGTTGTATTCACCTTTGTCTTGTCTCAGCACTTGGCATGATGTAGGTGCCTGTGCTGAGTTGAATAGTGATCCCCAAGGTGTGTCCACCTGGAACGTCAGAATAGGACCTTTTCTGAAAATGGGGCCTTTGTGGAAGTAATTAGTTAAGTGGAGGTCACATTGCATTAGGGTGGGTCTCGAATTCAATATGGTGGGTGTCCTAAAAAGAAGAAGAAATGACACATAGAGACACAAACTCACAGAGAGTAGACAGCCACATGACAGCAGAAACAGAGATAGCA
This sequence comes from Ailuropoda melanoleuca, assembly GCF_002007445.2. NCBI lineage: Eukaryota > Metazoa > Chordata > Mammalia > Carnivora > Ursidae > Ailuropoda > Ailuropoda melanoleuca. The sequence goes on along the minus strand of NC_048224.1, from coordinate 35,691,281 downwards.
GTGACACACAGCTACAAGCCAGGGAATGACGTGGGTTGCTGGAATCCACTAGACACTATGAGACGGGCAAGGAAGGACCCTTCCCCAGAGCCTTCAACAGGAGCGCGGCCCTGCTGAAACCTTGGTCTTGGACTGCTGGCTTTCAGAACCATGAAGAAATCTTTTCGGCTGCTTGAAGCCACCGAATTTGTGGTACTCTGTGACAGCAGCCCTAGGAAACCCATCCAGTGCCCCACACATTTGGTTGGCTCAGTGAATGATCTAACCTTTCTCCTTCTTCACGGACATTGGGAAAGGCCTCTGTCAACCCTGGGCTGAAACGTTCTGGTGGCCTTCTGATCGGTCTCCCTATGTTAGCTAAACGGGGCAGCACCGTGAGCTTAGGACTCCAAATGGATCCTGTGTTTTTTGGGCTGAGTATCAGAGAATTTTTCTTTCATGACCCAACGACAAGGTTAGCTGAATCCTGGGGCTAAAAATGTCACCTCTGCCTTGAGCAAGGCTTTCATGCAAGGCTCTGCTGGGGCACCTAAAAAGACAATGATTCCGGTTATCATTGAGTTCACACAGCAAGCCACAGGCCTGTGTGTGCACCTGCTTGCTAATAAATGAGAGTTTGTGTGGCAGAATTCTATCTGACACCTGCTTTCATTATAACACAGAGACCTGCGGCCCGAAGACCTCATGGATGTACGTGGTGAATGACAAAATTGACTCGGGTCAGTTCTAACCAAGAAGGTCATAGAAAGAACTCCAGTCTTGGAATAAGACAAATTTGGACTAAAATCCCAGCTCCACCACTGACTGCCTGAATCACCTATGATGTTGCTTCAGAGGGTGGTGACAACGGCCTGAGCCCCTCACCGGGTGATTGCTATAATTAAGCTAGATCAAGCCTGTGGAAGGCTATGGGTGTTGTAGATGTTCCCTGTTATTCAGTAACTTGCCTGCTGTCACACAGCTAAGGTGTGAGGTGCTGGCTGGGGTCTCAGCCCTGGGGACAAGGCTTTTTCCCCTGAAGTGCAGACAGTGGCCTCTAATGAGAGCCTTAAGCATTAATTAGGAATCTGGGATACACCACCTTGTGCACTCTAATATATTTTCTACTTTTATCCTCACAAAAGCCTTTTATTATAAAAATTTTCATCCTCATTAAAAAATATAGGTTAGCTTTGGAAATGAGGCTCCAGTGGGGTACAGCTCCCCACAGCACCCAAGGGCAATGGTTCTCAACCTTGGCTGCATGTGGGAGCTCTGCAGAGTCCCCGGGGCCCTGGCTGCCCCCCAGACCGGTGAAACTGGAATGTCGGATACTGGGGCCCAGGCATCGGAATTTGAAGAAACTCCGTCGGCGGCCCTAGAATGCAGCCGAGCCTGAAGATCTGTGCTCTAGAGTTTACGTGACACTTTCCCCCAAATGAAGTAATTTGAATTTTACTTCCCTGTGAAGGCAGCAGAGTAGATTTCATTGCCCCACTCTGAAGATGGGAAAACCAAGGCTCAGAGAAAATTCTAGAAGGACTTGGACTGGAAACCACATTTCCTGATTCTGTTCCAGTGCTCTGTGTCTGTGGTACAGGAAGGGGCCATGCCATGTCGCTGACCTTGCAGGCTCCTTTTCAGCACGTATCTGCGCCCAGGAGAAGGCTGACTTGGGTCCATGGAACGGTTTGCCACCAACTAGCCAGAGCAAAGTTGCAACGGCTCTGTCCCCAGCACCCACTGCCCATTTCCTCTGCCCAGCCCTGCTGCTCCTGGGTTCCCTGTAGCACAGAGCTGAGGCTGAGGGGTTTTCCATACGGGCCTGTCAGATCCATTGCATTCCCGCCTGTTTTTTCCATCTGCCTTGTCACAGGGTGTGTGGTAGGGACTTGCCTCTGCCAAATGCTTTAGAGGCTGTGGAAGAGAGAGAGCAGCATGAGCCCAGAGTGTTTACACCATGGGAAAAGCTGGGTTTTTGCACAGATCATCCCTCCCCCTGCCTGCAGGTTCTCATGCCCCACATGATTCCCAGGGGGCCACCAGCAATTAAGACACAGTTCTGGAAAGCAGAAGGCCCTGACAGCCCCACAAATCAGCTCCATGTCCCCCCACTCCTCCCAATCCCTCCTAGAACAATGCTATCAAGTCATCTTGAGCATTGGAACCAGAAAACCCCAACATAGTGAAAGAAAACAGAGGCCTCTCTGGCTGCTGGTACGATTTCAATAGAAAGCCCTTCTCGAGCAGGAAGAAGCAGTTCTGCTGTGTCCCTAACAAAAGCTGACCTCTTCCTTGGCGGCATTTGGTAGGCCCAGAATCAAGCTGGGGTTATTTCCCCACCATCGCCATAGTCATAGCAACAGCTCTGATTAATGCGGTGGCCCATTAGAGGGATAATGTCAGCCCTAATCAGAAACGCCTCAAGTATCTCTCTTTGCATTTTGGTAAATGGCGTAATCACATTACGGGTTCGATGTGTCTGGGAGCTGATTGCTGTCGCGAAAAGTCTGCCTGATTTTCCAGGTTAAGGGGTGTCAGGGGACCCGGCATGCAGCTAATCACCGTGCATTGTCAGGAGTGTTTGGAGAGAAGACAGAGGGCATGGAGGCAGCCTGGTATGTGCTGCCCTCCTGTTCCTTCTGGGGCAATGGGAGTGCTCTGGGCTGGTGGTCTGTTTGCAAGGGGAGCCTTCCTGAAGGAGATGGGCTGAGAGTTGGAGAGAAGCGGTGTTTAACCGTTGTGGGGAAACATAAAGAAAACAGAGGCCTGGCTGTAAAGAAAAGGCAGGTGGCTAAGTCAGGCTTGGCTGTTCTGCCCTTGTCCATCAAGCCCATGATGGACAGTCAGCCTCGGGTCATGCCACTGGGCTGGAAATCTGGCAGGAGAGCCCCACTCTGGTCTGAAGATAGGAAATGGCAGGGGTGACATGCGGTGCAAAAGCACGTAATGAGTGTGGACTTGACTTGTCATAATAGCACTTGGCTGCTGGCAGGCCCTGCTTTGCTGAAGCTGCTGAAACTTCACACTCAAGGGTAGATTCTTGCTGCACCCTGGGGAGACAGAGTCTTCCCCACCTTTCCCCTTTTACTAGCAGGGAAACCAAGTCAAGGAGAGGTGACATCTCTCATCCCTGTGTGCATCTAGTGAATCGATGCTAGCTTTCAGCTCCCAAGGGAAACTTCCGACAAGCTACCTCCCTCTGCCTTCCAGCCTAGCTGCTTTTGTCTGTGCAAGTCCGTGGGTGACAAACAGTAAATCGTCACCACCAATATTGAAAGATTAAGAGGAGGACCTGAGGAAATATGCATTGAGCCCCCAGAGGCTATTTTTAGATGCTCCTGGGAGGTTTTAAAAAAGGACTCACACAGTTAACTATTTATGACTTTTTGAATGCAGAGCAGAAATAGAAGGCTGCACTTAGCTTCTCCCGTGCTCGAGAAGTAAAATCCTCTCAGAGGCCTGAAACCACTTTGGGGCCATTAAATTTACTGTCTCTTGGACGATATTTAATATCTAGCATAACGTTTTTATTTTTGGCCCTGACACTAGTTTTTTCCTTGGTGTTAAAAATTATCCCGGGAGTAGCTGAGGAAATTGAGTCAGTGAGTGAGAACTATGTCGGAGTCATAGGACTGGTTTGTGACCAAGCCCTGGTAGAAACAAATCTCTTGCCAGTTGGGCCAAAGTTCACTTCAAAGGGCCTGGCCATCTCAATGTTCCAGAGCAGATTTGGGGTGTAGAAAGTTCCTCAGGGGGGACCCAATCCAACAGATGGACAAAACTTGGCACCATGAATCAAGCAAGCTCTGTCTTCCATCTTTCTTTGCTGCAAGCCAACTTTCCTCATGGAAGGGTCAGTCTTCTTCCCCCCGAGACATTGGATTGGACACGTTAAAGGGTTTAGGCTCAATGCCTACCCTAAAGCCTCCCAGACTGGTGCTGCATTATGAGTAGGACAGAATGAGTTTCCCAGGCTCGGATGTAGCTCAGCTCCCAGGGGACCTACTAGTGTTTTTCCCAACCGCTCTCTGAAGCACCATGGGGTCTTCCCAGTAGCCAGGACTCTTGATCATCTTTTCCTTTAAATTCTGCTATCAGCGAATTGGCAATTAAAGCAAATCAAGGAGGTAGGGCCTTGGCCCCACACAGCCAATGGCTTTAAGCTAAACCCACAAGAGGCCAACATTTGTCTGAACTGAAAACCACAGAGGCATGAATTAACATTATGGTCAGAGTTTCCATCTGGACCCTGCTAGCACCCTCACCCTAGAAGCCATCTGTGCTGGCTGCCCCACTTCCTGTTGGTTCGGCCTAATGCCAGTCCCTGAGACAGTCCTGACATAGGCTTGTCCTGTCAGGGCTTCCAAGACCAGTGGTCCAGCCTCTGTTACTGCCTCCCTCTTCCCTTCCCCTGTTTCTGGTGACAATCACATCCAGTACTTGGCATTCCAGAGGTGAGTTCTCCTAGCCAAGGAGGCATACTGGACCATATGGATCTTCTACCTGATGCCAACTCTCACTTGACTCTTCAGTTTTAACAGTGCCACCATTTTACCCTTCCTCTTGGTTCACATGGCGCTGAGCACATTTGGAATCTCATCAGATCCTGCTTCCTCTTCAGGACCAGCAGCTGTAGTTGCTTCTATTTCTGTTGACAGCCACCCGCCATAGTCCTAGTTCCCTCCTTCTCCCTGACCACAGGTGCAGGATCCTTGTTACTACCTTGCATGGTGCTTGAGTGTTAACTTGTCTGTCTCGCTCAACCAGACTGTGAGCTCCACAAGAGCAGAAATCTCGTCCATTTTTCTCCTCATCGTATCCTCAGCACCTAGCACAGCACCTAACACAACATAGTGATGTTTAATACAAATTTGATAAACAAAAGCATAAATGAAAAAATAATACCCCATTCCTGTAGAGAGAAGCAAACACTCACTTGATTTTGCTGATACACATCTATCTCTGTTCACTTATTTATTTGTTGTAAAGATTTATTTACCTATTCTACAAAGAAAGAGAGAGAGTGCATGAGTGAGAGGGGCAGAGGGAGAGGGAGAGAGAGAATCCCAAGCAGACCCCACGCCCAGTACAGAGCCAGACATGGGGCTCCACCCCAAGACCCTGAGATCATAACCCAAGCCAAAACCAAGAGTGGGACACTCAACTGACTGAGCCATCCGGGCATCCCCATCTCTGTTCATTTAAACTGAAAAAACAAGCTCAGAATTCAGCCCTGGCACAATGTTGTCACTTCTGAAAAGGTAATCCCTTTACAAAGACCAGTGCTCTTCACAAAAGCGGTATCATAATAGAAATTTGTCCCCTTCTCTTGCTTTATAAATTATACTTAATTGCTCATCATTCTGCCACTTATTCAAGTCTTCAGCTGCCTCAAATAAAAAGATAGTTATTTTTTTAGAGTTGTGTTGGAGGGGAAATGACACCTGATTAGAGACAATGAGGTGGCTCTGGTCCCTTATTGCCTATGTATCTTTGAGTGAGTCATAAAGTATCTCTCTGCCTTGTCGTCATCTGGAAATTGTGGTAGTTGGACTCAGTAATTACTAAGTTCCCTCCCAGTTTTATTGTTCTATTGACCAATAAATCGGTTTCACTAACGTGAGTCCCAAAGCATGTCCTTCCTGTCTTGTGTTTTGCCCAAATCCCAACTTCAGGGTTAAAGCTAGTGTGCAATTTTCAATATGTTGCCACCAGGTGGCAGGAGCGTGCCACAGTCCTTTTGTCCCAAGCACAAAGAGCGTGAGCATCTTACCAGAGGCTGAATTAATAGTAGTTTTTAAGCCGGGAGGCCAGAGTCTGAGTTTTTGAAATAGCAAAACATCTGTTTATGAAGACATTTAGTCTTATGCAAAACAGCAATTTCAGGGTTAGCAATGACCGCATCTAGGAATAACCGCAGACCCAGACTCGTGTGGTTCAGAATTTTGAGGTCCTGGCAGCTCCAGTCCTAGTGGTCTTCCCACACCCCTCCCCCTTTGTATCTGAGTGAGTCAGTGGAAGCCCAGCACCCCAGAAGCAATGGCAGTATTCACTGTGCCATGAGGAGAATCATGTGCTGACCCAGAATTGATGGATTTCATCCCATTCTTTTCTGTTCTTTCGTGTTTCCTTCCAGGCAAGAGATGAGGGCTGAGCCCAGGCAAAGTTGGAACAGCTCCCTAAGTCATTAAAAAAAACCCAAAAAAACCTATTTGCCCAATTACCATAAAATTTTCCTAAACACTAACCCAGCAAGAGAAACTCCATCCCTCCCCCCTTCCCCCACCTCTTGGTTAGTCTTATGTGTCAACCTGACTGGGCCACACACTACCTAGATAGCTGGTCAAATGTTATTCCGGCTATCTCTGTGAGGGTGTTTCTGGATGAGCATAAAATCTGAATTGATAGACTGAGTAAAAAGGATTGCCTTCCCCAATGTGAGTGGGCCTCATCCAGTCAGCCGAAGCCTGAACTAGAAGGAAAAGGCGACCCTCCCCTGAATAAGAGAGAATTCCTTTTGCCTAAGTGCCTTTGAACCAGGACATTGGCTCCTTCCTGCCTTTGGACTTGAACTGAAACATTGCCTTACCTGGGTCTCCAGCTTCGCAGCCCACCCTACAGATCTTGGGACTTGTCAGCCTCTGTAATCATGTGAGCCAATTCCTTATAATAAATCTCTTTACATACGTATATAAATCTCTACATACATATATCTCTTCACACATACACACACACAAACACACACACCCCTTCATCATGTACTCCTTTCCTTGTCTGGTCCCATGCTGAACTCAGAAGCCACTGTGTGAACTCTGATTCCCTTCATTTGCCTTTTTGCTTTCTAGGTTACTAGTCTTGGGATGTTGTTTAAGGATCCCCTGTTCCTTCTTTCCTGTGCTGGTTAGTGCTCTAATTGTAGTAATAAAGCTAGCTTAACAAGAGGGGCATCAATTGCAAAGAAAGGCTCATGAGAATCCAAGACAGGAACCTAAGTTCCTCCAGGCTTCGTGGGAACTTGAATGGGGATATCATTGCACAAAACGGCTGCTTTATTTCTTGATGACTTCAAGGCCTCACTTAAGACAACCCTGCTGCCCTCTACCCCTGACCTCTAGTCTCACCTGTCTACTGATCAGTTTCTTCTTGGCTTCAGTAGCAGATGGTCCATAATGGCCACCCAGTTCCCTATACAATGGGGTAACTTGTGATAATTCTTTTGACTTCATTGCCAGCTGGAATTGGCCTATGTGAATTTTAGCTTGACATCCTGAAATAGGAGTATAATTGGCTTACCTTGTCTTCTTTGAGCAATGCCACACAAGTCCTGGGCTCCTAGTCTACAGGTCAGGCCCTGTGGGAGGCTGGTATGCACCCTTATTCTGTGCCACCTACTACAGAGTCTTAGTGTCTGTTCAGCAGGGACCCACAGTGGGAGGTAGGGGCAGGCCAGGGACCCTGGTACACAGTCAGACCAATTTCTGCTACTCTGTCTTATTTCCTGATTTCTTTTTTTTTTTTTTCCTTCTTATCATCAGCAGCTCTGGCATTGACCCAGCTTCCTCCACTTTCTCATCAATAATCAACTCTGCTTTCCTCCACCACCTAGTGTAGTTTCTAACACTTAAAAGGTGCTCAACAAATATTTGTTGTATCAAAGTCCACCAGTCAGAGACCTTCAAGAACATATCTATAGTTAAACAAGAGTAGGTTTTCTTAGCTTGCTGCAGTATGGGAGAACACATGGTGCCTTGATATGAGAACGTTGGAGGGGCTTATTAAAGGATTTGGGTGATGCTAAGGAAAGACTAGAGAGACAGGAACCAGTTTTGTATTGGATACTATTAGGAACTTAGGGTAAGTTGGCAGCTTGTTATCTCAGAAATCCTTGCACAGGAATTAGAAAGAGCAAAACAGGGCTGGGTAAGAAAGCAATAATCTCTCAGAAGTAATTTTTTCAACCCCAGTATGGCCTTGCCTCTGTTTGGTTAGAAACACTATTTATCACAGTCTAACGGACAGCAGGGTTGATTTCCACTTTTTCAGTTACATGAAAACAAACAAACGAACAACAATGAATATTTAACTTTACCCAAATATAGAAGCAGTTGCAGTGGTTTACAGGCAAGACTGAGACGCCATTTTGGCCAAAGTGATCCTTCACATTATTTGTCTTTTAGGTGATTGCTTTTTACTGATGTTGAACAAAATTGGCCTTTAGTATAATGATGTGACATAGATTCATCTGAGGCTCCATCTACAGTTTGGAAATAAATGGTGATGTCTATTTTCCACTGTGGTATTTTTACCCCTCTTTATTTTGATTGCTCCTTCAAGGACACTGTGTTGTCGGTTCATGTTCCTCTTCAAATATGGTCCCACACATTCCCAATATCCTGTGCATGAAGCTAAAAACAATGGGAGTTTGCAATACCAAGCTTATGCGACTCACCTTTTTTTTTTTTTTCAGCAGTCACATTACCCCATCTGTTCACATGAGCCATTTTTAAGCAAGAGCACCCTGGCCTGGTGTGTATGCAATTGATTTTTGGAATCTTAATAGAAAACTCATGGATTCTTAACAATAGTTTATTCATTTTCACTCCACATTCCAGAAGGTTAGAAAAAAAAATACCCATCATATTTGCAGTCCCTCTGACTTTTTTGTTACTTTCAGTTTGGTTAATGTCTCTTCTCTGTAATTCACTCATAACATTGACCAAAAGTTGAGCAGGACAGAGGCAAGGAGGAACAGAAGTCCTCCAGCTTCAGGAAGTCATCAACAACACTTTCTTGATATGGTTGTTGGACTGTTTTTAATATGATTAACCAGTTCTCATTTCACCCCTATATGTGCATGGATAGAATGGGAACCTTTGGCAATTGTGCCTTTTCAGAAGCTTACTGCAGTATAGGGAGCCTTGGAGAAGGTGGGTGTGGGGGGAGAGAAGGCATGGAGAGGGCAGGGATGGGAGTGGGGAGACCAGTGAAGAGTAAGATATAATTCAAACTTGACGTCATCAGCTTTTAAATGAGGGTGGGGTGACTTTGGAAATGGACAGGGAGGTATTGTTGCTAGAAACACTGTGAAAGGAAAATTCAACAGGTCCCTATGAACAAATGAATGCAGGAAGAAATGGAGGAGAGAGGAATTTAGAGCCTAAGTGATTTGCATGGCGTTTTCATTGCTGGAAGTATAAAGGCCTTGGGGAGAGGCCGTTTAAGGCAGCAGTTGGATGGTGGAGGGAATTCTTGATGCAGTGTCGTGGGCAAAAATAGTGACAAGGTTTGAGTGCCTTCTATGAGCCAAGCTCTGGGCAATTTTTTTTATCTGTTTGCTTGTTTATTTCTTTTATAAAGTGTTGTTCATTTAATCCTTACAAGAGCCATGTAAAGTGGGTAGTATCGACTTCTTTTTTCAAAAGGGAACTTGAGGTTCAGAGGGGCTAAATTGTATACCTTGTAGAAAGTACTCAGCCCTAGGGACATAGAAGTAACGAGACATGGGCCTCTCCTACGAGAAAATCAACCCTTGAAGACTAGCAAAAACAATTGCTAATCAGTTTAAGCTTGGAGAAGACAGCACTGCATTTAATTCAGTCTGGTGGCAGTGGGGAGAAGGGTGAGGAGGCTTTTAAGAGGATGAGGTGGGCAAGAATGAAAGGCCAAGTCAGAGGGAGAAGAACAACATGCAACTATGGTATGATTCGAAGATAGCAAAGGATTTTATTTCTTTTGGAGACAAGGTGCTGTGAGGGCCAGCAGGAAGGTGGAGGGGTAGGCAGGGCTTGGCTGACGGAAGTCCTTTTGTGCCAGACTGGAGTTTGCACTTGACCCTGTGTGGATAGGGAATTAGTGAAGATTTTATATCAGAGGACAGCAGGATTGAGTTTGCACTGTAGACAGATAATTCTGGCTGGAAGACTTGATTGCAGGGGAGAGATGGGAAACCATTCAGAAATCCAGCAATGATAGTAATCTGAACCAGGCAGAGGCAAGAGAAACAGAGCAAGGAAGACTGACTCAAGATGTGGAAGGGGAAATGCAGAAGACTTGGGACCACTTAGATGTGGGGATTTGGGAGAAGGGACAGTTAAGGAGGACTCTAGGATGGTGGCTTAAATCCCTGGTTAGACAGGTCAATAGCAGGGTTAGGGAAACCAGGAAGGTAACTAGGTTAAGTGGGGAGAGAATGGGAGAAAGATGTAGAGTCCAGTTTTAGACATGCTAATTACCAAGTGTTTTTGTGGCAATTGAGAATTACCCCAGTGCACAACTGAATATCTGTGCTACTTAACATAGCCATCAACCCTCATCTGAAATTATCTGCTCATCTGTTTTTTTGTTTTGCTTTCGTTCCTATCTCCTCACTTGCCTGTGAGCGCCATAAGAGTTGGGACTTTTGTGCCTTTTGTCCATGGATGTACTTCCAGTGCCTGGTGTACATTTGTTGAACAAATGAACAGTAAACAGAAAGCGTGGAAGGAGTTTACTTGGTGGGAGGGAGGGACCTTGTCTTATTCCTCTTTGTACTCCTATGTCTGGTAGAGACTAGGTGCTCAGTGCAAAAATGAACAATCATTTCACTCTAGTATATAGCCAAGAGAACTGAAAATAGATGTTCAAACAAAGCCTTGCACAAAAATGTCCATTGCAGCATTATTCATTATCGATAAGAAGTGGAAACAACCCAAATGCCCATCAACTGGTGAGCGATAAACAAAAATGTGGTATGTCCACACAATGGACTGTTATTCAGCTATAAAGGGAATGGAATACTGATGCCTGCCACAGCATGGCGGAACCTTAAACATTACGCTAAGTGAAAGAAGCCAGACACAAAAAACCATACATTGTATGATGCCAATTGTATAAAATGCCTAAGATAGATAAATTCATAGAGACAGAAAGCAGATGAATGATTGCCAGGGTCTGAAGAAAGGAGGAGTAGGGAATGATTGATTAATGGGTACAATTTCTTTTTGGGATGATAAAAATGTTCTGAAATTAGTGGTGATGGCTATGCAACATCATGAATGTGCTGGTAAAATGGTTAAAATGGTGAATTTCAGGTTATATAAATTTTACCTCAATAAAAAAATAGAGTGGATCTGCACGAAAAGTGGAGCTGGAGTCTAACACACCCAAGGCTGATACTGCTAACTCACGTACAGACAAACCTGAGAACCACATAAAGCAATCCTGAGGCATTCATCTACCAAACAGACAGATTATGCAGAGTTATCAGTTCGCCACTCAGGAGTCTGGCAGGATTCCTTCAGGTTGTAAGCACTCCTTTCTTTTGCATGAAAACAACTCTCTATTCCCAGGTAGATCTTTGGGGAAATACTTCTTGTGCAAAGTGGGAAAAAGCCCTGCTTTGGGTAATTGCAATGCTCCTGCTGAATGTAGAAAAGTTTACTTATCAGGAGCCACCTCCTCATTTGCCCACCTTCTCACCAGGGGCTCCCCACAGCCAGCACTTCTAACATTTGTCCTGCCATGGTTTTGGGGGGGAGGGGGCCCAACACAAGGTGATAAAAAGACCACAGCAGAGGGACTGGAAGCTGGGATGTGAGCTCAGCGGACTGGGGGGCAGACCCTAGGGCGGGAGACTCCCTAGGAGCCCTGAACAGGCTGCAGGAATGATGGCTCTTCTGATTTCTGGCTGTGAATAGACCTCTAGCGGCAGATGCTGAAATTAACCTGCTGTCTCTCAGAGCCTGGGCATTGTCCCCTCTGCATCTGGGCAGGGCTCCTCTCTCTCCAAGTGCTATGGTCGCATCCATTCCAGTGGAGGAACAAAACAACCCCAGCAAAGTTAAGCCTCTTGCAGGTCTGGTTTGGCCAAATGTGTCCTTTAAATGTTTGAGGAAATTTTCTTTCTTGCTCAGCTTCTGATGTGGGCTGAACCAGGGACAGTAAAGTTGCCTTGTGCTGACAGCCAGCACCCTTCATTTCTGTTGGGTGCCGGGAAGAAGCCCCAAAGTCAGGATCTCTTTTGCGTGAAAGATGTTTGGATGGGAGTCCCACTTGACTCTTTTACCAAAGAGAATAATGCCTGTGAGGGGTGATATTTGAGCTGGAGTGAAGTACAAGCTTCGACGGGCGTGATTCGTACTTGTTATCGGACAGCAGTTGTCAAACTTGTGCTAGACAGCTCATCATACCATGTTGTCCGAGGAGGGTGCTCTGACCAGCTCTTCCTCTCCAGAGCTTCACGCTCTGCTCTGTGTTCACGCTTCTATTTTACTTCTTGTACTGAGGTCATTCCTTCATTCAACAAGAATTTATAGGCCTACTTTGAGTCAGACACTGTTCTAGGTGCCAGGGATAAGGTAGAGAATAGAAAAGGCAAAGCGTTAGTACAGGGAGACAGCAAGTATATAACACAGTATACACATAACAGGCCCAGGTATTCCCCACTTTGAGAAGGTTCATGTTATGCCATTTCCCTTTTATAGAAGACCTACATTAGTACCTGTTTCCACTAACTGAAAGAAATCTGAAGATTTTTATTTTTGTGGAAAACGGAAAGCAAACATAGCGTTTAGGGCTTGTGCTGCAGAGAGCCAATATGGAGGCATTGTGCGCCCTGAGCAGCCGGAGCGCTTTCCCAGGGAAGACAGGCAGCATCACGGCATCCACTCACCAAAGCTTCCAGCTGCCTTTGTGAACATCTGTGCCTTATCTGGATTGATCTTGTGCACCCGTGAGCAAGATGTGTCCTAAAGTATCAGAAAAGACTCAGAGAGGTTATTTTGGGGGAGGTCTGAGAATGTTAAATATTTTTCCATATGGGGCACCTGGTTGGCTCAGTCGGAAGAGCACTCGACTCTTGACCTCTGGGTTGTGAGTTGGAGACTCACGTTGGGTGTAGAGATCACTTAAAAGAAAACCTTTTAAATAATGTTTTTCCGTATAGATGAATGGTAGCTTCTTTGCTTTATGCCCTTTTGGCTTACAGAGGTTTCCATAGGAATGCTTTACCTTCAGATAGCAAGGGAAGCTTATATATGAGGAAAAATAAAGTGAGGTAAGGGATCTAGGGAGTACAGTGGGTAGATGGAGATTAGTATTTTTAATAGGGTGGTTAGGGAAGGGCTCTCTAATTAGATGACATTTGAACAGAGAATTGAGGGATTAATGGAGCAAACCCTGTAGAAGGTATCAGGCAAAGGTAGGACATGATGTAAGTACATTTTAATAGGATCACTCTGGCTGCTGGGGGCAGGGAAGTATGGAATGAACAGGAGCATGGGAAAGCAGAGAGATCACTCAGGACCTATTGCTAGGATCCATGCGGTGATGATAGTGGCTCTGACTGGGTAGACCCAGGGATGTGATACAAGGTGGTCAGATATGGGACACATTTTGAAGGTAGAGCTCACAGGACTGGCTGATGTGTTGGAGGTGAGAGAAGGAGGTGCCCAGGATGATTCCCAGTTTGAACACTGAGAAGGATTGAGTCTCCGTTTCCAAAATGAATGGAAAGGTGGGAGAAAAGTTTAAATGGGGAAACCAGGAGTTTGGTTTGGACTTCTTAGGTCTAAAAGTACCATTTAAACATCCAAGAGGAGATGTCAAGAAGGTACTTGTAGATAAAAGTCTGGATTTCAGAGAGAGGTCCTGGTTGGAATGATAAATTTGAGGGTTGTCAGAGTATAGATGGCATTTAGACACAGAGTAGGGTGAGATTATCATCCAGGAAGTGAAGTAGATACAAAAGAGTATGATCCCAAGAACTGAGCTCTGGGGCACAAGGGTCAGCAAGTGAAGGACACTGAAGATGAGTGGTAGTGTGGCAGAAAGAGAATCACAAGATATTGATGTCCTAGAAACCAAGTGAAGAAAATGTTTCGAGAAAGAGGGAGTAAAATGAGCTGAGAGTTTAATAAAGAGAACTAAGAATGGACTGTGGGGTTTTGCAATGTGGAGATCACTGGTCACCTTGCAAGTGGTCTTCCAGCAGAATGGTGGGACCTAAACCTGATTAGAGAGACTTTAAGAGAAAGAAGGAGATAAAGAGGTGACAGTGAGCCTAGACATAACTTTTGAAGAGTTTTTCTGTAAAGAGGACCTGAAAAACAGGCATTAGTTGGAGAGAAGTGAGGTCCTTGAGCACATGGGAAGGGATAGGACCCATTGTGGAAGAGCTGGGTGTAGAAAGGAACATGGACATATAATGATTTTTTTCCCCTCCTTTAAAAAAGAAAATCTTTGAGTCAGTGTCTTCATTTCACAGCTACTATGTATCCTGAGCTGTGGGCAGGCAGAGACGGACAGGAGAGACAGTGGGGCTGACATTATCTATGTTTTGAATTGGGCTATTTGTGGAACACCATGAAATATTGATATATGAAATTTTAAATAGCTAAGTATATGAGACATCGTTCAATACCGGATTCTAGCATGGACGAGCACTAACAGGTGCCATTGGTAAAAGCAAAAAAAAATACCAACCATTAGCTTAACATGTTTCCATGAACTGGGAAATGCCCACTGTGCTGCTTTTTTGGCACCTGATGCCTTGTCCAGCCTGCAGAACACCAGGGTTCCATAGGTTCAGAGATGATTCTCACTGCCCAGAACTGCATAACATTCAGAAGAAACGTCTTAAATGCTGAGATGATCCCTCCACGGATGTGCAGAGACTGCGAATCATGGGTGAGAAGAGATCCCCAAGTATTAGCCCTCTCAAGCCAATATCACCAGCATTGAGATCACCCAGCATTGGCTTGGCAGGGTTGGCCTTAGTCGCCACTAGGAAGCCCAGGAGGCTGGCTACCTTGAAAAACGTGGTCATCAGACAGACCTGGGCTCAAATTTTGCTTCTGCAACAAGTAAGATCCTAGAAAAATCTCATTCATTTCTTTGGCCCTCAATTTCTTCATGAGTGAAATGGAAATAAATAGCACTTGCTTAAAGTGATCATTGTAAGATTTCAATTAGATCACACGTGATCTAATTGCACATAAAAAAACAATTTAATAAATATTAGCTCACCTTTTTTTTCTGTTTCCCCTCCATTGCATTTTTAGAACTAGAAAAAAGGAGCTATATTGGTGTGGCAGCTTCCCAAAAATGGGGGTCATATTTTATTAGGAGCTAGGATTTCATATAATCAATGGTATTTTGTTATAGCAATATATGGTGACAGATGCAGCTGCATTTGTGGTGAGCACAGCATAACATATAGCCGTGTTATGTACCTGAAACTAATGTAACATTGTTTGTCAACTATACTCCCATTAAAAAAGGAAACAAACAAGAAAAAAAAAAAAAGAACCGGGATTTCAGATGAGCTTAATGTGTTTCCATTAGAGTTCCTGAATGTCTGAAGGCTTTAGTTTCTTCCTCTGTTGAACGAACTTAGTAATGCCTACCTCCCTGGGTGTGTGTCAAGACTAAATGTATTTGTTCGCAGGGACAACATCTGTATTATACGCTCATCCATGCTCATATGCTTATATATTAGAACAGTACCTATCAGGGGTAAATGCTCAAGAACTCTCTGCTATTTAGGGAGCCTGGGCAGGATGCCCTGTCAGATGCAGGGGATTCAGAGGTGATTGAGTGTGGACGTTGCGGGCTAGGATCTTACAGATGGAAGAGGAGGCAGATAAATGACCAGTTGCAAGGGGGAAACCGGGAAACCCTAGAGTGGACTGGAGGTCTCACAGATACCCCCATCCTTATATGCTGCCTCTTGGGTCTCTTTTCTCCGTCTCTCTTCTCTCTTCAACCTCTCTCTCTTGGATGTCTCCTAGGCTCCCAACTGCTCTCCCTCTGGTATGTGTTGTAGCTTACCCTTTCCTCCACAGCCTGAGTGGCAGCCAACGCCGGAATTCTAGAGGTTCTGCTTTCTGCCCCAGGTGGGCTGATCAGAGAATGTTCCAACAGAGGTGCTAAGAAAATATATATAAGCCTTTGGAACACGCCTGAGCCATATGTGGGGGATTGCTGGTGTATTTCCACAGACCTGCACACTTAGCCTAGCAAAACCTTTTCACAGCTTTACTAGTTTACAGACATTATAACATTAAGAATAAATGCATAGCATCTTGTACGTTCTTCCAAGATAGGCTTCATAATAATTGCATAGCCTGTATTGTAATAACTTTAAAATTAAATTTTATGTCAAAGGATAATACACATACTTAGATCAAAAATTTAAATAATATTATAAGGCTTATTACCCAAAACCAGCTGACCTCTGTCCTATCACCCTGTTCCCCAGAGATGGCCAATCCAGTTCTCCATGTTGCCTTTTAAAATTTATCTCCATATTTCTAAGTAATGTGCTTATAAGCCATGCTGCAATTTATTGAAATTATTTATTGACCTCCTTTTGTAGTGGATGAGGATTTAGTTTTCTTATACAAACGCCACCCCACTTCTTATTTTCTTTATCCTCCCCAAATAGTTGCATCTTTGCTTCTTATTAAGTTGAGAGTTTACATGATTCTGATTATGTATATCTCCCTGCTGCATCAAATAGTATACCACGATTATATTTCCTTGCTTAGGCAGTGATTTTTAAAAAAAATCTAGAATTCATGTTTTTCCTTATTTTCCCACTTGGTATTATTTTTATAGGACACTTTTCCCCTTTAGGCCATGAGAACCTCTAGAACAAGAATTATGTTTATCATATATAAATAAATGTACTTGTCATATATTTATCTTTGTATTCTCAGAGAAGCATGGTAGCTGGCAGTAAAGATGCTGGACACATATGTGGATGATGGGATGGATTTGTCAGTTTATTGTGTTTCTCCATAGAGGCATTGCTGCACTTTGGAAAGGACACGTCTTTGTTGAGAGGAATTGTCCTGCATGCTGCAGGAACTTCAGGACCCCTGGCCTCTGCCCATCAAAGGGCAGCAGCTCTCCCCATCAACCCAAACAGCCCGTATGTGGCGGTAGAGCCACCCGTGGTTGAGACCAGCTGCATCCGGTACAGTGAGTGTCAGCACCCACGTGTGACAGTGTTTGGCTGATGCTAGAAGCACCAGAAATCCAGCTTCAGAGCAGAACAAGGGCTGATAACTACTGCAGAGATGGGGTCCTCTTCTTCGTTGGGGAGAGAGGTTCAGGTCTAGGGTGCTGTAAAGGTTTGAACTGGGCTCCAATCCAGAGAGACAAAGCAGGGCCAAACAAGAAACAGTCACTTTAGCAAGGATGTGAGAATGTTTTGAGATCTCTCCCTTGCCTATACCCCTCACCTTAGGAAATCCCACTCACCACCCTTGTGAGGAGCATCCCTGTGAACCATGTGATGGCCTCTCAGCCCAGGCCTGACTGAACCAAAGATAAACACCTGAAATAAAAAGACAATTCATTGGCTGGCTAGTGACCTTTCAGATGTTTTTCTATGGAGTAATTGAATCAACAGGCTAGAGACAGGCTAGTCAATCAACAGTGGGCATTTGAGCTGAAAGGTCATACAGACTTGAGATGAAGTTTGCAGTGTGATAGAGCAAAGCCACAGCACACGTGAGTCAAAGTTTTGGGAGAACACATAAACCATAATCAAGGAAAGGAAGCCAGTCGTTAAGCAAGGGGAACATGATTCGGCCCTATAGAAAGGAGGGATGCAAGAGCGTGTGGCCCCAGAGACAGGGGGAGAGATAGAGACAGGGATGATAGTCCCATGAGACTCCCTGTTGACTTTCAGTTACTCCTCTTCTTATTTTGTGTAGTTTGAGTGGTTTCTGACCCATGCAACTAATGACATGTATACATTGACTGCAACTTCGCCATTAGAGCTGCTGTCAGACTTTGGTCTAACGTCAGTCATTAAAGCCGAGAGTCAAGAACCAAAGTCAGGGAAAAGAAGGAGGTCAGTCAGTCAGGGTGCAGTTGCTGTGACAGTGTGAGAGCAGATCCGCCCTCTTCTTGACGTTGGGGGGTGTGTACAAAAGCCGGAGACTGGATGAGACCTCCCCACGTGAGGAACAGTGTGCGGGCTATGACTGCTGGGAGCTTTCTTCGGCCTCACGCAGGGCATCTGATCCATTTTGCCTTGCTTGACTTGGCTGCTAATTTCATTTTTCAGCCAGAAGCGGAAGAGATTTGGGGAACTTCTGTTCTGGACCTAATTCTGACCAACTAGGAAAAATTGCTTGGCAAAGTGGATGTGACAGGGACCTTGGGAGGAAGCAACAACGTGATCCTGGGGATTATGAAAGCTGAAAGGGCTGGAGGCTGGGCAGTTAGAATTCTAAGCGAGTGACCAGCCATTCACACACACGTTCAACTTATAGAGCACGGGCTCTGTGCTAGGCAGTGTTCTTGGTTCTAGGATTACCACACATCAGAAGGCAACATCCCTATCCTCCGGAGGTAACCAATCAAATGAACAAAATCATTGCAAATGGTTTTTAAATGCTGCACAAACAAGAAAACAGGGTAATGGAAAAGTATTGGGGGTGGGGTGAATCTCGATGGGGTGGCCAGGGAAGGCCTCCATCAGGAAGGGATATTTAAACTAAAATCTGAGAGATGAGAAACAACCAGAATATGTCACAAGAAGGACCAGCAAACACGAATGTCTGCTGGATAAATCTGGTCTGGTGTGTTCAAGGTCACAAAAGTATCATATGCTTTTCCTTCAAGTGATGGGGGCACTGGGAGATTCCAAAGGAGTTTTTCCATTACAAGTTGGTGGTCAACTTGATGATCCGGAGGAAAATTCTAGGATACATTATTAAATAAATAATTCTTGGGCACCTATACAAAAATTGGTGGCCATTAGTGTCTAGTTTTTGAGCACTAACATAACTAGACCCTTCCACATCTTGTGGCAGATTTAATAGTAGAGAGAGGCAAGCAGTGTATTTTGATTTTAGCGAAGTACTTGATGAAATACCTCCTGTTGTTTCAATGGACAAATTAGAAAAACAAAGGTAGAATTCTTATTTAGCCAGTTGAATCTAAAAGAGGGTCTTAGATAAGGTCCAAATTAGATCTGTGTTTCCAGAAGCCAAACTGAAACCAAAGATTGAAAATTATGGGAAAGCAGGTTTTAATTCAGTATGAGTCCAGCCTTTCTAAGAGTAAGAGATGTCCTGAAGCTGCATTGGAATTAGGACACAGATGAGTGAAATTTATGCAGCAGATGGTGAATGTTTGGGGGGCTGGTCTCATCCACCATGATAATCTAGGATTATATGACTCAGAAGAAATAACTGACCGTTATGCACCATTTTCTCTCTATGGTTTAATAATAATCTCTCTCTGTAATAATGGCTATGTCAATCAGCCAGGTGAGAAACCTCAAAATCTTCATTTGCTGCCCCCTCCCCTTTGCCCCTCACATTCCATCCATTCTCATAAGCCTTCTCAGCCTCATCCCCATTCCCACCGCCATTATCCTAGGTCAGACTCCCATGTCTGTTGCCTGAGCTATTGTGTTGACTTCTTCATTATTCTCCCAGCTTCTACTCTCTTCTCCCATGACTTCATTCTTTGTGTATGGCCAGAATGGCACTTTACATGAAACCCCTCTACTAAAATCTCCACTGGCCCTTCTTTCCCCAGAAAGAAGATCCACAGTATGTAGATTGTTCCCAAGACTCCAACCGCATTCCACGCATATTTCCCCTGTTCCACATATGGCATGCAGGCTCAGGCTTCTTATTAGTCCAGATTTTAGGGCTCTCTCAAATGCTATGTCATCTAAGAAACTTCCTTGTTCCCCCAAGCAAGAAGAATTGCTTTTCTACCTATATTCCCACACAATAATTTGTCAATTAATTAAATAATTTATTTACTCTTTATTTATTTTATTCTTGCATTTTCCATTCTGCAAACATTTCCTAGCGGTGCCTGCTATGAATTAGCTCTATGCTAGGTGTTAGGGGAAGTGAGCAGAATAATTTTAATACTAATCTATTATATGGCAGGTATTGTGATGTGTGTTTTATGACCATTATCTCAACCTTCATCTAATGAGTTAGTTACTATTATTATGAGATAAGAGAGATACTATCCCAATGAGATATCCCCATGAGATAGTTATTATAATTATCATTATTTTAAAGATGGGGAAACTGAGGTTTAGAGAAGATAACCGGTTCATGCAACCAAGATCATACAATTGGCAAGAGCCTGTGCTGAGATTTATACCTGGGCGAACTGACTTCAGAGTTGAGAGTTCCATTAATTGTGGTAGGGTATCTTTTCTCTGCAGATGAAGGGGTACAGACAAAACCCTGCCTTCGGAGAGTTCAGAGATTGGTGCTTCCAGCTGCTGAATGTGCACTTAGCGCTCATTTATTTCTGCCTGAGATCACATTTATCCATTCCCATGTCTAGCCCATCCATTGGATTATAAGCCCTTTAAGGGCAGACATGGCGCTGTACTGTCACATTCATCCCCCTTCTCTCAGGCACAGAGTTATTCCAATTATGTTTGCAGATTGAGTTAACAAATCATTAAATGTGTCAGACCAACTATGCTGCAAGTTTTCCTGGGTAATAGGATTTAATTATATCCAGCTCTGGGCCCTGCACAATGGGGACATTGACAAGCTGGTGCACATTCACCAAGAAAGTGGAGGGGGCTGTTTTGAATGCTATTTATAAACACTGCCTTCCTTGGCATTTATTTGGAAAGTATTAAAATAACCTGTGAATGTGTTAGAAGATCTTTCTGTTCCCTACTTTATAAATTATTATTTCAGTCTTGAACAAAGCTGGGGTTTTTTTTCTTTTGCATGTAGCATAGTGTTTATATCCTGCTAATCATATAATATTAATAATGAGAAAGCACATTACAGCTGTAAAGTTGACATTAAGAAATAAAAATTTCCAAAGTCAAGAGGCCGCACTGTATGTACAGTGAAGTGGAGACACATGATACTGTGCCCAGTAATTGCTCATGGCTGACATTTACTGAGAGCTTGCTATGTTCCTGGCATTATTTTGAGTGCTTTACATATATCAACTCATTTATGCCATTACCCCATTTTATAGTTGAGGGTCGCAGAGGCACAGAGTCATCTAACTCCAGGTCTCTATTTGCCATTTACCACATTCTATTATTGGTATGCCTGGCTTCTCCATCAACCGGTTCTTCAAAGGCAAGGACAATGTCTGGTACAGCTCTGCACCTTTGGAGCCCCGCAGGCTCCTGGCAGAACAGAACCTCACTGCTGTGTGGGAGAGCACTGGTCAGGCAGCAGGGCTCCTCCTCCATCTGCTCACCTGGGAAAAGCTCAGTGAACACAGTGGTCTTGCTTTCCAAGTAAAGCCAACACATTCTTCTAGGCCTGACCCGGGGGAAACTAAATTAGCAAAGTGGGGGCGGTCAGTTAAGTGGCTGCCTTCGGCTCTGGTCATGGTCCTGGGATCGAGTCCGACATCGGGCTCCTTGCTCAGTGGAGAGTCTGCTTCTTCCTCTCCCTCTGTCTCTGCCCCTCCCCACTGCTTGTGCCCTCGCACAGGCTCTCTCTCTCTCTCTCAAATAAATAAATAAATAAATAAATAAATAAATAAATATCTTTAAATTAGCAGAGTGGTTCCCCAGCAGAATAAGCCAAATTCAAGACTGGCTGTTGAGCATGGAACTAAGGCGTAGAGTTGGGTGGTTGGAATATTTAATAGCCTCATCTTAATATGGCCACAGTTGGTGTATTCTTGTTCACTAGACCATAATTCTCTAGGTCTGCGATAAGATACATAGGAACTGCCTGGAAGGGGCACTGCCCCCGATCCTACTTATTGTACTTCCATTTTTCACCAAGCCCTCTTTGGTTGCAAAATCTTGCTCAGCATGGGTACTTCTTCTGTCACTTCAATGCAACTTCGCTTGTTTTGTTTTGATCTGTAAATGCTGACTTGACAGTTCTAATCTTTAGAGGGCTACCTCCTTCCCCTTATTTTAAATTGTCTTCTTCCCTCACAATCCTTCCACTCCCAAGAACGAACTATATTGTTATCCCTTTTACAGATGAGGAGGGACAGACCTGGTCTTCTGACCTCAGGCCTATCATTTTTCCCTTGTATCAGCACCACTTCATCAGTATGAAGTGTTCTGCTTGGGCCGCTCAATTGGAGGTTGCGCATGTTGTCAATATTCTTAAGTGATGGCATGGCCACCTCTGGAATCAGGTGCCCAGCCAATACTGCTCCCTGGCTGCGTGAGTTCTTTCCAAATGTGCTGGGGCAGGACACACTCTGAGCTTGCCCCCTTCTTTCCTAGCCAGTGGCTTACAAGCAGATGCTGGGCTAGCCCCCCATCTTGCAATCTTTCTCTACGTGGCTCTGGGGTCCTTCTTATTGGGCTACATTTTTCTCTCTATACACAGAAGCCTTCTTCTACACTGCCCGCAACAGTACTTATAATCACCTCTCCTGAGACCACCGTAATTCCATATCTGATTCACGGTCTTTTTCATTCCTCTGCCTCCTTCACTTTACTCTTGCCCTGAGCCTGTCTTCCTCTCTCAATGCAGACCATTTCTCCAAATATGTCAGGTTGGCCGGAATCCCCTTCCTACCTATATAATCTGAACCTCCTGTTTCTCTGCCTGTTATTTACCTCTTTACCTGGGAGCACATCCCATTTATTATTAAATTTCATTTACACAGACCTCGGGCTCCTGTGTGTGATTTCCCAGCTTTTAGCTGGTTGGATACCTCTTCTTTGCCCCCAATTGCAAGCAGACATTGGTAATCAACACAGAGCTTCTCAGATAATCAAATTAGGCAAGTGGGACTCTGCCTTTATTTTCTTCTTAATCACTGGGCATGATAGTAATAATGTCAGCTAGAATAATCTGGCAGCATAAACCTCTCTCTCTCCATGGTATTTTTCCCCCCGGATCTATTTCAGTATCATCCCACAGTCAGCAAATGCAAACCATGTCCTCATCCAGAATGGGTTTAGAATCTTGATTGTGGACGATGTCAACTGCTTCAAACCTGGGTGATGCTCATAATTGGACAGTAGGATATCATGCGGCCGGGGGGGGGGTGTATTTTTTTTTTTATCCTTAACCCTAGGTGGTAATGAGTTTGTGCCCTGCAGCTAGAGTCTTGATAGCCCTTGACATTTTCTCTTCCTTCAGGAGAGAGGCTGCAGCGGCTACTCTGCTCTTTGCTCATGGGTGGAGCAGCCTAGGCAGGAGAGAAAGGATTGCTGGCTGCCACTGCCTCCAATTTCTCAGGCGACCTTGGACAAGTCACTGTCCTCCGTTGTGAAATAAGGGCTCTAGTCTCCAACCCTCTCTATCAGGAAGTGAAGGAACAATGAGATAATGTTTCTGGAGCCCTTGAAGCCACTTAGCCTAAGGATGCTATATAGATGGTGAAGTGCCTGTAGAAATGCAGTGACAAATACACAGTAAAATTAACAAATGGGAAACCTTGTAGGTGAGGTAGGATCTATCTGTAGTAGGCACAGAGCTTTGCCTTTCTGATGTGAAGGTAAAACCAAGTTGTCTACGGGGAAGTCTGGGTCCTGACAGGTCACATCCTCTGAAATGGCTGGAAAAAGGTACCAGAAGCCAAGATAGGCTCTGTGTTCTCAAAATTAGACTTAACGCTGCTATGGTAGAGTGGAGGTTGCACTGGATTTGTAGACCAAAAAAGTGGGTATTTATGACCTGTTGACTCTGGGCAGGTCATTTAACCTAAATCTCATTTTCTTATCTGTGAACTGGAGATAATGATACTACCTCACAGGGATTTTTCCAGGATATAAGGAAGAGAAGGGAAATAATAAAAACAATGGTGTGGTGGGAAACTGGATCTCCCCCCAAAAGAAAAAGCCCTGATATGTGGTAATCCCCAATTTCTATGATGTAAATATTAACTCGGTGAATGATTTCAGGCTACTAATGGCTTACGCACTGGCTGGCCGGTTTTTGGAATCTGTAACCATTGGCTGCAATGAGCCTGCAGGCTCCAGAAAACATGGGTACCATTCAGTAGGGGTCTGGTATGTCCTCTCAGGCTTCATAACTGTTTTCATTTCATCCTCACAGCTGCCCATTCAGGGAGTTATCATGAATCCCAGTTTATGGATGAGGAAAATGAGGTTCTAGCGGACGGAGTGCTTTGTATGGGGTCTCATGTTCAGTGACAGAGGTAGGAATTGAACCCATACTCTTAGAAGCTGTTCTCATTCTTCCATGCCAAGTTGGGTAAGTGTGGTAATCCATGGGGAAGTGCAGTGTAATCCAAAACATATTACAAACCTGAAGTGAAGCACTCCTTATATGAGAGGAGATAGGAGAGATTCTTACCTCTTGAGTCTCTTAGGGTTCGCCTCAGGGCCTTTCAGAAAGAATGTGGATTCACCGAGTCTCTTTCTACAGGCCAACACACCATCTGATGCACGGAAGGCATCCGATTCTGCTTCTCGCTGGAAACATTCCCACATTTTTGTCAAAGAAGTGTGGGATGAAAATATTTCTGGGAGGCCATTAAAATTAATCCTGCAAGTGAGGCAAGCCAGGATTTGGCCAAATTCTAGTATAAGGTGCTATCCCCCAAAGAGGAAAAAGGAACCTTCCTTCTGAGATGGTGCTGATCTTTGAACATTCGGGCCTGGTCCAACTGATATAGAGCAGAACTCCATGGACAACTCAGTGTTCATGCTCCCTTACAGATTTTTCCTTTGTTATTCCACCCTTCACTCCATACTTTTGGATCCAGCCATTTACCTACATGCCTCAATCTTATGGTACTCACTAACTGGGTTATAATTGCCTATTTGCCTGCTAGGCTGAGCTGGTCTCCAGCTTGACAAACCAGCTGTTACCACTCCTAGCACCACATTTCTCCCAGGCAGAGGCTGTCCTCCAACACAGGAGCCATGCTTTTTCACAAGGACTCTCTTTAAAAGAAGGGCAGCAGCTCATGATGACTGCCAAGGTCAGTCTTACTCTCTGTCCCAGTGACACCCAGATCCTGACGCACCATTCTCTTCTCCTAAAGAGCCCAGCCTTCTTAATTTGGGCAGCTGACAAGAGGCAGAGTGACTCCCCAAGCTACCAGCTCCTGGACTGAGATTCTACGGCTCAGTGCTCAGCAGTTTCCAACAGCAGAACTGCCAGTGTATCAGGGCAACCAGCATGGATCTGGGCAGTGGCAAGTTGTGGCCACCAGCCAGGGAGGCAGGTGTTGGGAGCAGAGAGGGACACGGGGCAGAGGGGGATGCCTAGCTTGGTTTCTGCAACTCATCATGCTAGCCTATAAGCTCACGGTAGGCTGTACAAAACAGGCAGTGGACTGGGTTTGGCCCCTGGACTGTAGTTTGTTGACCTCTACTCTGGGCTATCAACAAAACAATAAGTCAAGCCCAGATCTGTAGCATTTGCCAATTTATGTGGTACAAATACACCTACTTGGTAGATTTCAAGTTACCAACACAACATCACTGAATGCTGAGTGGGGAAGAGATGTGTGGTAGCACATTAGTTAGTATTTCCACTGTACAGATACGATAGACATAAATAATTCAAGGGTATAGCTAATAGTAAAATGTGATAAAATAATTAGGAAGTAATTATTTTTTTAGTACTGTCTGTGGCTGTTTGACAACCAGCTTGCAGAATTCCTGAAAATTTAGCAGTTGGGTAGGTTTTAGCACACCATTGTCCTTGGTCCACCTAACTAGATCAGTCATGGAGAGGAGGAGAGAAAAGCTACCAAGAACAAGAGATCTGAGAATCAGCTCTTGACACAGAAGCATTAACATCTTCCATTTGTCCCCCTGAAGACTTCATCCCCTAGCGTGATGTCCTTCTGAGTTCTTAGTCTTAACAAAGATTAGAGTCTCCACCTTGGGGATGGAGTGAAGGGGGTTCTTGAGTGACCCCTGGTGGTAGAGTATGTGGCCAACATGAAATTTATATCCTGTGTTCCTTCATGCTCCACTCATACTAGATGCTGTTGGTTGTATGCCTCCTGTATGTCAGGTACTCTATTGGGAACATTCTATACATGATCTTGCCTTGGAAGTAAGCATTAGCATCCAAATTTTACAGATGAAGAAACTGGGGCTCAGAAAATTTAAGTAACTAGCCCGAAGTCACACAGCTAGGATACATAAGAGTTAGCATTCAAAACTCAAACCCAGCTTTCTCCCAATGTTTATGCTGGCTGTTGTTCCTCTTCCTCTGACACCTTTAATCCCAGTCCCCTAGCCATCTAGAAACAGAGAGGAGACAGATGTAGCAGGCACCCTGGATTCTATGGCTTTTGCTTTCCTTTTCTATTTCTTGGTTAAATGGACAGTGGCTCTGGAAAACTCAGGCATGGGAAATAAAAGCCAGAGAAGATCATTTAGGAAAACAAGCAAAACCTTCACATTTCAGAGATTCAGGAATAAACCAGGTAAGCAGACAGATTCAGTATGACAAAGGCAGGCCTTCCAGCCTCCAGAGACTATGCTGGAGTGTATACTGCTTTATTGGGTACCAACTGGGTCAGCCTTGTCAAGGCTCAGAGTCAGGGCAGACTTGTAGTTTGGCCATTTCTGATCACACTTCAGTCAGTCTAGGGCATGCCACATTAACAAATAACCCCCAAATCTCAGAGGATACACTATAGATACATCATGAGTTGGCAAGGATATTGGGAAGGTATTGGTGGGGGTGGGAGTTCTGCTTATCAGAATCACTAGAGGACCCAGGCTGATGGAGCAGGCCCATCTCCAGTATTCCCCATTGCAGTGCCAGAGAGAAAGAAAGCTCTGAAGGCTTTCACTGGTGATTAAATTTGCTGGCCTAGAAGTGCTACTTCTCTCTTCTTCATAGAACTCAGTTGTCAAGACTGGAACTAGTTACAGCGCTCCATCTAAGTTCATGGGAACCAGAAAGTGCAATCCTACCGTGGACCCAGGAGAGACTTTGGGGAGGACAGAGAACAGTAGTAATGGCTATCACATCTTGAAAAGTACATGGACGGCACAGTTGTCTGAGTGTGGGACTCTTGGTTTTGCTCAGGTCGTTATCTGAGGATCGTGAGCTCCAGCCCCATGTCTGGCCCCGTGCTCAGTGAGGAATCTGCTTGGGACTCTCTCTCCCTCTGCCCCTCTGGCCCCTCCCAAGTGCTTGTGCACGCTCTCTCTCTCTCTCTCTCTCAAATAAATAAATCTTAAAAAAGAAAAGAAAGAAAAGTACATGAATCCTAATGTATAAAGGTAGAGAAAAGGCCAAATTCCATTTGGGAGGAAGAAGTAACTGCGCTGGGTTTTGAAGGACAAGGATCTCACAGCCTAGAGCGAATGCATATAAAGGCAAAAGGTGGGAAGGAAGCTGGTGTGTTTGAGGGGTGGTGCTGATGGCTGAACAGAGGGTTCAGTCAGTGGTTGAACAGGAAGGGATGAGCTCGACAGACAACGGAGGCCAGTGGTGCCTGATTTCTGTGCTACCCTAAGGAATTTGGACTTGACCCTGTGGACAATCAGAGGGAATGCTTAAGGGTTTTAAGCATGGGGAGGACACCACCAAATGTGCATTGTAGAAAGATAGCTCCAACTGGAGGGTTGGGTGTAGGTTGGACATAGGACTGGTCCTAAAAGCAGAGAAACCAGTTAAAGAAGGTGATGAGAGCCTGACAGAGGATCTGACAGAGAATGAAGACAAGAGACCCTTCCTGGGAAGGGTTGGGTTGTGGCACAGAGGACTGGAAAAATGACAGGGCAAGCTGGGTGCCTACTGGCTCCCAAGCACCCTTTCTCTCTTTCTTTCACGTCATCCCATATCTTTTTTTTTTAAGATTTTATTTATTTATTTATTTATTTATTTATTTATTTATTTAACAGAGAGACAGCCAGTGAGAGAGGGAACACAAGCAGAGGGAGTGGGAGAGGAAGAAGCAGGCTCCCAGTGGAGGAGCCTGATGTGGGGCTCGATCCCAGGACTCTGGGATCACACCTTGAGCTGAAGGCAGACGCTTAATGACTGAGCAACCCAGGCACCCCTCATCCCATATCTCTGAATCCTATTTTTTCTAGACTCTTCTTATTATTTATTTATTATTTTTTTAAGTAGGCTCCACACCCAGTATGGAGCCCAACACAGGGCTCAAACTCATGAGCCTTAGATCAAGACCTGAGCTGAAATCAAGAGAGGGATGCTTAACCAAATAAGCCATCCAGGCACCCCTAGACTCTTATTTAGACTCCAACCCCAAAGAGATAGACAAAGTTGGACTTGGAAGTCTTCTTTTCATGTATGTTCACCTTCACTGGCATCCACCCTGAACATTTCATTCCTGGCCTCTGCTGAGCCAGCTCTATCTAGCTGGCATTCCTTTCCACTCCCTGACACTGTCTAGCTGAGGAGGGAGGTGGATCAGTATCTTCTGTGGGGCTTAAATGCACTCTTTGGCCATGATCTAGTGACTGTATCCCGTCTGCTGGGCCCTTCTGAAGCTTCTCAAATATCTTTCGCTGCTCATGTGGAATGACCTTTGAGCACCTGTCCAAGCACTCTTCCTTTGTTTTTTTCCCAGCAAAGGGATTGGTCTTCTGTCTCAGTTTCAGCTTCCCAGTGTTTCCTGCCTTCAGAGGATTGGAGTTCAGCCACCCATACCTGGGGTTCTGAGTGGTCTTCACTGTCCCTTATGCCAGAGCAGTGGTCTGCAAAACTCTGGGGGTCACTGAGACCCTTTCAGGGGATCTCCAGGGTCAAAATTATTTTCATAATAATGCTAAGATATTATTTATTTTCTTTCCATTCTCATTCTCTCCTGAGATACAGTGAGGTTTTCCAGAGGCTATTATAATGAAACATGTCAACATCTGGAAGATCTGCATAACTCAGCAAACCATTATTTTCCAAATGACCAATGCATGATGTTACAAAACATGCATGTGTGAAAGAACCATTTAAAACCCAAGATAGACCAGTGGATTTTAATGTAACTAAGTATGAAAAGTTCTCTGATTTGCTCTCAGATTCCACATTGCGACTCATCTTTAAGAAGCTATTCTATATTGAGTTTTGGTGAAGTACCAATGAAGAATAACAACAATTACCTGAAAAAACTCTTAAAATATTTTTCACTTTCCGAAGTACATATCTGTGTGAGGCTGTATTTTTCTTCATACATTTCCACCAAAACAATGTGTTACAACCGATTGACTACAGAAGTGGAAATGGGAAGCCAGCTTTTGTCTGTTAAGGCAGATATTAAAGTGGTTTGCAAAAATGTAAAACAAGGCCATCCTTCACACTAAATTCTTTAGTTTTAGAAAATATAGTTATTTTTATAAACATATGCTATATGTTTATCAGTATGGGCTTCTTATTGTTATTTTAACATAAATTGACAAATAAAATTTAAAAACTTTTTAGTTTTAATTTCTAGTGCAGTAAGTATTGATAGATACAGTCTACATAAACAAAAACATTTTGGGGTCCTTAATAATTTTTTTAACTTTATTGAGGAATAATTGACAAATAGAATTGTGTATACTTAAGACTGTACCATGTAATGATTTGACAAACATACACATATACGTTGTGGAATCATTACTAGAGCAAGAAAATTAACACATCTATCACATTATGGAGTTAACATAGTTACCTTTGTGTGTGGATGCGTGTGTGTGTGTGTGTGTGTGTGGTGAGAATCAGTAATATTTAAGAGTGTTAAAGGGGTCCTGAGATCAAAAAAATAATTGAGAGCCACACTCCAATGGACCAGCTGCTGACTAGATTCTAACAGAGCAGATCCCTTCAGTGGAGATCCCTCCATTCTGGGTTGGTCACTAGGTCGCCTGTGCCTCAGATACAGAAAATCCCTAGCCCTATTGGCTTTCAAAGCTGGCCTCGCTATATAGACCTGACTTTGATTCCCAGCTCAAGGTGACTTTAGGAAAATGAATTTTTATTCTATAAGCCTCAGTTTGCCTGTTTATAGAATGGGAGGTTAATACTTAGGAGGTCATTCTCCTGCCCCAGGTGGGAGGGCAGGCCTGGCTTCATGCGCTAAACATTGAGCCTGTCTGCCCAAGGGACTGGTGACATCTTATAGTCCAATTGCTGTCTTGCGATCACGAGACTGGAATACCACTTGATGCCCTTCACAGCATCAGAGTAACTTTCTATCTCTGTGTAGACTGAGACCAGGAGTGGGAAAAATACAGGACTTTCATTATTTGCTGCCATGTTGGCCATTAGCATAAAGGTACCGAGCACATAGATATTGGGTGGGAGTCATGTGGGCATTCAGATAACCCTTACAGCTTCTTTGTGCTGTGACTGTATTCTTTACACACTGACTATAACCCTCTGGCACTGTGCGTGAGGGAGTGCTGATGGAGGAGGCCCGCACCCCAGGCCGATGATCAGGGTCACTGAAATACACAAGCAGGTGCTCCCAGCCATCAGCCCCTCGAAGACAGGGACCCTCTGGTCGTGTTCACCTTTGAATCCCCAGTACTCAGAATGGTGCTTGGCATATAAGAGGTGCTCAATAAATTCGTCTTGAATGAACACATGTAAAACACTAGTGCATAAAGCCAGGATGTGAATATAGCACCCGTGTTTGGAATTTTTTTTTCTATAGATGTTCCCAGTTTCTATAATAAACAGGTATTACAGTTACAGTAGGGACATGTGAAATAAGCTTCTAAACTGCTTGAGTTGAGATTTATGGTCTGGCCCCTTGCTGGCTGTATGACCTTGGATCAGTTGCTTCCCCTCTCCATGCCTCGGTTTCCCCATCAGTAATAATACTAATAATAATTTGTTTGGTGGTTTGGTTGTTATGAGGATTAAATAAGATAATGCCTGTAAGTAGGTGAAGTTCAGTGCTGGGGATATAGGAAGCACCTGATTAATGTTCTACTATTATTTTGTCATATTTGCACACCACTCATGATTTGACCTTTCAGTAGAGACCTTGAGACTTGATTTGAAGGCTTCTAGGGAAGAGTGGGTTGTCAGGTGGGAAAAGATCTGGGTTGGAACCAGTTGACCTGCCATTGACAGGACAAGTGACCTCACGCAGGGGCACTAACTTCTCTGAGCCACCGTCCTTTCTGCCTCACAGAGACTTTTGTGTGAATCAAGATGGCATGATTATGGAAGATACCATCCAGGTGTGAGTCATTATTTTTATGACCTAGGAAGTTTTTTTTTTTTTAAAGGACTCTTCAGGACTCTTTCTCCTGTTCTTAATAGGGTTACTGCTCTCCTCAGGCTTGAACAGAGAGCTCCTTGTCCCTGAAAGCCACCAGGGCATGTCACGGGGAAGAGCCTGCAGCCAAGGGTGGCTTTTCTGCCAGGACCAGTGAGGCTCCTGCCTCCAGATAGCCCTGGTCCTCCCCTTCTCCTGCCCCAGCGCTTCCCACACAGCTGTGGCCTCATTATCCAGGGTGACTGTGAGCAGCTGAAAGGAGCTTAACCAGGGGTAGGCTTTCAAGTGCTCATAATAAAGCTTCAAAGTTCACACCTTCATTAAGATGTGAAGAGTCAGGTCCTCCCCCCACTTCTCCCAGGGCTATTGTTCCCTTCCCATCTGGCTGCAGATTCAAAAGACAAGCGGGATTGGTTTTCTTTGTCCAGACAGCTCTCCTAACCGGAAAGGCTAGACCTGTTTGTTAAGAAGAGAAAGCTTCTATCCTGCAGCCCTCTTCAGACCTGCTGTGAAGGTTTCACAGCCGCTAGGGAATTTGGGCATTTCTCAGGGCTGGAAGGGCCGTCTCTGGGAAGCAGGACTGGACGCATTCTCTGGGGTCTTAGGGGAGTAGACATAGGACCAGTGGGTGGAAGGAAAGGGGAGGCAAGTTTCCAAATGCTAGAAGGAAGAGCTCTCTGACAGGCAGAGACATGCACAGGTGGACCTTGGTGTTTGGGGTAGTGATGTGCTCCGTGGAAGTGAGCAAGGCAAGAGCTGGGGGGTCTGATTCTCAGCAGGAAAGCTGCAGGAGGTGCCCACGTCTTGGCTGTGCAACTAGACTGGCAGACCTTCCAGACTTCTTCCAGGCCTGTGCTGCTGGAACCCTCTGACTCATGACCTCTGCTTCTGCATATTTGACCACTTCTTAGCTGTTCCCTTTACACTACTCTGGCCCCCCTACTCCCGACAGTAGATGTCTTCATGGGTGCATATTTAGCCCCCTTGCCTTTTCTAGCTTTCTTTTGCCATTTGAGAGCAAAGCTATCAAGACACTTTGGAACCTCCTTTGTTACCAAGAAATTGCTTCCTTTGGCTCCACACATGGGTTGTGAGGGATCTGTTTCTCCAGGACCAACGGAGCTACAAGAAGCCCCAGGCAAAGGCATGGACCCATCAAAGCTGGGACAGTTGCAATTGGGTTCCCCTAGGTCGAGGCAGCCTCACAAAAGAGTCTTTCTCCTCCCTCCTGGGGAAGGGCCTGGAGGGGATTCTCCGTGAAGACACGTACCCTTTGGATGGTCCTTTTGGTTCCTGTGATGAGCAAAATAAAGCAGGAGGCTGGTTTCTGGGTGCAACGACCAGCAACTTGGAATATGTGCTTGCAGATCAAGTTTCACAAGCAAAATATATTCCTTTCTATTGAGCAGGGAAAGGAGGGTGAAGAGAAAACCCCACGGGGTGTGGTAAAGGCAATGCGCGTGGCAAACAGGACTGCACTTGGGGCTCAGCTCTGCCACTCAGTTGTTGGGGGACTTCGGGCATGGCACGTCACCTCTCTGAGCCTTGGCTTCCTCACTTCCTTCAGACAGCAATAATACCCACTCTGTAGAGTGGTCAGGCGTTCCATGGGCCCTGATTAAATGGTAATTCCTTCTCCCTGATCATAGTTTTTGTTCAGTCTTTGGGAAATGGTGTTATTGTTCTCTCTCTCTTTCTTTTTTAAAGATTTTATTTATGTGACAGGGAGACAGCCAGCGAGAGAGGGAACACAGCAGGGGGAGTGGGAGAGGAAGAAGCAGGCCCCCAGCGGAGGAGCCTGATGTGGGACTCGATCCCAGAACGCTGGGATCACGCCCTGAGCCGAAGGCAGACACTTAACGGCTGCGCTACCCAGGCGCCCCTATTGTTCTCTTAATAAAAGATTATCCTGTGGTATAATTATTTCCATTTTTAAATGTTCATGCATGTCGTTGAGCATGTCCTGTCTTTTAGGTATCTCTTCTATAGAAATATATATCTGTACTATATTGTATGTACAGGGACGTTGGTTGTAGTCGCGTTTGGAATAGCCAAAAATAGGACCTGGCCTTTATGTTTCACAGAACATTAAATACAGTACAATTATATCCATACTAAGGAATACCAGGCAGCCACTAAAAAGGATGGAGACGACCTAGATGAATTGACATGGAAAGATCCAGAAGATGTATTGCTAAGTCAAAGAGTCCATTGCAGCATAATGCCCAATGCAGTACCATTTTTAGAAAGGGAGATTTATGTGTGTGTGTCAATACATAGAAAAGGTCCTGAAGAAAACACATCAAACCATTGACAGTCATGGGGGGGGGGATGGGAAGAGGGATGGGAAGAGTGCAGGTGAAGAGAAGGAGCTTTTATCACTTACTAGCTACAGAACTGTGTTGTTGGACTCTTTTACAAGAATGTTTCCACTTCTTGCTAAAGTGGAGAATGCAAAACTATGGAGAAAAGAAAAAGACCAGGGGTTGCCAGGGGTCCAGTGGGAAGGAGGGATGAATATGGCTGGCGGGCTTTCTGGGGCAGTGGAAGTACTGTGTATGAGGCCACAGTGGTTGGACGCATGCCATTCTGCATCTGTCCAAACTCACAGAATGAACACCACCAAGAGTGAACCCTAATGTAAACGATGGACTTTGGGTGATTATAATGTGTCTGCATAAGTTCATCGACTGGGACAAATGTACCGCTCTGGCGGGGGCTGCTGATGATGGGGGAGGCTATGCATGTGTGGGGGCCAGGGAACTAGGAGGAATCTCCGCCCCTTACTCTCGGTTTTGCTGGGAACCTAAAACTACTCTAAAAAATAAAGTCCTTAAAAAGAAAAAGATAATAAGGAAAAGATCACACCTTTCACTGCCACTCAAAAGGTTAAACTGATACTGGTAAAAACCATTCCATGGATCAAATTAAGCAACTTGCTCTTTCCCTTCTCCTTCAAGGAGTCAAGGTTGCCAGCGTCAAGGGCTTAGCAGAAGCCATCTGTTTGGATGCAAAGCTGGGCTGTGCGGAGTGGGCTGGACAGAATTCAGGACACTGCTGACGGAGGCAGATGCGTGAAGAATAGTCATTCATTCTTTCTTTCATGCAACAGATATGCATTAAGGGCTATCATCTGTTAGACACTATTTCTAGGTGTTGAGGATCACAAGACAGAGACAAACCCTTGTCCTAACAAAACTTGCAACTGATTGGGGGTGGGCGGGAGATGGGGGTGGGTGGGTTGTAAACAAACCACCAGGAATAGGGGCTGAGGCTTTTACAAATGCAGATGCCCCAGGTAAGGGAATAAATAGTGAGAGCAGAAGTAGGGTTAGGACTGGGTGCTGGAGGGGCCCTTTGAAAGAGAATAATCAGGAGGCCTCCCCAGCGAGGTGCTGTTGGAGCAAAGACCTGAATTCAATAAGGGAGTGAATCACAGCTCAGAGCAGACGCCCTGAAGTGGGAACGAGTGTGCCGTGCTCAGGGCGCAGCTGGATGTGGGAGGCAGGGCACAGCAGGGACTTTGGACTGTTTTGTACACACAGTGAGAAGCCACCGTAGAGTTTTGAGGGGAGGATGACATGATGTAGCTGCATTTGGCAAAAGGCTGCTCTGGCTGCTGTGAGAGAAGAGAGACAGTAGGAAGGGAAGGCTGGGGGGTGAGGCCTGGGACCAACTGCACAGCTCTTGCAACTTCCCTAGAGAGCATTGATGCCAGTTTGGCTACAGAGATAGTGGTGAGGTGCTGAGATTCATGGTATGTTTGCAAGGTGGAGCCGGTGGGATTTTCGATGCCTTGGATGTGCATTGTGAGGGAAAGAGAGGAATGCAGGTTGAAATGCTTGACAAGCTGCCGGCAAATGAGCATTTCCACCATCAGAACGCTGTTAATAATGAACCCTCTTGGAAAGCTTTACAGTTTCCCTTGAGGTTTAACATCCAGTTTCTGATCTGATCCTCACATCTGCCCTCTGGAGTAAGAACTGTTGTCATTTGACACAGGAAGAAACTGAGGCTGGGATGGGCCTTACCGAAGGTCACCAGCTGCTTACTTGGAGGAAGCATGTTTTGATTCCCTTGACTCTTGTGCTTAGCGCGCATCGTGTCCGTGGTCATCCCTGGGCACAGCTTCTTTGTTAGCAGCTTGTGGGGCTTGGCCCCAGGAGCAGGGGGTAGGAGGTGTTTGTGAGCCAGGTAAGTGAAGTGGGGAGCTCGAAAGTAGATGGGATTTCAGCACCTGTCATTCGGTTGCTTTCAAGCTGTGGTGGAAAGGACTTACGCTAGAGCAACCTGGCGGGGCCATCAGGAACAGGTGGTGGCTGCTGAAATCTCTGTTGGTGACTCGGAGAGCAGCTCCCCACCACCAGGGGCCAGGTGGAGTGGGTTACCTCTTAGGGAGCTGGTTCAGGTTACTTCAAGCCTTTCTTCTCCAAAGGCTTGGCTCCTCCCTCTACCGCCTTTTCCTCACCTCTTCCTCATCCCTGAACCCGACAGATGGGTTCCCACCCCAGCTGTTCCACTGAGAACACTCTGTGGCTCACTCCTGCCTAAACCCAGCGACTTCCTCCTTCTCACTCCTGTCCCTCTGACCTGCCCTGGGCACTTGACGCTGGTGACCCATCCCTCCCTCTTGTCACTTTCTCTTTCCTTCTGCTCCATGTCATTTCCCTCTTCTTCTTCTCCCCCATACCAACCTCTGCTTACTTTTCTTCTGCCTTGCGGCTTCCTCCTGTAAGCTCACAGTCCCACCCGAAACACTGGTCTTCCTGAAACTCCCTTCCCTCCCTTCCTCACTCTCTTTCCCTCCACTCCCCTCCCCTCCCTTCTCCTCTCCACCTGCACTGCCTACTTACCTCCTAGCCTCAGGTTTCCAGCTCTTACTTCTCTAGAGACACTCCCAATCAATCTCTCCATTTGTCACCCACACCTCTGTACTCCCAGGCAGAAATAGGTCTTGAAAATAGCTGGAACGCCCAGGGAATGGAGAGAAGTCTGAACCAGAGATAAGACGAGGAAGTGTAGGTTGAAAAAAAAAAAAAGTATAGGTTGAGAGCTGATGGTGGGCCACACCAGGAGGGGTTTCATGCATCTTGGATTCAGGATTAAAACCAGAGATTTCTGGGCCCAGAGAAATGGCACAATTACATTTTGAGGACCATGGAGTAGCCCTGAGGAAGATGGACTGGTCTGGATTTCACTAGTCCAAGAGAGAGGAAGAGACTTGAGGATGGCCAGCTTTGGAAAAACAGAAACAAGCACTGTTCTGAGTAGTGGATTGGATTTGTGTGAGTGGAGAGGAAGGAAGAAAGGAAGGGAGGAAGGAAGGAGGAATGGAAGGAAGGAGGCAAGGAAGAAAGGAGGCTTCAAGCTTGCCTTATAGCAGACCTGGCCACTGCAGCATTGGTCTCTGTCCCTAGGACAGGATGTATATTTGACTCAAGGTGTTTCTTCCTGGTGCTAATCTTTATGGTTCTGAATGGGAGCAAATATTTTTCTGTGCGGCCCAATGGATTCATTAATGCTTCACTCTAACCAATGGGGTAAATCAGTGTGATTTTCAGTTTGTATAAAAGCTAGCTCAGTACTTTATAGTCTACCCCCCACTTTAACTCACATAATGTATATGATTCCTGCAGCCGGGTGATCAAGCAGATATTGTGATTGCCATTTTACAGATGAAGAAACTAAGGTTTGAGAGAAGTGACAGGTCAAGGGCCAGACAGCTATCAGTAGCAGAGTCAGGCCTTGAACCCGTGAGTTCTGACTCCTTGGCCATGGTTACTGACTGATTAAACCCATCAGGCTGTCTGAAATTTCCAGCACCGAACACAAAGAAGCTTTGTAGTAGACATGAACTGTTTTTGCCTGCTCGGTTTGCTAATCCCCTCCTTTTTTGATATTTGCATATTTGTTAGTTAATGCGAGCTGCTATAACAAACAAATCCCTAATGTTTTCAACGTGATAGAATATCCACAGTGTGTGTTCCTGTTTGGGGTGCAGCTTTTCTCTAAGTGGTAGAGACTTAGGGACCAGGCTCCTTCCATTTTGTGCATCCACCATCTTCTCTTCATGGCTTCCAAAGTTGGCCAGGTGGTTTTGATGGGCCTAGAAGGGATACCTATTACTTCTCACCTTCAATTAGCTAGAACTGAGTCACATGGACACACCCACTGTAAAGAAGGCTGGAAACATTAATTAGAATGTGTATCTAGAAAGAAGACAGGTTAGGGAAAGAAGAAGACAGACATTGCCATAGCACTGGAACCTCTGTTCCCTGTCTCTCAGTTCACCAGGCCCAGATGGGGTTTCCTGCTTCTGACCCTCTATCCACCTCATCTAAGATCCAGGATGATCAGCCTGGATAATAACAATTATCTCACTCAGCTTACTTTACCCCTTGCCTATGATGATTGTGTCAGATATTGACACATGACCCATGTCAGTTGAGTGAGGCTCAATCCTAGAATTCCACTGGAACTTCTTTGGCAAAGAGAACCTCCCTGTCCACCAGGATTGCTGAGCTGTAAAGGTATGAACCAGGGCAACAGTTTTGCAGGGAGCAACCATTTTGTCAGCATGATGGGAGAGCATGCTTGAGAACAAAGCCAGCAAATGAGAAAGCAAGGCTGAGGTAGGAAGAGATAACTTTCAGTAGTATCCTTCAGGTCTAATCCATCCTACCCCAGACTTTTTAGACTAAGAAATCTAATAAATCCTTTAAAATTGCTTTTCTTGAGCCCAGTTTGAATAGCGTTTCTGTCACTTATAAGCAAGAGACTTAATGGAAGCCCATTTGTAAGACTCTGGGACACCCTCTCACCCCTTCCCTCTACCCTCAAATCCGATGATCTGGACACACCTGCTGGACTGTCCATGAAAGCACTATCTATGTTGGTGAGTAATGGTCTCCTCTGAGATGGAGCTGCCTTCAACTCATCCCACTTCCATATGGTTGGACTGTGCATTTTTTTCTCACTTGCTTTTTTTTTTTTAAAAACATAGGCATTGTTTTGAATCAAATGCAACTTTTGCTGCCTTCTAAAGAGGTCAGAATTATTTAGGATCACGTTGGTTTTTTTCCTGCCTTATAGAAATGATAGCAGAAAAAACATTTAAAAGGATGTAAGCTCAGTAGAGGGTGAGTCTCAGTCTCACATTGGTTCCCGATATGAATAAGCCTGTTTTAAATGCTATAAGGAAACAGTCTTCTAAAAATCAATCACTTACATAGGTGTCTTAAAAATTAGAGTGTGGCATCTATTCACAAAGCTCTCGTTGATGTAAAATGGTGGCAAAAATCTGGTAACATTTAGTAGGCATGTGGCATCACTTACACACACACAAACACACACACACTTTAAGAAATTCTGGGGCCATTGGAAGTTTTGTTAGAGAGGCAGCAGGAGCTGTAAGACTGCTCAGTTTAGATTTCCACAGATGAAGAAGGTTGTAGAACACCCAGAGAGAGGAGTTTGCAGGCCAACCACTCTCCCTAGTTCACAGCAGCCTCCAGCCTCACTATCTTGAGCAGTTCCTCACACATTCCACACTCCAACTTCTTTAAACTTGCACCTAGAAGGGACTCCCCACACTTCTTCACTTAGAAAATAGTATTTATGATGTCTCAGATGCTACTACTTCTGCCTTCTAGGGGAGAATTAATCACCATTTTCTCTGTGTCCCATAGTGCTTTGCACATACCTCCATGTTGGAATTTTTCATATGGTACATTTTTATGAATGGCTTCTGTGTTGGTCTTGCTGGCTTAACTGTGGGTTTCTTGAAATCAAAGGCTAGGGTTCAGCCATCTCCCTAGTTCCCATAATTGTAAGCTAGGGCTTTGCATATTATGAATGTGAAAACAATGTCAAATAAATGGAAAACTATACCAAAAATCATATAAAATTGCACAGTAAGATTTATGGGTTCCCAATAATAAAGAAGTTTTCTTAGCTCTGAGAAAACTGTTAAAAGAATTGACAATTCAAAGAGAGGGTTCCAAAAGGGTCATTCTGGACGGGCCAAATAAACTTCGTACACACTCAGTTTGTGATTGAATTAATTTTTCTTGATCACATGGGGAATAACTGAGACAACTTTGAAATTAAATGACCTGATTTTCCTACTTGCTTCATGTAGACTGGTGATTATTTGGTTAATAGTAGGGTTGCCAGTCTGCCTGGGGGAGCTCAAGTTTGCACCTGCTGTCCTTGCTAACTATTTATAGTGCCCCAGTTAAGTCTCAAAAGTGTCCCAGTGTGGATGTAAATTCTTTGGCCACCCTATTAATGGAGAACTCCATTGGCCTGAGTTATCAAATATAGAATTGGACCAAGAGACAATTTCTTCTAAGTGGTAGAGAGCCTTCACTCTGGCTGTTCTCTGTGTCTTAACAGTCAAGGAGGGGTAACATCTGCAGTAGAGGTTAAGTATTTTATACATAAAGAAGCTGGGGCTCAGAGAAGTTAATTGCTCAAGAGCACACAGTAAATATAGATCAGTGCCAATATTAATCTCATTTTGTTTGACTCCATCTCTTTGTCCACTTTGCAACATCATTTATAATTTAGAAACTGCTTCCATAAGCAATTTCCCTTATTTTGGAACTCATCTCCCCCTGTCTGGATTATTAAGTAATAACATAATTCCCACCTTGCCAAAGAAGACCCTGCTTGACATGTGTTTGTTGTAAAAGATCATTATGGTCTATGAAGTTCAGTCTGCAGATTAATGTGTTGTTTCTGATATGAAATAAGGATTGTGTTTTTTTGTGAACAAGTGTCTCTGTTGTAATTAATCTCAGCAATGATCTTTTGACTTAGGAACCATTAATATGTAATTAGGTAGGTTTAACTGGAAAACGTTTTAATTATTTATAATAGGGACAAGCAAGGGAGTCAGGAGTGGGGACAGAAATTAGCCAACAGAGCTAATAACACTTTGCCTTATGATTATTTCAGCATTGAGGATCACATTTTTGCTTGCAATAGAAAAAATTGGAAACCACCTTTAGTCCAAGCTATATCCATATAAGGGAATACTATAGTTGGTTATAGATACTTACCAATGTGGAAAGATAGATCCAAAACATAGTTAAGGGCAAAAAGTAGGTTATAAAGCAATATACAATACTCATCTATGGAACATAAGAAGTAGGAAGATCGGTAGAAGAAAGGGATAAAGAAAGGGGGAGTAATCAGAAGGGGAATGAAGCATGAGAGAATATGGACTCTGAGAAACAAACTGCGGGCTTCAGAGGGGAGGGGGGTGGGGGAATGGGATAAGCTGGTGATGGGTGGTAAGGAGGGCACATATTGCATGGTGCACTGGGTGTTATACGCAACTAATGAATCATCAAACTTTACATCGAAAACCAGGGATGTACTGTATGGTGACTAACATAATATGATAAAAAAATATTTTAAGAAAAGCAGTATACATTATGATTACTTAAAAGCAATAATGCATGCCTAAAAAAATGTC
Source organism: Ailuropoda melanoleuca (assembly GCF_002007445.2). Taxonomy (NCBI): domain Eukaryota; kingdom Metazoa; phylum Chordata; class Mammalia; order Carnivora; family Ursidae; genus Ailuropoda; species Ailuropoda melanoleuca. The sequence continues at coordinate 35,650,708 of NC_048224.1, read as the reverse complement.
TGAAAAGTATCTAAGTATCTCTGCTGTCAAAATTATGGGTGGTTTTCCTTTTTCCCCTTTTTGGGTTTATTGGAATTTACTAAGTTTTCTAGTTAGCATAAATTATACATAAACTTTAAGTTAAAATTATTAAATATGAAAATGCTAATTTCTCTGTCATCACTATCGAAAGACTGTATGTTATTCAGCATCATGAAAGAAGGAAATCCTGCCATATTCAAAACAGGGATGATCCTTCACTATGCTAAGAGAATGAAGCTACTCACAGAAAGGTGAACATTGTATGACATCACTTGTATGAGGCATATAAAACAGTCAAACATACAGAAGCAGAAAGTAGGATGGGGAGTTGGTGTTTGGTTCTGCAAGATGGTTGAGTTCTAGAATCTGCTGTACAACCTTGTGACTGTAGTTTGCATTTTACTATAATTGTGCACCTAAAAATTTGTTGGGGGTGGATCTCATGTTAAGTGTTCTTACCACAGTGAAAAAATGCTAACCATAAAAAAAAAAAAAGGCATGTGTGTCCCTCAGGGCACAGCTGAGCTCTATACCATTATCTACAGGGTACTTCCCTTCTGAGGTGAGGAGACTTGTATGCCTATTACTGGGAACAATGTGACAGATTTTCCTGATGGGATTTTCTTGAAACCTCCTATAAACCCTGTAAAATGGAAATTGGCATTCCCATTTTGCAGGCGAGGAATTGATTTTGAGGTTCCTGAGATTCTTGATGGAACCTCTATTCTAAAAGAGGCTCTGCTCTTTTAGAACAGCCTGCTTTTTTTTTTTTAAGATTTTATTTATTTATTTATTTGTCAGAGAGAGAGCACAAGCCGGGGGAACAGCAAGCAGGGGGAGAAGCAGGCTCCCCACTGAGCAAGGAGCCCGATGCAGGACTCTATCCCAGGACCCTGGGATCATGACCTGAGCCAAAGGCAGATGCTCAACTGACTGAGCCACCCCAGTCTCCCCAGATCAGCCTGCTCAATGACTAGTCCAGAGCTCTTTAGGAGCGTAGCAGCTAACAATGGGAATAAAGTGTAGGCATGAATTTAAGCACGAGAGAGGAAAGCAAGCTGACAAGGTGTCCCTCCCCTCTGAGGCTGGGGCTAGTTCCATTGTGTCTTGAGGCTATTTATATAGTTAGCTCCTGGAGAAAGCGTTTGTTGGAAAAATAATCCATTATACCTTAAAATGAATGGCTGCTTTGGGCCATCACATTTACTAGCTACTGTTCACCACGTATTTCCAACGTGCCAGACCCTGCACTGAGTACTTTGCAGACACCATCTCATTTAATCCTTTTAAGCACCCTATAAGGTAGATGCTTTTATCCTCATTTTTGCTAATGAGGAAATTGGAGCTGAACTGGAGGCGCAGTATGTTGGTCAAGGTCACAGCTCATGAGCAGCAGAGCTCCAAAAATCTATGCTCTCAACCGCAGCGCTGCTTTGCCTCTAGAACTAAAAGGAAAAAGAAATTGAAGGAGCGGTCAGAGGGACAAACCTGAAGCCCTGGACACCTAATGAGGACCTTGACCTGTTAAACTTTGTGTCCCTCCCAATGCTTCAAGAAGTCAATGCTTCCTGGGGGCGCCTGGGTGGCACAGCGGTTAAGCGTCTGCCTTCGGCTCAGGGCGTGATCCCGGCGTTACGGGATCGAGCCCCATATCAGGCTCCTCTGCTATGAGCCTGCTTCTTCCTCTCCCACTCCCCCTGCTTGTGTTCCCTCTCTCGCTGGCTGTCTCTATCTCTGTCAAANACCTAATGAGGACCTTGACCTGTTAAACTTTGTGTCCCTCCCAATGCTTCAAGAAGTCAATGCTTCCTGTCCACACATGGCCAGATGCTTTAGGTTTTATAGTGCAAATAGGATGTGCTATGGTACAGCGGGAGAGAAAACACATGGGCTTTGGATCCATACCCATCGGTTCAAGTTCCACCAATGCCACCTACAAACTATGTGCATGCCTGCAAGCTCCTTCCCAAGCCCTGTGTTTATCAAAGGCTCATTGGGATGGCTCAAAGAAGAGAATAGGTGTGAAAGTATCTGACACAGGCTTTGTCAGATATATTAGTCAGTCTATGCTAGGCCATGCTGAGGTAACAAATCCTCAATTATTTTTTGTAACAAAAACCCATTTCTCTATTTGCATGAAGTCCAGTCCTGGTCAGACAATCCTCCTCATCTTGTGGCTCTAGTGTCTGTTGCCTTTGAGTCACCACAGTAGGTAACAGAAAACAGAAGGAGGCACCCCAGCTCCAAGCTGCCTTGGCCCAGACATGGGACACATCAAGTCTGTTCCCAGTCCATTGGCCCAAACTGGACGCCCAAGCCCCAGCAATCACAAGGAAGGCTGGGAGAGAGAGGGGAGCACCTGGGTACTTAGTGCAGAGACTTGTTTCACGAGGTGATCATTTCCTTCTTTCTTAGTTCCTAATGAATTTTTTGAAACTCAAATTCACACACAAGGGTAGAACTTTTAGCCAGAAAGCTCTTCCGTTCTAAGTGAGTGGATTCAGTGTTTTTCATAGCATTTTTTCTAGCTGGTGCATGAGGAGAAAAATGTAAGTGAATTACTTTGATCATCTGACACACTTATATTGTCAATGGGAAAAATTCAGAATTCCCTTCATAACAACACCACATTTTGGGAAATTGATGGAATGGACTGAATGTTTCTTGGGGAAAAAAAGAAGTATCTTAATGTAGTGTGTGTATATGTATTTTATTTTTTATATTGTATTATAGAAAATCAGAACGAAAATTACCCTAGTTGTTGTTTGTTTGTGCATTCTTATCTCACCTTGTTCCACAGGATTTGAAGCAGTACCTTGAAAATTACAAAATACTGCAACAATTGGTTCTTCTTGTTTCCTGTCTTCTACCACCAGTCATTGTCCACCCTGGCACCTACGCAAAGTTGATCAAGCCGTGTCTACTTAAAAAGAAAACAAAAATTTTCTAAGACTTTTCCTCTGTCCCCACCACCCAAATCCTTAGCCTGGCAGCACAGTCTATTGTGATTGGCCTGTCCAGCCTGTGATAGCTGTCAATCTGGCTGAGCTGGAACTATGCTTCCCAGAATTCCTTTCCCTGTGTAATTCTGGGTGAAAGTTAGCCACCGATAAATTTGCTGCAAGAGAGACGAAGGTGGGACTCATTATGTTAGAAGATTACTATGAAAAGCTATAAGATGGGAGAGCAAGAACATGTCAGATGTCCACTACTAACATGTACAAAATGTGTCCTATGTACCAGGCACTGGTCCAAAACCCTTATACATACTAACTTATTTATTCCTAACAATGATTTTATTTTTATTCCCATTTTACAGAGATAGAAATAGTGATTAAGTCCCTTGCCCAAGATCACCCAGTCTATATTTGGACTCAGATTCTGTGACTCTATAGGCCATGCTTTTCATTATCATTATCATTATCATTATATGTTACAGAAGCTTCAACAGAGCTTCTGGAAAGTTTTAATTCTTTTTTTTAAAGATTTATTTATTTTAGAGAGAGAGAACACATGAGCGTGGGGAGGGGCAGAGAGAGAGAGAGAGAGAGAGAATCTTAAGCAGAATCCCCATTGAGCATGGAGCCCGCCATGGGACTCAATCTCATGACCCTGAGATCATGACCTGAGCTGAAACCAAGAGTCAGACACTCAACTGAATGAGCCACCCTGGCACCAATGGAAAATTTTAATTCTATATGAAAGAGACACAGAAAGAGATGCCCTGTTTTTGTATGGGTATGATAATTAGAATTTTCAGTCATCTCTTTACAAGCTTGAGGATAAAGCTGGACCCCTAGAGGACAAAGCTGATAGAAACTCAAAGGATTTATATTCCATTGGTACTTGTATAAGTGAGTGGCTAACATTTTTCTGGCACTCTCCAATTAATTAGAGCTTTTCTTGAGATCAAAGGGTCCCATCAGGTGTGCCATGGCATGATCAGAATGGGAAAAGTTTTGCTGCAGTAAAAAATGACCCCCAAATCTCTCTTTTTTTTTAAAGATTTTATTTATTTATTTGACAGAGATAGAGACAGCCAGCGAGAGAGGGAACACAAGCAGAGGAAGTGGGAGAGAAAGAAGCAGGCTCATAACGGAGGAGCCTGATGTGGGGCTCGATCCCATAACGCCGGGATCACGCCCTGAGCCGAAGGCAGACGCTTAACCGCTGTGCCACCCAGGCGCCCCAACCCCCAAATCTCTTAAAACAAAAGAAGTTCATTCCTTGCTCATGCTATATGGCCATTGTGGTTTGGCTGTGGCTCTGCTCCATATAGTCTTTACTTTGGTATTCAGGATGATCTGTAATATCGCTGGTCACTGTAATAGAAGGAAAGAGCAAGGCAGAGTTATACGCTGGCTCTGAAAGATTCTGCTTGGAGGCGGCATGTCACTTCTGCTTATGTCTCATTAGCTGAAGCATGACATAAGGCTGTGTATGAGTCCACATACATTTCTGGGAGAGCCACTAATTTGGGCGACCCTCAGTCAGTCAGTTTACCATGAGATACTGATCCCTTAGCCAAAGACTGATGGGCAGAGGCTGCAGCGACCAAAACCCTCTAAAGATTATCTTTGGCCATGAGTAACCTTTCATGTTTATCCCAGTGTGCTTTATCTATTTCTGTACCATGAACTAAAACCAATTGGGAATCTTGACATTGATTGTCTCACCTAATTCCCACATGAGTTAGGGCATGAAGGCGCTATTATATTAGGTGGAGCCCAAATCTAGTCAGTAATACAAAGGCAGGACTGGAATTTGGGATTTCAGCCTCCATATCCAAGATTTTGTTGGCTCTAATAAGGGACACTCTGAATAGGTCAGCAAAATCTATGACCTGAGGAGCCAGAGCACTGGCCCTTCAGCTCCACTGGCATCTGTATACCTCTTGTCCTGGCTTGAACTGGCCCGTTGACAGGGCTAGCAGTGACCACACAGGCTCAGAGATAACCAGGGAGAGTGTTGAACACATACATGCTACAGACTGTATTTTTTCGTATTATTAAGGCTCTGGAGACAAGAACATGACAACATTTTGGCAGCTGGGACTGTAGCCATGTGTGGGGAGAAAGTGATTTGCATGAGCAATGCAAAACCACCTGGTTTATTGCAACTGATGCTGAACAAGTTAAATGATTCAAACTCCCAGTTGGATACCAGAAGAAGCTAACACACACACACACACACACACACACACACACACTCACAGAGGCCATTTGGGGGGGGGAACAACCACAACTACCCAACACATGTTACATACAAATAAATTATTAAGGAACCTCTTGTCCTCTTGCTGGCCAGGGAGTGACAGCTTGTCCTGAGCTTGTCTGAATCTTCTTACCCTGGCAGCTCTGTGGCTGGGCTTCCCCTCCTCAAGCCCATCCACCCACCCTCTACAGACCCTCTGGAAGGTTGTGCTCAGTGGTGCAAAGGAGCCCAAAGAATGGGAGTGTTTATCCTGTAACCATGGGCAATGAGAACATCCCATCAGCCCTCCTAACTGTAGATCCTGGGTTCCACTCTGGACTGTCACCAACTCCTTGGCTGATTTTTCTGCAAATTGAAGTTTCCAAACCATGGCCTTAGATTGCCAAATGCTGCTTATGGATCTGACAGACCCTCACATCCCCTCAGCCTCTCAGGATCCCTGCTCTGTCCTTGCCAGGTACACCAGTGGCTTTACTGGAAAGGCCATCACCAGGATCGGTTACAGGCTGACATGGACTGGGGGAGACAGGGCTGTGTGTCAGAGTATTGGAAAAAAGAGAACATAGTTGGCCAAGTCCTAGAGAAAGCCTTGTGGAGTAGGGAATGAACACTTAGCAGGAGACTGAAGACTTGATTTCAAGACTGAATTCAGTTACTACCTTGATAATTCTGAGTTTACTTGGGCTCTCTTCCTTCCTTCATTCATCCACTGAGCACATATTAAGTGCCTACCATATGTCAGTTCTATATTGGCTGCTGAGATATAGAGTAGTTATGGTAACAAGCCTTCAAGAAGGCCCCCAGTGACCCCTGTTTTTCTGTTCACATTCCTGTTTGGTCCCCTTCCACAGTGAATAGGGCTGACCAGTGTAACCAATAGGTATTGTAGAAATGACAGTCTGTGACGTCCATGGTTAAGTAAAAAAGACGTAAAGGCTTCTGTTTTGCTTTGTTTTGGATTGCTCACGCGAGGGAAGCCAGCTGCCATGTCGTAAGGATACTCAAGCTGCTTGGAGAGACCCATGTGGGAAGAAACTGAGGCCTCCTACCAATAATCAGCACCATATGAGTGAGCCATTTTGGAATAAATCCTTCAGCCCCAGCAGAGCCTTCAGATAGCTACAGACCATCTGACAGCTTGATTGCAATGTCATGAAAGACTTCAATCCAGAACCAACCATCAAAGCTGCTTCAGAATTCCTCACCCACAGAAACAGTGGATAATAAATGTTTATTTTAGGCGACTCTGTTGTAGGGTACTTTGTTAGGCAGGGATAGAGAGCTAATACGGGAGTGAGCTGGACATACAAGATCCCTCTCATACCCTCACGGAGATTCTAGTCCGGTGGGGTGGGGATGAAGAGGAAGGATAGACAAAAATAAACCAAGTGAATAAATAAGTATAAACTGTGAGAAGTGCTCTGAAAGAAGCCAGCAGGGTACTGAACTGAGATATATTATATGATGGGCCAGCTCCCTCAGAGAGGGTGGGCGGGGTGAGGATCCACCACTGAAGCAGACACTGAAAGGTGGTGGCTCCTGGTGCCATCGTGCACACAGCTACAGACACTCCACCCTAAGGATAACAGAGCATCCCCGCCTGCCTTTGACTGCTCATCTCTGACTTTTTTCATCACTGGGACTCTTTAATTTACAGTAAACTTGAGCGGGCTTCTTGGGTTAACTGTGGCACATAGCACATTAACATCAGCATTACACTTCATTCCTTTAAGATGTGCTTCATCTTCACTCGAGCTATTGGCCACCCTCCAGTTTCTGGTCCGGACTGCTCTTGTTTCTCTTCACCATGTAGACAAAGTAGGCAGGGGTCTCTTTTTCATTCGTGGGTATGTTCCTGAAGTATCAGCTGACAGTTGCTGCTAACTGGTCCCTATTGAATCGTGGTCTGGTCTGTAACTTGTGGTATCATTTATAGCAAAGTAAAGAAACAAGGTTCTACCTTGTTTAAGCCATGGTTTTGTGTGTGTGGGAGTGTCTCTTGATTGTACAGCTCAGCTCCTCCTCTCCCTTGTACGGGGGGACCAGCACCATCATGTGGGGTCTTGGAGGCCATGGCTTGGGGTTGGCCCTTTATATTAACAGCAGCAGGAGTCTTTGGCAGGTATTAAGCAGCAAAGCAAAATGATCTCATTTATTCTTTAAAAAGTTCACTCTGCTTATTCCCTGGGTCTGTGCTCTCCAAGTCTCAGGTTTCTAATTTGTAAAACAGGAGTCTGAGATAGAATTTTCCACCCTGCTTATCCCCACAGAAGGCTCTCCTTTCCAGGCTAAACATTTCAGTTCTTTTAACTGTCCTTCATACTGTTTGGCCTCTTCACAAGCTTGGTTTTTCTCTGTGTGATTTGCATGTGGTCAGGTCCTTTGGAATTGGGGCATTTCAAACCCAGCCCAATGCTATCCATGGTCTGTGCCACCTGAGGTAGAGAGAGCTGCCCGTTCCCTCATAAGATCAGTTTTGACATGTGTTAACAGTCATGGTTTCTCTGCAAAACCTCTTTGCTGCTGCTCTGAAGGTAAATTGTACGAAGTCACTCTCTGCCACACCGTAACTGTTCCCCTTCACACCTCCCTCCCCACCATCACACATTCTGTCTGCAGTTGGCAACGCTGGGACAGAAAAGACCAGGGGTCCTTGCAGGGCACCTCCTCCGAGATGGTCTTGGGGAAGAGACGGCATAATTGGGATTCCAGGCACCATCCCTGCAAGAGTGGCATGTCCTTCTGAAAAGTGGCTACAGAGACGAACATTGCATTCGAAACATTGAGGACTTGAATCTTAGCTCCAAAGAGAATCATCCGAGAATGATGCTGCAGATGGGTCTGAAACCTGATGGGGAGTTCTCATACAAAGGATTGGTTCTGCCTGGAGTTCAGATAAAAGATCACACTAGCTAATTTAGATAGGAATGATAACTATCCAACTGGGGTAACAGATAAGTGCTTCCAGAAACAGCCTCTTTAGGCAATGAAGCCTCAAATGGCTGCCTTCAGAGAGAAGGGTGAAATGGTAGAAGACAGAGAAGAATTTAGGTCAGCCAGAATGGGGCCCCAAAAAGTCAAGTTCAGAAATAATTTAACAGTTAGGGATCCAAAGAATATGTGGTTTGCCTGACAAATGACATTCACTTTGAAAGTGAAAATGAAATTGGGGAAAGCAAAATTGCTGCATAATGGGTCCCAGAGATTGAAGAGAAATGATACCAGGGGAGAAAGGAGTTGTAAAGCCTTCCTAGTTAAGCATGAAATTGGAATGAATGAATTTTGGTCCAAAAAGGGTCAGGTGAAGATCGCACAGATAATGGCTTAATCCCGAGCAGCTCCAAAACGGTGTTCATTAGCAGAGGATCTCAAGCACTTGACAAGCAAACCTGACCTGGCTCATGCTGCCTTCTCTCCAAACTGCTCGTTCTGGATGGACCCCTTTCACAGAACAAGACCACTTAATTCAACTGTTAAGCCAAGGAATGATGGAAAAAGACTTCTACCCTGAATGTCAAAGGGCCTCAAAAGAGCTGGGTGGTGTGGAAGGGGAAAAGATGATGTGCATTGAAACCAAAGGAGCACTGTGGGGCTGGCAGAATGTCATCCTTGCAAATAATGATCCTTGGCCTCCTAGCAAAAGGCACATGGACTACTGCCTAGGGACATCTGGGCTTTGTTCCTGGCCTAATGAACAGACTCTCTGTGAGATTGTTAGACCAGATACTTCATCTCTGTGAGATACCTTTTATCCATTTCCAGGACAAGTATAATCACACCTGTTGACTCCCTTCTACTTCACAGAAGTAGAGGTTTGCACAGTGTATTCATCAGCGTTGACTCCACATTTAACCTTCACAATAACTCTACAAGGGGCATGAATCGCTCCATTTTATGGATGATGAGCTGAGACCCAGAAATGTTCAATGTCTTGTCCAAGGTACAAACGCAAGTGGAAGAACCAAGATGAGAACATAAATAATCCGTTTCAAATACAGGGTTCTTCCTAGGACCCCACGACCATCTACCAAACGAGAGAGAAAATCATGAGTGCTTCCTCTGGGATACAGTAATTATGGTAAAGAGCATGGGCTTTGGAATAAGTCAACTTACATTCGAATTCCAGCTTTATCCCTTTCTAATAGTGTCACTCCCCCATCACACAAGCTTTAGTATCTTTGTTTATAAAATGGGGATCAAAACAGTGCCTTGGCCATGAGATTGCTGTGAATTCAATGTCCACAGAGTGTTCAGGGCATCACATAGCAAGTGCTCCATGAATGGAAGCTTGCTGTCATAGCTAGCCATGGTGCCATGTTGCTGGAAAGCCAGATGGGAGAGTGATTAGGAAGGATGGCTCTGAAATCAGATGACATGGGTTTGCCTTCTGACTCTGCCATTTATTAGATGACTGATCTTAAACATTACTTAACTTTTCTAAGCCTCAGTTTTCCCATCTGTAAAATGGGATAAATAACAGTAAGTCTCATATTGTTAAGAGAATTAAATGAGATACTTAGAAAAATGCCTGGCACAGTGTGGATGCACCAAAATTATTCTCCATTGTAGCATTATTGCATCGTGGCTGTGTATTAATGATCTGAAAGAAGGTTTAGGGCCTTATAAACATGAATAGATCCAGAAACCAGTACCCATAAAGTGAATCCAGAGTGAAACATGGAATTATTGGGGCCTGAGGAGTGCTTCTCCCACTTCACAGACCTTGAATCATATTTGCATTTTGATACCATCTTAATCCCAGTGTGTTTTTCTCTCACGTTTTGTAGTGAATACTGGCTCATCCCTGTCTGTAACGGCTGCTTGGGGTTCTTGCCATCATCCATGGGTTTTCATTTTCAGCTCAATCTATTAGTTCCTTCATTCATTCCTTCCTTTCCTCCTACATTCATTCATCTCCAGTTCACCCTTCTGTTTCACAGGCATTTCTTATGTATCTCCTTGGGGTCAGGCCTTATGTGTTGGGAGGGTAGCAATGAATCAGACATGGTGATGCCACTCCAGAGTCAATAACGTCTTGGAGGACATGAGATATGTGTATAAATACCAAAATACAAGGGAGATCACTATGGAGGGATGGTTGGTTAAATTAGAGATTACACAGGGAGACAGAGCTCAGAGCCATCTGGAAAGGGAATCAAGAGGGAGGGGGATTGAGCTGGACTTGGGTGGGGAAAGGATGCTCCAAGTGAGGTAGCAGCACTCTGAGGGCTTAGGGAAGATGGCCTCACGTGGTAGAGTGATGACCGCCTAGCTTTCTGGGCTCTGAACCTTGCCTGTCAAGTGTGTGTGTGGGGGGGCGTGGACAGAAGAGGATAAACATGCAGGAATTGCCAGCAGTCAGACAGACATAGGTTTACATCCCATCTCCACCTCATACTTGCTAGATGGCTTTACTTCTTGGAGTCTCAGTCTTTCCATCAGTGATATGGGGATAATACAGCTTTTCTCACAGTGGAGCTGCCAGAGCTCTGGTGAAATAATATATGTGAAAAAATTCTCCTATAAGACACAGGTCTTGCTTTGGAACGGAGGCAGGATGTCACTTTTATTGCCAACCTACAGGAGTAAGTTCACCAGTAGTGGTAACAGCCCACTGTTGACGCTGTCCAAGAGCTGGTCCCCAAAGGATCTCATCTTACTTGTCCTGTGGTAACTGACCTGTCACACAGAGTACACACCAGTGGAAACTCTAAATGGTGAAATCAGCTTTGGAGATGTAAAATGATACTTTTCTCCTGTGTGTTCTCTTCTTTCCCTTCATTTATGCAGGGAGGGAGCTGTGTTTTCTTGCCTCAACGGAGGTTTGTGATAGAATAGAAAGTAGGAGTGGCCTGCAAGAGACTTCCCTTCCTGGCTCTTGTTTTCCAAAGTCTAAATCCACTGAGGAGACTATGCCCCGTTTCCTTGAAGGAGGGGACAGAGAGGTGCTGTTATCAAGTAAACCTTGAAAGTGAGACCAAAGAAGGGGTCTATGGAAATCGGGGAAAGAGAGGGCAGTGGGTTTTGTGAGAATGGGCAGCAGCACTTTGATCTGGGTAGGCCTCAGAGGAGAATGGCTACGTGATTTCCAGACCTGATAAATATTACTTTGCCCCAGAAGCAGCAGAAGCAATGGACCCAAAGGGACCATGTACATTTGGGCAATGGGTGTCTTAGGCTAAAAGTGTGAACTGATAACTAATGATTTTGGGTGAGAGAGGATCCCACATTCCACAGCATTGCATAAAATCCCAGTACCTTGCCCTTTGAGAGACAGATTGAGGTTGAATTCTCTACAGCTTAGAGGAGTGGAGACTTATTAAGATGGTTGGTTAAAAGACATTTTAAAAATGTGATATCACTTGTAACCTTGCATATGTGAAATGAGAGTCATACCTCCTTGGCTATTATATACAGGCCTACCCATTTTACTTGGAGATGTGTTTGGGGACACTTCTTTTGCATAATCTGTTCAGCTGGCTATTTGCTTAAAGCAAAGTAAAAAGTATGTGCTCTGTTTGATACATAACTCTCCTCCCATATCATCACAGCAGAAGTAGTCATGATAACCTGCACTATGGTGAATGTGCATCACTGTCTGATGTTTGGATCACTCAGACCATGAGGAAATTCGCTCAACTGGAACTCATAGCGTTCTATCAACATACAGAGGCTGCTCTCAGAGTCCTCAAACTGGTCTGCATTGCAAATTGATGTGGCATTTTACATGCAACCTTGGCCACTTGAAGAAGTGAATTACCTATGACTGATATGGAGTACTAAAATAATAATGCTGTCTTCATCTCTAAACTAGTAATGCTATATCAGTCCTGTTGAATCCTTATGGAAATATCTGCAACAGGACAAAGGCAGAACATTTAAATCAGCCATTCAAAGATACCAAAGTAGAGTCTGAAAGGTTGATCTTGCTAGCGTATGACTTTCCTGAAGATCTCCTTGGCTCTAGTTACTTTTGATCTTCATGTATAAACAAAGTTTTCTTTGCTTTTCACAAGTTGTATCTGGTAAGTGGACAGGATTGGTCAGAGGGTGTGGAGAAGCTGACCAGAATTTGGTTTTCCCTAACCTCACCTGAGAGCTGAATACTGAGACATTCAAAATATATCTTCCAGGACGCCTGGGTGCCTCAGTGGGTTAAGCATCTGCCTTTGGCTCAGGTCATGATCTTGGGGTCCTGGAATTGAGCCCCATGTCAGGATCCCCACTCAGTGGGGAGTCTGCTTCTCCCTCTCCCTCTGACCCTCCCCCCGCTCATGTTCTTTCTCCCTCTCTCCCTCTCTCTCTCAAGTAAATAAAATCGTTAAAAAATAAAGCATATCTTCCAAACTGGATAGAACTTCTTAAAAGAATAGCTTTCAATGATGTTGGTCAACGACATAGGCCTCCTGCTGGTTAGATGCCAGGGATCACTTCTCAATTTCTATTTCTTTCTCTTGCAAAACCCTAGATGTCCCTACATCCCAGCCAAATTCTTAGTAACAGCCTCCCTTCTATCCAGGCTAAAATTATCTCACTGTTTGAATTAAAGCTGACCTAATGGTCAGCTACTTTACAGCTAACTCTTGCAGTCAGTCTCATGGCAGGCCCAGTGCTTCCTCACCCAGTCTCAGTGAGAGAAGGAAAAACACTAGACCAGACTGTAGCATAGTCACTCACATGTCTGAGCCTCTCCTAGATGGACAATGGTGCCACTCAGTGAGATGGAGAATTCAGGAACAGAGTGGATATGATGGGGAAGAGACTGCCCAGAATCTTGAGTGTGTTGAGGTCTGGAGACACATTCAGGTGGAGGTTTCTATGTATAGTTGGGTATATGGGTCTGAAGCTCAAGGGAGAGATCTTGGCTGGAGATAGATTTGGGAGTCATGATATGGGCACAGATTCAGCAAAAGCCATGCGAGTGCGTTCCGTGACCCAAGAAGAGGGTAAAAACTAAGAAGAAAAGGGGATCCAGGACAAAGCCTCGGGAACATCAAAATTTAAAGAGAGAATAAAGGTAAAGAATCCAGGGGGGATCTATCAGCAAGGACAAATATAGGGGAAAGAGAAAAACCCAAGGTGAGTGCTAGATCAGAAGAAAAAGAAGGTCCTAAGAAGGATGTGGTCAACTTTCTCAAATGCTTCAGGTTAACCAGCTAAGGTTAAAAACTAAAAGTTCATTGGGTTTGACAAATAGGAAATAACTTCAAAGGTGGAGTGATAGAAGAAAAAGTCAGGTTGCTGAAATGTATACTGTTTCAGGAAGATTATGATAGAATGCAAGAGTAGAGGGATTCACTTTCAAAGAAGCTTTTCTTCCTAAGGGACCACAAGAGAGGAAATCATAATAAATGAAAATATAGTTAATTTTGGAAGTGAATAGGAAGGGATCTGGGGGTAATTTATATGTGGTGACCTTTACTGTATGAAGTGAGAGATAATTGGGGTGACAGGACAACAGATGTAACGTGGGACTTGAGAAGAGCAGTGATGGTTTGGATTAAGTTTGTGAAGAATGGAAGACAAGAAAAAATAAAAGATTGATTTTAAAGATTAATTAATTTAAATGATTGATTGATGGATGAATTTTTGAGGTTAAGACTTTAAAGGTAGATGTTTGCAGGCCATAAATCCAAGTTCCTGGAATGGAAGAGAAGGCTATGGAAATAGGTAAAACTAGACTCTGGAAGGAGATGCTGTAAGAATCCTTCAACAGATCTTGAGGGCATCTGAGACGGCAATAGGGATTGGGGGTGAAGAGTAAGTCTCTGAATCAGTGCCAACATTCAGCAAATGTTGAGTATCTGCTTCTTGCCAGGCACTGGATGCCATGGTACCCAGTAAACACAAGGGATGAATTTGAATATAGTCAATGTGTAAAAGGGGTGGGAGTTGGAGACAATGGCGTAGCCTAATATTGTGACCATGGAGACAGGAGGGGTTTTAAATCACATGGGAATGGAAATTCCTGTGAATGGCAGTGGGTGACTGGGAGAATACTAACTCCCTGGGTTGTAGGCTGTGTGTTTTAAGGGCATGGTGGTAAGGATTGTGGGCAGATGAACAGCCTCCCCTAGAGAAGACTGCAGAGAAGCAGAATCATTAGGGACACAGCACGTGCCTAGCCATGTGTTAACTGCTTGAATAACGACAGCATTTGGCCCTACTCTGAGGGTCCCTGGAACCTTTTTGAGCGCCCATCTGTGCTGCCAGACCTTGATGGGTTTACTGTTTCTCTCTGCTCTGTTGGCTAAGCCATGCTCACACAGGGATAATGAAGGTCTCATTTGCCTCCAACAATATGGTGCCTTTCTGCATAATTTACATGTTTTCTTCAAGGCTCAGACACTAAGTAATGAAGTAACAAATTCTGGTGTGGGGTCTTGCTACTGATACATGGAAACCCAGACACTCTGTACCCTTATTCTTCTGTGGTACCTCCAGCACAAGTCTGTGGTCTGGAAAGGTGTCTCTCTATCCTAGTCTTGGCAGGCACCTGTTAAAGAGAGTACTTGGACTTCTCAGGATGACTGGCTGCATCTAAGTGCTACCTATATGTCACTGTCACCTCCTGAAATTCAGCTGCAGTCAGTAGATTTATAAATACTTCTCTAAGATTGGATTTTGTTTCCAATTTGTAAGAACATTAACGGCCACTTATTGAGCACTTATAGGTGTCAACCACTGTGCTAAGGATTTACGTGAACTTTTTTTTTTCCCAATCTGCACAGCAACCAATGAAATAGGTGCATTTTTTCCTTTTTCTTTTTTCTTTTTCTTTTTGAAGGAATTAACTGAGGCTTAGAAAAGAATTCATTGTCCATGGGGCACAGCTCCTGATGGAGACAAAGTCACATCAGAGCCAGCCCTCTTAAGCCACTGCCACACCTCTTCCTTGGGTTTTTCATTTCTTCCATCATTCAGCATCAGCGTATTCATGGTGCTTCGGGTCTCACACATTTATTCATTTGGCAGTCTTTCACTGGGTACCAAGTCTGTGCTAGATGCTCTGGGAGGAGACCTTAAGGAGTTGACGATTGCTGGAGAGTAATATAAGGCAAAGAGTATAGGTCTCTATGGGGGACAGGAGGCAACTATAGAGTAGAATGTGAAATGCGCTCCATGCAGATCCTGCTCTATGAAGGCTAACATGGAAATTTGGCAAATGTTCTGCCATTATCAGCCCTGAGACGTGTCAACGATCAATACAGTAGGAACTCTAGGAGAATGCTCACCCATACTGCGGCATCAACTGCAGCGGGCTTGGGATACTCTCAGGAAAGAAGACATCTGCTTTCAGTTTTGATTGTCAGCTAGTCAATGGAAGGCAGCAGAGTATAGTAGAAAGGGCATGGGTGTGGGTGATGAAAGATTTGGTTCAAGCCTAGCTCTGCTACCACCCCAGGACATGTAACTTGGCTTCTCTGGATCCTGATTTTTCTCCACTTCCAAATGACTAGATGACCACTCATGAAGCTTCCAGCTCACAGAGTTCCCATTCTGTGAACGCCCAGGAAAAAAGAAAATGTCACTCTGTCTGGTTCCCACCTTCCAGAGGATGAACCATAGAGCTCTGTCTCTTCCAGGACAGGTGGTAGGCGGGTATCCTTTTCCATATTTGGTGTGATGTAAGAGGAGGAGGGAAAGAAAATCAATGTCTGTGCCAACCTATTCAGGCCAGCCATCTCCTTACCCAGCCTTCCTCACCCACTGTTCAGTTTGTGTGGTTTGTCATGGGGACCCCTCAGCGTCTGGAACCTGACCCACCCTTGGATTGGCTGTCTCCAGGGTTATTCCCCAGGAAAGCCTACCTGTTTGAGGAGTCTGTTTTGATGATGTTTTCAACTGTTGCTCTCACAGTCCTCAGTCTTAGAGGTCTTCACTGAAGCCAACCAAGCGTGTAGCACTTCAAAAGAAATGTTGCCATATGTAAGGTACCTAACACTGAAATCCCTCTCTGAGCACAGTTTCTGTCTTTCCGCTTTACTCTGAGTCTGCAATGTAGAGTAATAAAAGAGCAGGGGCTTTGGAGCACAGTGGAGATGTGGGACCCCGAGCAGTGACTACCTCCCAGAGCCTCTGCTTTCGTATTAACACAGAAAAGGTAACAGCACATGCCTGGAGAGTGGAGGAGAGAACTAAAAGAGGGGATGTGTGAGAAACATCCAGAGGCTTAGAAGGAACACGTGGGTTTCTTCCTTTTCCCGTAGAGGAGCTGCTTAGTTGAGTCCCCAACATCTATTCCACTCCAGATGACATCAGTCATGAGAATTCCCGCCTTCTGCTGTATTTGGTTTAGGCACAGGCAAGTGACCTAATTCTGGCTAATGGGACATGAGAGGAAGTCCGTTGGGGGCTTTGGAGGAAAGTTTTTCTTCTTTCTGATAAGAGATGCAGGAAAGAGACAATCTTCATTTTCCTCTGGCTACTGTCTTCTGTGAAGCTGACCTCTGCAGTCCCTGTGGTTATTTAGCTACTGGCCAGAGGCTGAGCCAGTATTTGGAGAAGGGCAAAGTCCATAGGTTGTAAGAGAAGCAGAGTCAAAGCCCAAACAGTCCTCGTCTAGTGATGTCCTATCTATGGACTTCTTGTTACGTGGGTTAACTCAGTCCCTTGTTATTTAAGCCTATTTGATTAGAGTTTTCTGTTCCTTGCAGCTAGAGGCATACAAATTGTTAAACACCTCATGAGCTCCTACTCTTGAAATCATCAATCTGTCATGTTCTCACAATCCATCACAATCTCCTCCTGCTATTCTCCCTGCTTAATAACCCAATCAGGGCTCCAGAGTCAGCTGTTCCAATAGTAGGACACTGCCAGCCAACCATGATGCGTTGCCATTTGGCCATTTCTACCTAAACAGCCCCAGTGTTGTTGCTTTGCCTCCAGTCTGCAGGGCTGCAGAGTACTGCTGAAGAAGTATGAAATTATACCCAGTGGCCATATTATAAGCCCATGCATTCTTCCTTCCTGAGGCCTTAGCTGCTGCTCCAGTCAATCTAGATTCTTTGCTATTTCCACCTCCACACAATTACTCATACTGTTCCTGCCTGCTGATATGCACTCTCTCTCCCCTAGAGCAGTCTTTCCTATTCTTCCAGGTCAATTCCAAATCTCTGCAATGAGATGGAAATGCCACCTCCTTGGAACCCCTGCTTACACTATATCTCTCTACAAATCCAGGTCAACCTCCTAATATAGATATTCATCCATTTATTTTATACTCCCTCATAGACCCTGATCTCCTTAGGCATACTTTGTTAAGTATAAAGAGGTGCACAACTATAAATTAAGAAAGAAGCAAAGGATACAGACCAAGGGTAGAGGTTCTAACCCAGCCAGTTTCCAGTTTGAAGATGGACCATGCCACTTAATAACAAAAGGAAAGAGGGAAAATTATTCAACCCTGTGCCACACTTCTTATCTGAAGATAGAACTAATAATACTTACCTAAGGGGATTGGGAGAATTGTATGAGATAATTTTGTAAAAATGCTAGGCATGTAGTAGGCTCTCAATATTACTTTCTTTTTGCTATAAATCTGAAAGACTATGTCTTTGTTTCTGGTAGCCAATGTGTGTGTGTGAGTGTTGTGTGTGTGTGTGTATGCATGCACACACATATGTGTATATACAAATCCTTTCTCTGTGGATATCAAGTCATCTGTAATATTATAGAACTAAATTCATTTTGGCAACATTCAAATAAAAATCAACTGCCTCTATCCCCTTTCTCCATCATACGGACATAAATTCAACACTCAGCGCACACCTTCTGCTGGCCAGTGCTGTGCTACATGAAATGATATATTAAAGATCAACTGAATATGGAACTAGTCTTTTGCCCTAAGATTCCTCATCACAATTCCTTAAACATGTGGGGCACTTCACAGATAGCAGGTGCTTCTGCCTGGTGGATTGCCTCACTCAGATGTTTACACCCTCTTCCTCTCAGATAAAAGTGGGGAGGACTACGAAATTTTTAAAGTCCTTCCTGTTCCTGTGCTTGAGTGGTTCTCAGACTTTCATGGGCATAATAATAAATTGGGGGCTTTTGGTATGGGCAGATTCCTAGCCTCACTCTTAGAGATTCTCCATGGGTCGGCACGGATGCGGCCTGGGACGTTGCATCTTTAACAAGCATCCGGTGTGATCTTGATTTAGGTGAGATGCACTGAGGGCTGGGTTATGAATGGGGTCAGGGAAGCTGGTTTTCACAGGCGTGTACACACTGTGACATACCATGCAGGCATGGCTAATAGTCCAGACCTTCATTGGGTCTCAGCAGTTGGACCTCAGAGTCCTGCAAGTAATGTGGGCACCAGGGATCTTGTGCCAGAGGGAGCATTCCTGGGGTGTGCAAGACTCCAACGGGAATGGGTTGAAATTCACAAGGAGGAGCTTTGGCACTGGTCCAAGACATAGGATGAGCTAATTCTCTAGATCTGTTGTGGAGGCCCGAATGACCTGGGGATTATGTAGAAGTGAGATGGGCAGTTGAGCTTGGTGGGGAGGGTGATCTCAACCACTAAGGTCTGAAACCAGCAAAAAGTTGGACTATGAAAATTTCATAGTTTTCTAATTCAAACAAGATACTTATTTGTTCATTTCCTTTTTTGACCTTTATTATTTGATGGAGTTCCTGTTGAAAATTTCCCTCCAGTTTGGGGGAACAGCCCTGAGTGAGGTGGGAATTGTAAAACCGCTGCCATTCATGTTATTGATTGTTTTCTTGGGCCAGGCACTTTTGTGCATTTCTATTTTCTCAAATTTTCACAAGCACATGATAAGGTAAGTGTGAATAGTTTTTTTGGGGGGAGGAGGTGAGGATCTGAACTGTCAGAGAGGTTAAGCAATCTGCTTAAGACCACACAGCAAAGAAGATGAAACTCACATGCACAGGGGGAGCCCTTCTTACTGGAGTTTCTCTCAGTGCCTCCTCATGCTCACCATTGTAGGGCTTTATCTTTCAGTGGCCAGAAAAAGATCTCCTAGGACCCACCAATCCATTGGCTTCCAGATACCTGGCAGAGAAAGTGATTTCTGAAGCAGGAGAAAACCCACAAAGATTGCTCAGTTCCTGTGAGTGCTGCTTCCCAGCTGGGGATGACAGTTAATCTTGAAAATCAATTCAGTGCCTGCTCTCGCTGCAGACACTCCCCAGGGCAGGGGAGGCCACAGCTCCTCTCGCTGCTGTTAAACAGCACAAAAAGTGGTTGCCAGCATGAGGAGGTCAGGGGCAACTGTGTGCTGGGCCTGAAGTTGAGCACAGAGCTGTCGCTGTGGGGCTAGTAGACAGCATCTTCGGCCTTAGGGGCAGATAGGAAATGGGTGGACAAGAAGTGATTCTGGCCCCTTCTGCCTGACAAGGAGCAGAATCAGCTCACAGAGCCAACCCTGGTCTCTCCAACAGCATAAGCACAGGCCCTTTGGCTTTGTGGCAAACTGTCCTTCTCTGGATCCTTTCTGGAATGTGGCCCTGGGTCTTCCCAGACCTCCCCAAAAGTGGACAAAGGCTGACAAATGGGTGATGACCCAGGAGGGTCAGGGCCCTCTGCGTGAGGCTAGGAGACTTCTGACATCTCACATTCATGTACTCTCAAGGTTGCAATTATGCCACACTGCCCCAAGACTAACAGCCTAGGCCAGGTTATGCCAGAACCTTCTCCCAGATCCTGAAAGGCAGCCGGGAGGTACTGATTTCCAAAAGAATCACTTCTCCTTCATAAAAAGGTGAGATGGAAGCCAGCGGCATTCCCCAATAGGACAAGTTAGAACATACCTTATAGAGCTGTGGCATTCATCTTAAAGCATTTCACCTACAAGATCACAGCTCTGGGAGAAACTATTGTCCCCATTTTACAGAAGAGGGAACTGATATTCAGAGACTTTAGCAAGGATTGAAATGGTAGAATGCAAACTTAAATACAGATCTTCTAACTATAAATATCTGCTCTTTACGGTTACCTCCTACTACATGATTCTATATATCAGACTCAGTATCTTCTCTTTGGAGGATATTGTCTGTGTGAGTTAGGAGTAATTATGGTAATAGTAATGTGCATATTAGAAGGCTGTGAGTCGTCACAGAGATATAGACATGAAACTACATTGTAAAGCAACAGTGCAATGCCAGGGAATGGAATATTATTATTCAAATTCCTGCCACCTCATCTTCTCTTCCCCTTCAAATATATCCTCAGCAATAACTTTCCTTCCTGTCTCTTCCCTACCAGCTTTATCACCTGAGTGAATAGAATGTGAACCACCATCTGGGGCTGTGTAGTGGGGATTGCTATCACTATTTTACAAATGAGTAAGCTGAGGCTTCGTGAAATGTCTTTCTTGAGCTAATAAATGCAGTGTTGGGTGGAACCAGCATTCTCTCTGCCCCCAGCTGTGACCACACAGAGTCCCAGGACAGCAGAAATGGAGCTTGGATTCTGGAACTCAAAGTTCATCCCCAGGACAGCCCTCATTCACCACTCTGCTTCACTACTCTGTTTTAGTGACCTCCAGGCCTCTCATACCCTGAACATTCTAGAGGGAGAGAGCCCCGTGCAACATCAGGTAGAGTCATGTCTTTTTTTTTTTAAGATTTTATTTATTTATTTGACAGAGATAGAGACAGCCAGCGAGAGAGGGAACACNTACCCTGAACATTCTAGAGGGAGAGAGCCCCGTGCAACATCAGGTAGAGTCATGTCTTTTTTTTTTTAAGATTTTATTTATTTATTTGACAGAGATAGAGACAGCCAGCGAGAGAGGGAACACAAGCAGGGGGAGTGGGAGAGGAAGAAGCAGGCTCCCAGCGGAGGAGCCTGATGTGGGTCTCGATCCCAGAATGCTGGGATCACCCCCTGAGCCAAAGGCAGACGCTTAACGACTGAGCCACCCAGGCGCCCCAAGTCATGTCTTATTTATACACATCCCCAACTCCCCAGCAGCTCTATGGCAGGGAGAATGGAAATAGTCCTACCATCCAAGGCCCAGGGATGGTGTTATATGAGGGCTGTTTCCCTGAATGGCACAGTGGGGACCATCAAAATGTTTTCACCTATGGGTTGGGCAGCAGGGATTGGTTGCTGGAGCCTTGGCCCCATGCCTCTCAAAGTCAATGGTGGGGAGGATGGTTACTCAAAGCCCAATTCATCTGGGAATCTCAGCCACCTTAGAGGGAAAAACGCTATAGGCCTTCCATTCTAAGAATCCGGAATGGTGGAGAGAACTGGACACTGGGCTCAAAGCTATAGAATCTAGATTTTAGGGTTGAGTAAAGTTTCTGGAGAGAAGCTACATGTGCTTGAATTCCAGTGCTGCCCCTTTAAAAATGTGTGATCTTGAGCAACTTACTGGATTTCTCTGAGCTGTAGTTTTCTCATCTGAAAAATGGGTGTTGATTAATCATTAATTCAGAAAGTTTGTAATAAGCAATGAACAAGTGCAGTTCTAAGTATGGGAGTACAGTGGTGAATGATATAGATGAGATCTTGGGGGCTGATAATAACTCAGGGGGGCAATATGACAGTGGAGGCAGATGGCCAATAAAAAATTAGATAAGAAAAATGTTATATAGTGACGAGTACTATAAAGAAAAAACAATAATGTAATGTGATGAGTAAGGGGCTCCTTTAGGTTGGAGTGGATTAGGGATGGCTTCTCGGAACAGGTGACATTTTAATGAGGTCTGAAGTTGGGCAGTGAGAAAATAGAAGGAGAGCTGTAGGTGGAAGGCACTCCCTGGGCACAGGCTTAAAAACAGGCACACGTTTGGTGAAGTCAGGGTGCTGGAGCACAGTGTGGTGAGAAAAGCAAGCAATAGGAAAGTGGTAGAGTTGGTCAGAAAGCTAGGAGGGACCAGATCCTCTTGGGTCTCACAGGCCACGGTAAGGAACTTCTATCGCAATCCTGTGTGATGGAAACCAGAGGGTTTTAAGCAAAAGAACATGACCTCCCTGGCAATGGCAGCCCCTGTCTGGCTGCTGCTGGAGAACAGTTTTGGAGGGACCAAGAACAGAAGTCAGGAGATCAGTTTGTGGCTGTTGCAGTAGTTTGGACAATCAATTACAGTGGCTTTGTCTATGGTGGAGGTAAAAAGAAGATGTCAGATGCAAATATGTTTTGTAGGGCTGGAGGAATTTGATGAGGGATTAGATGAGAGGGTATGGGAGAGAATCCAGGACGGCACCTGGTTTTAGGAACTACCTCATAGTCATCTGATGAGGATTGACCTAGATAATGGATAAACAGCACTCAGCACAGTGCCAGGGACTTAGCAAAGGGTCAGTGCATTTTTATCATCTTCATTATTTCTAGACCTGGCTCTGTGAGTGATGGTCAGCTGAACTTCTAGTAAGTGCCTCTCTGGTCCTCAGTTTCTGCATGTATACAATATGGCAGGCCAGATATTCGTTCATCCACTCCACAAATATTTATTAGACATCTACAATACAACAGGCTTTATGCTGGGCACCAGAGATACCGGGTGAAAAAGACCAAACAGGGTCTGTCCTTGTAGAGCTCACAGTAGAGTGGAGAAGACACCTCTGGACAGGAAATTACAGTCCTTGGGAGGGTCAGGAAGGAGCCAATGGTAGGCAGACCTTGTTCAGGTATGTGCCCAGGGAAGCCTTCCTATATGAAATGACATTTAAATGGAGGTCATGAGGTGCCTGGGTGGCTCAGTCGGTTGAGCGTCCAACTCAATTTCAGCTCAGGTTGTGATCTCAGGGTCGTGGGATCGAGCCCCGAGTCAGGCTCTGCACTCAGCAGGGAGTCTTCTTGAGACTCTCTCTCCCTCTGCCCGCACCCCAGATAAATTAAGTCTTTAAAAAAAATAAATGGCGGTCACGAGGACAAGTAGGAGTTGGCAAGGTGGGGGAGTGGTGTCAGGTGAGCAGGGAAAGGAGGTATCAGATGGGGTAGCAGCATGAATGAAGTCCTTGAGGATGAATGAGCATGACCACTCCAATGCTGGTATTCCAAGTGCTTAACTGCCCCAACATCTCATGTTTGAAAAACCATGGAAAGAAGGGGCACCAAGGCTCATCAAATGGAGGTGGTAGCATTTTCAAATTATCTGGGAAAGCAAGGGTATGTTTATATTTTTTAAAAGATGAACTACCAACAGTAAATGCTTCATGGTCCTTTTGGGAGGATCTGACTTCCCTGGGAGTGTTGCTTAACTCCTTTGCTAAGATAATTTATCAGAGGTTTTTTAATGTGGCTTCACATCAGCATTACTAGGAGAAACTTCAGAGAAAATGCTATTTCCAGGCCCCACTTTCACATGTGCATCCAGGGTTGGGTATGGCTAATCAGTGATGGGACTACACTCTATTGGTTCTGTAAATATTCTGAGTTCTATCCTTGTGGGGAGCTGGACCAGTAAAAGCTACTGGGCCATATTATCCTTGATAATGATATTAGCTTCCTAATGATCAAAAGGTTTGGAATTATTCTTTAAAATCTTCCCCTTGAGGAAAGATTTGAGGACAGATTTGAGAAGCAGCCATCTTCAAAATATTTCGCATTTGCTGTAAAATTATTTTTGAAGATGTCACATTATTCATTATAACAAATTTGTTTTAGAATTTGTCTTAAGAATTGGTATACCTGGGGTGCCTGGGTAGCTCAGTCAGTTAAGCGTCTGCCTTTGGCTGAGGTCATGATCCCAGGGTCCTGGAATAAAGTCCTGCATCGGGGTTCTTGTTCATCAGGGAGTCTGCTTCTCCCTCTCTCTCTGCCACTCCCCCTGCTTGTGCTCACTCTCTCTCTTTCAAATAAATAGATAAAATCTTTAGAAAAGAAGAAAGAATTGGTATGCCTTCTCCCCTGCAGTGAGAATTAAGTAATCCAGTATACTTACCTTTTTGCCTTGGCTGCCAGGAAACTCAGAGTCAAATCTGAAGTCTATCTACAGTAACTGCACCAAACTGCATACCTCTATACCAAATAGCATACCTCTTTCTCATGGTTTCAATTTCACATTTCTAGTTTAATACTATTACCAAGTATACATGAAGTGTCAGTTGTTTCTAAGTCTGAATGAAGGTTCTTCAAAACCACCAACCTGCAGGGGCACCTGGGTGGCTCAGTCTTTAAGCGTCTGCCTTCAGCTCAGGTCATGATCCCAGGGTCCTGGGATCGAGCCCCTCCATCAGGCTCCCTGCTCAGTGGGAAGCCTGCTTCTCCCTCTCCCACTCCCCCTGCTTGTGTTCCCTCTCTCGCTGTCTCTTTGTCAAATAAATAAATAAAATCTTAAAAAAAAAAAAAGCACCGACCTGCACATTTTTCTGGAGTCCATGGAAGAACGACAGTCTAAGACCATAAACGTCACTGTTGTTATGATGCAGATAGTAGACACTGAAACCAAACCACTGAGTCCTTGGGAATGGAAGCATTTGTGGGAATCGCATGCAATTGCATCAAAGTCAAAAGTATCCTTTCTCATGATCCCATTATGAAAGGAGACTGGGTGTTCCTCATCTGAGTCAGAATTTGCCTCATGAATGTTCCCTCAAAAAAAAAAAAAGGCAAGAAACAGGTGTACACAGTGTGCAAGCCCTTTCTCTCTCTCTCTCTTTTTTTTTCCTAAAGATTTTATTTATTTATTTGACAGAGAGAGACAGCCAGCGAGAGAGGGAACACAAGCAGGGGGAGTGAGAGGAAGAAGCAGGCTCCCAGCAGAGGATCCTGATGTGGGTCTCGATCCCAAGACTCTGGGATCACACCCTTAGCCGAAGGCAGACGCTTAATGATTGAGCCACCCAGGCGCCCCTCTCTCTCTTGATTGATACAGCAACCCCCTGCCAGCAACTATTACTAGAAGCTCTTTGACAGAGAAGGGAAACAGAGGCTCGGAGTGATCCAAGGCTGCAGATCCAGGGTGTGAGTCTGTCATTATATTACAACTCCCCCTTCCTTCTGATGCATTCCCCTGTCTCCTGTAAATGAGCCTGATTGCTCTGTGCCCACCTCTTCTAGGGCCTTGTAAATAGTGGTTTTCTTCTTCCCCGTGAGGGTTCACCAGGCCCCCGTCTGTGGGTGCTCTCCGGTTCTTCTCATTCACAGACAAGCAGGCCTTTCAACTACATTTTGATGGTATGCTATTTCCCTCTCTCCATCCAATCTTTTGGATCAACAATCCAATTTAGTCTTGTCATTCTAAGTTTTACCTTTATCTCCAATGTATTCTTCTCAGTCTTTCTCTCTCCTCCCTCCCTGCCTTCCTGTCACACCTGAACCCCATTCTAAGCTCCCAATGACTGTAAAACAAAGGTGCCGTGTGGGAGTACAGCAGGAAAACCAAAAAGAGGCTTTTCACCAGGAATGGAATTGGCCAGCCTTTAAAACCACGAGGAATAAACGTCTGTTGTTAAGCCCCCCAGGAAAAATAAAGAAAGAAAGAAGAGAGGATCACGTCATAAAACATGGCTGCCTAAGGCTGAGCCCTCAGCAGGGTCTGAGGAGGTCCAGGAGCCCTTAGGAGGGGCTCCAGGAAGTGACCATTACTATGATTTTCTAGTCTATACACCTGCAATGGGCTAAGCGCTGCAGATAGAGAAGTCAAGGGAGCCCCCGAAGTTAAGGAGCACAGTCTAGTGGATGTGGGATGCTAGGTCATCATTCAGTTGAGATCTTCTTTGCGTTTATTGCAAACCAGCTTAGTCAAGACATACATATGAAAAGGCTTAGCAAAAAATTGTTCAAAGCAATCAGAGGTGCACTGTTTATTGGAACCTTGAGTAGAAACTTCAATATTAGTTGGATTGAATTGAATCAAATTGCAGAAGGTGCAGGCAATTCGAAGGAATCAGCACTGTATGCATTCGGGAAAGGAAAGGTTAATAAAACTATAATACGCAATAGTATTAAGAACAAGGACTTCCGAGCCAGAGGGGTTTGACTTCTGGTTCTGGCATATCTCCAGCTAATTGAGTGTCTTTAAGTAAGTTACTTAGTTAGGGTCCTTTAACCTTGGTTTCTTCATTGGAAAATGAACAGATAATACTTACCTTGGGGGGATTAAATGCAAAAATGCATATAACATACTTAATGCTGAGCTTAGAACATAGATGTTTAATAAATATTAGCTGATATGATTATTATATTGATAATCATAAAGATGCATTCATGGCCTCAAAGGGTCCTTGGTTTATAATGCCTGAGAAATCTAGAAAAGGTCAGTCTTTCTCTCTTAGAAAGTCATCCTGAGGTGGTATCTGCTGAGGAGCCCTGTTTGGGTACAGAGAATCAAAGTTTTAGAAACTTTAGGCTTTGAAGTCACATCAGGATTTCCCCCCAGACACAGCACACCCCAAGCCACAGATGTGCACAACAGCAGGAGCTCAATTAGTGATTGCTGAATCGGCAAGTCACAAGGATCTGAAACTTTGATGAAAAAGAGGTGTGTTCTAGCTCCAGCTCCTCTCCATCAAATGAAGCAGTTCCTTTGAGTCATGACATCTTACGATTGTATTTTCAGGAAAACTTCCTCTGGCAGATTGGAGTGGGTGAAAAGCTATGAGAGGAGAGGGTCCTGGCACAAGACACACTTTTCTCTTCAGAGTCGCCTACAAGAAGTTATTGCATTTGGAATTCCTTGAGACTCTGAATTTTATTTCAGGGAGAAGTCATTTGCCTGCATTTATAGCAAGGGACCCTCCTGGATTTCTTCCTGATAGACCTCTTCATAGTTCCTTGTCTTACCTGTAGTCATTTACATTTGAGTGAAAACCACAGAATATTGTCCCACGTCATAAACGTTATGAGGAAGCTCCCAAGTTTTCATGGAGCTTGGCACATAATAAGCACAAAGAACATGTTTGTTGAATGGAGAAATGAATAAAGTACCTTCGAGATCTAATTCAAGGTGCCTCTTTGACAGACTGGGAAACTGAGGCATGGAGCAAAGAAGTGAGTCACATAAATTCATCAGTGACTGAGCGGGTCTATAACCCAAGATTTCTCCAAGCCTAGAAATCATTATAAAGCTTCAGGCTTTAATGACTATTAAATATCATTGTGAACACAAGAAGTTGTCATGTTGAGTAGAAAACAGACCCTGGCAGGCACTGGCAGACTATGAAAAGGGCATATATGAGGCACCAGAGGCAGTAAGATATTCATTGCAAATACTCAACTCTACCATCTTAGCCCCAAAGCAACCAGAGGCATCACATAAAGGAATGAGGATGGCCCTGTCCCAATAAAACTTTGGTAACTATGCGAGGTGAAAAACAATTTTATTTATAGACACTGAAATTTGAGTCCCATAATTCACATGTCACAAAGTATTATTCTTTTGATTTTTTTCAGCCATTAAAAAAAAATGTAAAAACCATCTTTGCTTCCAGGCCATACAAAAACAGGTGGAAGGCTCGGATTTGGCCAAGTCCTGGTCTACGGCATTAAAAAGAAGAAAGTTCTTGCAGAATTTTTGGCAGCTACAGAAACTCCCTTCGCCCTTCTCCCACTCCATAGTTAGAAAGAGTGCCAGACGCTCAGAAGAGTGGAGTTCCAAGGCTCACTGCAGCTGAGTCTGTTCTCTCCACTTGGGTAGGGTCCGTCTTTGCAGGAGCAGTCTAACTTCTTTCAAAGTGCTTCTATGGGTCTGCACAGTTGTGAAAACACCAAAAATTCCTATCACGGGGACTGGTTAATTATTTCTACACCCCTACGACATTGTAATAAGTCACAGATAATAGATGGCAATGTTGATTTCTACTGATAGAGAAACTCTTGTTCCTAATTAAGTGAGGCTAGGCAAGTCATTAAACATGACATTGAGTGTAATCCCACTGATGTCAATGTAATGCTATCTGAATGCGGAGTAACAATAACAAGCAAATATAATCTTGTAAGCAAATTAATGTGTTTTTCTACTTTCTTCTTATTTTCCTATGCTTCATCATGGTGAATGGTCTAATAATTTTTAAATCATATGAAACAGAACCTTAAAAAGGACAAAAAAGACTGGCTCTAGATGCAATCTTTATCTGCTGACCTTGAAGTCGAAGCAGAAGTGACCGGAGTCCACTCAAGTAGTGTCATTGGCTTGGATCCTTCCTCCTCCGCACGTTCCCCCACACATCAACCCTCGTTCAGAGGGGGCCAGGTGCCGCCACGGCCAGCCATCTCCCCACTTGGTTCCTCCTTCTCCTCTCTCCTAGTGCTCCTCCCTCCTCCACCTCCTCCTCTTCCTCCTTCCCCTCCTTCTTCTTAATCTATGAACCCCTCCATTATACAGACGAGCCTCGCTGGGCAGAAGAGACACTAATAAACTAGCTAATGGAGAAATCGATTTCAGCACCCAAGAGAAGAGCGTGGTTTGTCATTATAGCAAGCTTCCATGCCACATCAGGGGGAATTTCTGTGATCTTTTATCTTATACAAATCCAACCCAAAGTTAACTGTAGTCACTCCAAAATATTTCAGTGATATTATCCCTTTTGCTCTTGTGTATTCTTAAATTGGACGTGGAGGAAAAAGGAAAACAGCCAAGAAATGAATATTCACGGACTACCTACTAGGTGCTGGGCACTTCACTTGTCTTTCCACACTTACTCCTCATAGCAACCCCATAAAGAGGTTCAGAGTCTCTTTTCACAAACGAGGGATGCAAAGCTCAGAGATGTGAAGTAATTTGCTCAATGTGACACAGCTAGCCTGGAGAGGAGCAGGATTGAAAGTATAATTCTACCTGGCTCTGCAGACCGTGTGCTTTCAACTACTCCATGCTGCTTAACTCCATTTCACAAATGTGAACAAGGCTGCATTCAGAAATAGCTCACTACTTTGCAACCCAGGGAATGTAATAAAGCAATCTGAAAACTGTTCTATACTCCGAGATTTTGAGCGACAAGAGAGACCTTGGTAATTCTGCAGTCCCATGGCTTCATTTTACAGATGAGAACACTGAGGCTCTAATAAGAGAAGAAATGGTTTGTCTCAGTCCCTAGCGTTCAGGTCAGAGAGCGGGGCTTACAGCCTAGGCCTCCCACCTGCTGCGTCCTTCTGTTTGTCACAGAGTTCCACATTTCTCAGGTTAGCAAGTCAATCAATAAGGCTCTGTGCGAGATGTCTGGGAGATTCTGAGAGTTCAAACTGAGGAAAGAAAGATGAGTAAGAAAAGTTTGCTGCACTTGAAGAGCCAACAGTCTACCACATGAATAACCCTGGGAAACGAACACCATATTCAGTGTTACAATAGAAGGGGGCATGGCTTGATAAGGGATGCAGTTGTGGGGGGGTGAATTTTGGTGTTTCTTTCCTCTGTGTGTGTGTGTGTGTGTGTTTATGTGTGTTCCCTAGGTGTTCTTTTGGATTCTGAATTAAATTCTGTTTTGAATAACAAAACCAACTTTTAAGAATGTCCCTCAATTTTACTCCTAGAGATATGAAAGTTGAATTTACAGAAGGTCAGCTCCTTAACCCTTTTGCTGATGTCCTTGTGACCTGAAGAACAACTCGAGTTGGGTGGTGGGGGGAGACCACAGTTTACTGTGGAGCCTTCCACAAGCAAAATGCAAGTGTTGAAAACCCCTCTGGCTAGCCAAACTTCTGGCAAGCAAGGAGTTTGTCAACCTGCTTGGGTCCTTGCCAGAAGCTTTAGCTACCCAGCCTCACAGCTCTTTCAATAAGCCCTCTCAAGGCAGAACTTGTGGTGTGCCTCTTCGTGCTTTTCTTTTGACAGCATCCGAAGGTCTTTACAAAGAAAAACAGCCTTTAAAAAAGGAACTGGCCTCTGCTGTGTACTTGCCATAATCTTGACCCAGTGGTTTTTCTTCTTTGGGATTCAGGTTCTCTCTCCTTAAGAGGCAAGTATAGGACTATCTCAGGGATGCCAGATATACATCATTTCTTACAGTGGTGCGCTGGAATTGGCTTGTACCAGCTCATAAGGGCTGATTATTAAATTTTCAGGAATTTCATGAGCCAGACCACAACTTATTGATTGCTTGAAATCAGCCACGGTGAAAATGTTTAAACTATGCAAACTGATAAATGCCCCAAGTCAGGACATCACCTCCCACACCCAGCCCCACCTCTGAGAACTAGTTATTAAACATTTATAAGCATACCACTGCCTTTATGATACACCAGTGCTGTTCTGCACTTATGGCCAACTTTGTCAATCTATCAGAAGTCTGGGCCACCGCTACCTATATGTGACCTAACAGTCTTCCTTCATTGGATTGTTCATTATTCCCTCCCTCCCTCTTTCTCTCCCTCCTTCCCTTCTTCTCTCCCTCTCGCCTTCGCTTCTTCCCCCCTTCCCTCCCTCCCTTCCAATCCTTTATGCAGCAAAGAATCTTTTTTTTTTTTTAAGGGAGGGAGAGAGAGAGGGAGAGTGGGGATGGGCAGAGGAAGAGGGAGAGAGACAATCTTAAGTGGCCTCCACACTGAGCATGGAGTTCGATCTGGAACTTAATCTCATGACCCTGAGATCATGACCTGAGTGAAATCGAGTCAGATGCTTAACCAGTTGAGCCACCCTGATGTCCTCAATGCAGCAAAGAATCTTTGATGCCCTCGTGTGTCACCCAGTGGGGATGGAGAAATGAACAGAATCTACAAAATTCGTCTTCAGACGAAATGTACTTCCTAGTGGAGAGAAACATATTAAGCGAGTAAAAAAGGAATTAAAAATAATTTCACATGGTATAAGTGCTAGAGAGGAAACAAACCCAAGCCTAAGGAGAGACAGATTTAGATGCACTCCTCAGGGGACACTTCTCCAAGGAAGTGGCTTTGAGCTGAGACCTGAGTGATAAGAAAATGATGGTCCTACACAAAGCCAAGGGAAGGGCATCCTGGGAAGAGGGAACAGCTCGTGCCAAGACCCTGAGGTAGAAGCAAACTTGCTGAGGGGCGCCTGAGTGGCTCAGTCAGTTGAGCATCCAAATCTTGATTTCGGCTCAGGTCATGATCTCAGGGTCATGAGACTAAGCCCCTAGTCAGGGTCTGTGTTCAGCGTGGAGTCTGCTTGTCCTTCTCCCTCTGCTCCTCCCCCCCCGCGCCCCCCCCCCCGCTTGTGTGTGCTATCTTTCTCTCTCTCTCAAATAAATAAATACAACCTTAAAAAAAGAAGAAGAAGAAAAAGAATACAAACTTGCTGTGTTTAAGAACCCAAAACACTGTGTGACTAGCATACAGCAAGCAGCCATGAGGGCAAAAAGAAGTGAGAGGAGAAGGCAGGGGATTTGTAGCATCTTATAACACATGGTAATGCATTGGGGATTTCTTGCAAAAGAACTAGGAAGTTATTGGAGCAGGAGAGTTCAACCACTATCAACTGACAGGACTTTATAAGCATTAACTGAGGTGAAACTTATGCACCATAAAATTAACCATTTTAAAGTCAGCAGTTCAGAGGCACTTAGTACCTTCACAATGTTGTATCTAGTTTTGAAACGTTTTTATTATCCTAAAAGGAAACCCTGGACCCATGAAGCTCAAATGATCCACCAGGAGCCTGAAGGCCTGGTCATAGCCTTCCCATCTGAGGATGCAGAGGCCAGGTCTCTGGACCTCCTTGCTTCTGGGTGTTTGACCTGATAGCTCGGAATAAACTCATTTATGGTTTCATAATTCTGGAATCATTTTTCAAAATCTCCTCCATGGAACTCCAGGAACATCTTTAAATTTCTGTAATTGGAAGAGTCAATTGTCTAATATATTTCTTGTGACACTTAATACTCAACATCATTAAGTGAGATCAAACAGAATAGTATCAAAGAGCAATATTAGATATACTTTCCTTCAAAACTCCAGGCCTTCTACTGGCACATTCCACCAAGCTCTTACCAGAAACAAGTGCATCATCCAAATAAATCAGCCCTTCTAGGTAATTCTTGTCCTGCTTGCTTTCCTTTATCCAACACTGAAAAGTATAAGGAATCAATTGACAAAATCCCACAAGCTATATAAAGACATTTTTTTCTTGGTCTTCTCGTTAGCTATAGGTAGTGGCTAAAACCCATTAATCAAATTAAGTTCTAAAAGTCACTGCCTCACTAGTAAACAGCTCTGAAAATCCTGGCTTTGGAGTATAGAATATTGATCTGTTTTGGTTTTTTTTTCTAGTGTGCCTATTCTTGGAATGGAAGTCTACACATCTCAATCTTGCCTAATTTCTGATGCACTACTGCAATAGGGGAACACAATATTAAGGGCATGGGAATTGGAGAGTGTGCCATTAATCTTTAATGTGTTCTTACATATCCCTGAATTTAAGATGATCTAATTCCAAAAGCAATGAGAACCCTGAAGCTCTGAGTTATGTTGTTCTCCTTCCATGTGTCTCTGATAGAGAGAGGGGGAAAAAGGCACGGATGCTAGTGCAATTCACCAGTGTAACACACACACACACACACACACACACAGAGCACAGCATGGGGTGGAGAGATTTGGCAGTGGGAGATAGGTAACTTTTAGATCTGCTCAAGGAATATGCCAGTAGAAATTCTAAGGGAAAATGCCCCTAGGCAATTGCATCTGTGATTTTAAGGTTGAGGAATGAAGTCTGTGTTGGTAACTTACATTTTGAACTCATCAGATTATATATGGTAATTTAAACCGTGAGATTATGAGATGGGCCAGGAAGACAGTATAAAGTGACCATAAAAAAAGGACTGAGGGCAGAACATCAACAGCTAAGAATAGCCAGAGAGAGAGAGAGAATATTCGGGATGTCCAAGAGCTTCCTGGAAAAGGGTATACTACAATCCTCTGGGCAGTATACTTTTATGAAGGAGTGCACACTCCCTCAGGCCAGGAAAAGCTGCAGAAGCATAGACAGATACTCTTGGGGAAAATTTCCACTAGCTGTCCTCTGACCAGTTCCAGCTAGCTGCTCTCAAACCTTTCTTCCAACACAGAACTCTCCCGATCTTCAGATTTGTGTTTTCCAGCTTCTGCTTAATGCCCACAAATGCCTCATCCTTCCTTGCAAAGCCCATCCCCGATGAAAAATATTTAAAAGGTGCAATACCACGGGTCTGGGACTGACGACACAGAGGAGTAAAGAAAAGGAAGTTGCCCAAAGGAAGATTTTAACATCCTTTTTTTTTAAATTGGAGTACAGTTGACATGTAGCATCCTTTAAAAAATTTTTTTTGAAGATAGAAAAACTGTATTTAAAAAAAGAAAAATACCAGATATTCCTGGTATTAACTATCTCTATCTCCTAAGGACTTGAGCTCTTGAAGCTGGGAATGTATTATTTCCGTGTCCCGGTGCTTAGAGTAATGTCTGGCACAGATAAACCTATAAACAAATGTAGCGTTGATTTGAATGCACTTTCAAATGGGGCCAGTGAGATCTTCCCATGAGGGCTTACCACAAACATCCCCAAGGGGCCCTAGTCACTTTTGCTTAGGCAATAATTTCGTCAGTCTAATCAGGGAATTGGGTCACATTCTGGGACAAACAGCATAAAACTCTTCTCAATTGCACCAGACTAGCTTATTATACCTACCTCTAGTGGAGACTTTATCACCAGACTATTATTTTACTTCTAATCACTGTATGTGTGTATATATACACATACACACACACATGTATAATCACTGTATGTGTGTGTGTATATATATATATATATATATATATACACACACATTTATATATAAAATCACCATATGTGTGTAAATTATATATCATCAAAACCTTGGGTTAAAGCAACTCAATGATCAGTCATTTGTGACTGATTCCACGTTTAATAGCGCCATCAAGGGGAAGGGGAAGGGCAAGTATTTAATGGGTACGGAGTTTTAGTTTTACCAGATGAAAAGAGTTCTGAGTGGTGATGGTGGTGATGGTTGCACAGCCACATGAGTGTACCTAATACCCCTGAACTGTACAGGTACAAATGGTGGATATGATAAATTTTATGTTATATATATTTTGCCACAATTAAAGATAATAATCTAAAATGATAGCTCCATTTTTTTTAAAAAAAGGAATCCTTGTTTCTTCTTCAAAGGTTTGGTTTTAGTGATGTCTCTGGGCGGGAAAGTGGAGAGTGGGAGATTGATGCTCACCCGTAGGACCGTGAACAGTTATCTCCGTAACTCAGTGAGTAGTAAGCTGTACAAGGGAGAGGGGGTTGGATGTTGTTGTGGGTTGAATTGTGTCCTCCAAAAAGGTAAGCTCAAGTCCTAACCCCCAGGAATTGTGAATGTGAGCTTATTTGGAATTTGGGTTTGTGCAGATGTAATCAAGTGGAGATGATTGGGGTTTAATCTGTATGAATGGTGTGCATATGGAAGAGAAGAGACACAGAGGCAGGAGACATGCAGGGAGAGCACCACGTGAAGATCGTGGGCAGGACTGATGCAGTTATGAACCAAGGAACACTAAGGCTCCTTGTAACCACCTGAAGTTAAGAAGAGGCAAGGAATAACTCCCCTCCAGCCTTTGGAGAGAGCGCGTAGACACATTGATTTTGGACTTTTGGTCTCTGAACTGTGAGAGAACACATTTCTGTTGTTATAAGTTGCCCAGTTCATAGTGATTAGTTACAGCAGCCTCAGGAAACTATACAAATGCCAAGGAGAAGCGGATCCCCTCCAGCCCTTTCTGGATTGCAAATGCATTTGCTTAGCTAGGGGGATGGGCTGGTGTAGACAGTCTTTACTGGGTATTCTTATCATGTGGTGGCCTCACAGTGGGGGGTGGGAGGGTAGGGGTCTTGCTCTTGTGACTCACAGGAGACAGAATTAAGGGCCACCTATATGTTAAAGAGAAGTTACAGCATTGGTGGAACATTTCCTATTTGAAGAGACACACTCCTGCCAAGTAGTTGAGCTGCTCCTCCTAAGGAAAGAAGCAGTTTGGAGCAGTGGAAATAATGTTTGGGAATTGGATGGATGAGACTTGGTTACAGGCTTTAGGAAGCTTATAGTCTTGAAAAGGTAATAAGATACAAATAATTACATCTATTAAAAGGCAAAATGAGTCACTGTCAATCTGAGAGATACAAAATACTTGACGTGCATGTGTGATTATAGGTCTCTAGGAAGATTTCCAGAAAAGGAGGGCACTGCAACAAATTTCTGGAGTATTGGCAGGGGTGAGGGGACAGAGAGGGATGTTCGGTCTGGAGTAAGGGAGGAGACACAGGGAAGGAGGAACATATAGGATCCATTCAGAACCTCATGAACTTTGAGGAGAACATTCATTCTGTGAAGACCAGAAGCATCAAAGGCCATGCTAAAACCCCAGGTTGGATTTTCCAGGTGTTGGGGAGACGTCATGAGTGTCTGAGCAGGAAAGCAATATGATCAGATCTAGGCTTGGGTAGAGTATCGTGATGGCTGTGTTTAGTATGACTTGGAAGAGGAACAATGTGGAAGCAGAGGGAACAATTGGGAATGTATTGTTCAATCAGTCATATTTGCTAGAGTGGCAACTTGCCAATTGTCATTCTAGTCTTTGGAGATTTAATTATACGTGAAGTTCAGAATCCATAAAGAAAGTTCACAGAGCAAGAGTCTTCAAATACAGAGTTAAAACAAAGAAGCAAGCTCCTGCCAGCTGTGTCCTTTACCCCTCTTCCTATCACCCTAAAGACAAATAGATGTTTTACCATTACCTTACAGTTAACAAAATGTAGGAGGCACAATTGTTCCAGGGGATTTAGTTATGAGCCCCTGATTCATAACGATAGTACAGAGTTACTGTAGACTAATTGAGATTTATTGGCTGCATACCACCTCCAAGTCCACTTCGATAAACCTTAGTCATTTATCTCTGAAAAGAGAGAGTCTACCAAGTATCAGCAACCTTTTTATTTTGCACTAAGACCAACTGAGGGGAAAAGAGGTATGCACAGTTTTTCTGTCAGTCAGAATTTTAAAAAAAATAGCTTTATTGATTTCCATGGAAAAATGTATATTTTAATAACTCAACTTAGCTGCTTATTAAATAGAAAAATGCCAATGAAAAATTTGGCACTGCCTTTTAGTCACTAAATGTTAATTTCTATGCATATTGGAGAAATTGCAACAAGGAAGCAGCTTTCTAGTTTCTAACTGCATGCTTAAATTAGATCAAAGATGATATTGCTTATCATAAATTAACACACAAATTAGATCGTATGTATAAGTAGGTGGTCCACATGTATTCTTCAGACCAAGGATTGCTCACTGCTGATTTAGGCAAAACTCTTTATTGGACAACTTGGAAAAGGAGTCCCGGGGATGGGAAGTGATTTGCTTGTGGTCATATGCCTACCAAATTATTGAATTCTACCAAAGATCATTCATTTCGGATTGCATATATTTATAGTCTTACTATCATTTGTCTGTTCAGAAAATATTTATTGATCACCTACTAAGTACCAAACATCTTCCAAGTGCTGGAAATACAATGTTAAAAAAGACGAAGTCCCTCTCTTACATAGTAGTGAGGAGAAAAGCAAATCAGATAATAAATAATAAAAACATTAGCCATTCATAATATAAATGCTATGAGAAATAGTATGAAACAAAGGCAATTAGGGTAAAAGTAGAGGCTGCTTTAAAAAAAAAGAAGACTTTATTTTTAGAGCAGTGTTCGGTTCACAGCAAAAGTGAGCAGAAAGTACAGAGATTTTTTCCTACAGGTGCTGGGCCATTATCAACATCCCCCACCACAGTGATATATTTAATGGACCTACACTAACATTCCGTTCCTAGATTCGAGTTCATTCTCTGTGTTGTACATTCTATGGGTTTAAACAAATTTATAATGATATGCTGGGTTTTTTTTTCCCTAAATCTCTAACACTTTCACTATAAAATAGATCCTCCTCTTGAGTTACCTGGGAAGAAATTTGAGGTCAATACTCTGCCATTCATTTTCAAGAAAGCAGAACACCATTCCCAATTTTCAACTCATTTTGAAACCTGCAGATCTGGAGGGTTGGGATGGCTGCTTGTATTGATTTCGTGAGAATGTAACCAGGACATTAGCTCTCTGTCCTCTTCTCTGAATTCCTCGGAAGAATTCACACGTCCAACAGCATTTGTGAGCAATCTATTCCTTGTGTAATGAACAAACGGGGTTGGCACATACATTAAGCAGTGTTCAGCCTGGAACCCCAAGTTCAGACATCTCCCCTTCCTTTGGTTCTCTTTCTATTGCCCACCTACAAGGGGTCCTTCTTTTCTCTCCTTTTGTATCAAGGGAAAGGTAGCCACCTTCTCTCTTCCCACACACTCCGCTCCGCCCCAGATGCTAGCTCTAAAATACTCCCCCGGTGCTCCGTGAAAGAGAAGGCTGGCCAGGTAACAGAGCCGCCACCTTGGAAAGCGAGTTCTGAATCCTCTTTCACACTGGAGCACGCCCTCTGGACTCTTGCTCCCACACACATAGCTTTCACAGCACTTCCCCACAGATTATAGAAATGCTCTGCGGAGGAGAATTTCTATGTCCTGTTCATTACTGGGTGATATGTGAGGCACGATGAAGCAAGCACCTCATATGTTACGGATGAAAACATGCGAATGTGCACGAGGGGGAAGAAGACTCGGCCGAGTTGCGGATTGTGCTTCTGTGTACTCTTCAAGGCTCAGAGTGGATTGTTTAATTAAAACCATCTGGCTCATTCAGCAGTAGCTAGCACGAGGAAATACTTAAAGGACTGGTTTTCTGAAATTAAATATGACTTTTCAAACCCAAATAGTTCTTATTATTAGGCCTAGGATCAAAGGAGGACTGAATTAGCTTTAAGAGTAGGACTGTAAATAGAAAAAGTGTTCATGAGCAAGCCCATCACCCTTCCTTGTGGATTGGCTTATACATCATGTATCTCTTCATGATGATGGAAAGATATAATGCATTTGGGGAAAAATATTAGCCCAACACTATCAAGGGAATTTGCCTGATATAAGTGTAACCTATACACATATACATTTATATATGAAAAAACTTCTTTTTAGAACAACTACATTTCTCCATCTCTGTTATTATTAATTATGTTGAAGCCTATGGCTCTGATGTTTTTTCTAAGATTTTTCTCACCACCAGACCTTCAAAAAAATTTCCTGAAGGATCCCTTAGTAAATTAATACTGCTATATTAAGACTCTTAAATCCTTTAATAATTCTTTGGATAATTCCTAAATTACTCTAAGAACTGTATCCTTGGAAATAAATCCTAAGAACAAAATGAACATGGTTTTGTTGGAAGGACCAGCTAAAGAAAATAGGCATCTTAACATGCAGTAGGAAAGTGGCAAAAGCTTTTTAGACAACCATTAGCTATCCTCATGGAGGAATAGATTAAAATGTCTAAAAGAAACAGAAATGTTAAATGCTCTAATTTCACATCAAGTATGTAATTTCTTTTTTGTTTTGTTTTATATCCAACCAGTTGGAACCTGCAAAATAATACAGCACAGATTTCTTTTTGTTGGTCCTATAATACTTCCCTCAGAACAATTATGCATGCGATTTGGGGACTGTCACCGCCAAACTGATGTCTTCCCTTGAGACCATGAAGAACAATTGCCCTTCCCCGTGGGGTGGCTCTAAAAGCTGAGTCTAAAAGCCGAGCCCATTTGATGAATGGCAGCAGCTCCCCGGAGTGTGCCACCCTTTGTGGGTGAGGCAGGGAGGCTGCACAGTGGGGCCAAAATTCTTTCTCCCAGACGGTCAACTGTTAATTGTCTGTGATTGCCGCAGAGCCCTTAACAACCATAGAGGAGAAACCATGATGATTTTTTTAAATGAGCGGAAAACATGTTTTGGGGTTTTTTGCATCCCCGAAGGGGCTTATTTTTTTATTTTTAAATTGTCCCAGTTTGTTTCAATCCTTTTCCAGGCTTTTATGTCATTAAGTGAACGAGGCTTGGACATTTTATTTGCAAACAAGTAACACATAATATATTTTTATGTCCTGAACCTCACGCGATATAACTTCAGATTCAGAACATGTGTGAAAAATAAATATTTCATTAATTTAATTGTTCCCTAAATAGCCATTTCCCCCCTCCCTTCTCAGTTGCTCTCCCACCCCCCCCCTTTCTCTCTCTCATCCTCATAGGTTTCAAAACTTCTGGAAAATGAACCCATTGAGTGTGCCGTATGATGGGGAGGGAAAAGTGGGGGTTTGAAGGAGGGGGATTAAAATCCCTGCATGGGTACTGGCTAACCCTGTGCTTTTTGGACAAATTACTTGACCTCTCTGAAACTCAACTTCTTCTCTGTAAAGTGGGGCTAGTAAAGCTCTAGAATACCTGGAAAGATTCTATGGTAGAGGTCAAATAGAGTCCTCAAAGGGGCTGGATCGTGTAGCAGTGGGGGCGCCGGAGCCACCAGCCAGGGGTTGACTCCCCAAATGACCCCTCACCACCTGCATCCAATTCCTTCACTTTTCAGTGCCTCACTTTTCTTATTTATGAAGTAGGAACAAAAACAGTGCCTACCTTGTCTGATTGTTGGGAGGCTCCAATGACTTTGTCCTACATGCTTAGACAATGCCTGCCCCCTAGTAAACACATGACACAGACTTGCCATCACTGTAAAGCAGTAGAACTGCCCTGCTCTCCACCTGCCTTCTCATCTTCATGCTGTGTCAGAGTGCGTCCACTCCCTCCATTCTAAACTCAGGGCCACTCAGGCGAACCTGGCCAGCTCCAAAGTTTAGCTTCTTTCCTATACCAAGAGAGTTTGCAGCGCCCCTCAGAGTCGATGAGTGCCTGGTGGTGTAGCTGGAGGTGCCTGCAGGTAGTGACTCGATTTTTGTCTTGCAAGGTCTAGAAAGAGTTTGGTGTGGGCGGCCTTCGTTCAAGGGGAAGGCAAAGATGCTAAGCTAAGTGATGGCGGCACTCCCACAATGGCCCATCCTGCCCTGGCCAATCTGTGGGGCTGTGGTCAGTGCCTTCGTCTACCAGAGCTCTTGGTTATGACCTTCGTTCAAGTTAGAATCCCAAGCTAAGGCACCAAGAGACCACTGAAAGGGGGACTAGCACTGCTGCGGAGTCTGGGGTGACACAGAAAGTACAAAAGAGCTGACTCCCGAGGACAGCTCCCTAACTCAGGTAAGAGAGACTCAGGCCCTTGCATGTATTCAACAGCAGGAAATGAGCCCAGGAAAAGTCACATGATTCTATGAAATATTGTATCGTCCAGAGATCTGGTTAGGAGAACAGCCCAACACAGTTACGTCTGCCAGGCAGAAGCCACAATCTCCACTTTTGCGGTTTTCTCGGACTTCTGTACTTCCTCTAGTTGACAGCCTTCTCCCGGCAAGTGGCATTCAGAATATTCCTTCATCACGTGAATTCTGGTGAAGAACTCACAGATCTCACATCTCTCCCAGAATCGGGGTGATGTTGGGCGGTGGGCTAAGCTGGGCATAGTGGGTGCAGTGATTACCATCATCCACGTATTTCCTACGTGTTGGCTCCTTGCTTCTACTGGCCAGTGCAGGTTCCCATTCTGAGTCACTGTGCCCCATGACCCACTGCACACATTCCCTAAACTTATGAATGATTGCCTATCTTAAGGCCAGAAGTTCCAATCTGTGTGTTGGGGAACTGGTCTCTTATTTATATAGGCCTTTGATAGTGAGAGTCATAGACTTTTCTCTTCATTTTTACCCTACTATAATATACACCCAGGCCCTCAAAGCTGACCTCTGGGTATAAAATAAGGACTTAGCAGAATCTTGTGAAGGCAGAATTCTAATACCTGGTCACAGGCCTCCCTTCACCAGTTCTCAAAAGGTTTGAGAGACTGGTGGCAGTGGTGTGTGTGGGATGTCTGGGTTATCTTTACCCCGGGAACTTCCTCTTCCTCTTAGGATAGTATCCTAGTCTTAACCGGATAACCTCAAAATAGGTCACTAAGTGGTTTAGCAATCCAGAAATAATCCTTTACGAATGTCCTATAATACCTCTAGCTCCCAGAGCCCTGTGATTCTGGAAAGACTTGCCAACTAAATGTAACCTGTCAGACGAGGTCTTCTCCTTAAGGATGCACAGAAGGAATCTGGCTTTTGCACAAAATAAGTAAACGCTCTGCAGGTCAAAAAGTAGCCAAGGGTTTAGTGGGATAATCTGCTATAGCCACAGTATTTTACCCAGATTCCATTTAATTCAAACTCTCAATCACATTCCCCACCAGGATACCCATTTAAAAGTTTGATATTAGATGTGAAAGTAGGAGGGTCTGGACTATAAGATCCTTAAGGGACCTAGCAATTTGTTGTCATATTTCATCTAAAATATCGGACCATCAGAATATTGGGTAGGTTATTGTGGGAGAATCGTAGACATTACTCATGATGGTGTTCTTAAGATAATTTGAAACTTTTGAAGTTAGCCATTCTCAAGTTATTTAATATATATTAGCCATGTTTCTAAAGCCCAGTTCTGAACAGAACTCATAAAACCAAAAGCTCTTGAGAGAATATTGGTCAAATCTGTCCTTCTTTGGTGACAAAATCTGCGAGGATCTTTGCAGAACCCTAAGGAAGCCACTTTCCCTGAATCGGGTGAGGGAGGGACTAAGTTGATGAAGACTCAGCATTTGAATGACTAATTTGGCCTCCTTGTAGCCTGGAGCTAACAGATTCGATCTCACACGAGCACTAAAACGCATTTCCTCTATAGGAAGTTGAATATGAATGCAGAACCAGAAAGACAATGGTGAAGTATGCTTACCACGACCTCAGCCAGTCAGTAGAGTCAGGTTCAAGGTTGCTTTCTTAGAGGGAAGTGTGTAGAGGAAAGTTAATATAGGCAATAAAAGTAGGTGTGGCCACCCTAGAGGCCTTTGTTAAGTTAATCATTCTGGGGATGGTCTCACAGTGTCAAAACAGACATCCCAAAGCAGATAACCATTTAACTCACAAATTTGTAATATCCAGTAATTGCCAACATCTGATTTAGCTGCTAAGACCACTCCCTGGAAAGGCTTCTGACTCAGTTGCCTATCTTATCCACGGACATTACAATCTTAATTTGGGCCAGACCCTGAAGAGGATGTCAACATCTTGCTTTCATTGTTTGAGAGTGATTTCATTAGACTTTAGCCTGTCTTTGTTTTGATGTCTGTAGAGTGTACTGGAACACAGACCTGGCCAAGGCTGTTTCCTCTTTGAGCCTGGCTTGGCTTGGCTCCTGAGTGATTTAAGACCTGTTTTGGAACTAAGTGTGGGAGTTGGGACTGATGTGAAGTCAAGGTCAGGTACATAACCATTGTCATGAGGAGATCCAGGAAGAACTAGATCTGCAGATCCACAGGAAATGTTCTTCGTGGGCCCTGTCCCTTTGGTGATAAATGATCTGATTCATTCTCCTTGGGCAGAAGAAAGTGATCCCTTCCAGATATTCTCCCAACCCAAGGCCCCAAGTCCATATAGGAAGATATAGGAGATTATAGTCTTGGGAGCTCCTTCCAGGAATGCTTCATTCAGGAGAAGAGATGGTGTTGGGATCCATCTGAGATGCTTGTGTGTTGGAGTCAGAAAGTGGTGACTGGGTTGGTGCGGTTTTGCCTGCCCAGATGAATGGAGTTTCTTCTCCATTCCAGCCAACTAAGCCTTTATAAAATACAGATCCAATCGGCTCACTCCCCTGCCTGAAACCCTTTGAGGGCTTGCCATTGATGATAGAATCAAATCCGAGGTGTTACACCTGCCATTTTAGGTCTCCACAATCAGGCAACTGCTTACTCCTCCAGGCTTCTCCCTCACTGTGGACCTCATCTACTCATCCTTTGTGACAAGAGCTGGCAGATGACAGCCCATGGGCCAAATCTGGTCC
The DNA here is from genome assembly GCF_002007445.2 of Ailuropoda melanoleuca. Classification (NCBI taxonomy): domain Eukaryota; kingdom Metazoa; phylum Chordata; class Mammalia; order Carnivora; family Ursidae; genus Ailuropoda; species Ailuropoda melanoleuca. The sequence continues at coordinate 35,607,715 of NC_048224.1, read as the reverse complement.
TCAAGATCAGAGCAAAAGGTAAGAATAGTTTTTACATTTCTGAACAGTTACATATAAATGGTTATACAAGTATAACACAGTGTCTTCAATTTTGCCTCTTGGCCTAAAAAGCCTAAAATAGGTACTCTATGGCCATGATTAGAAAAGTTTACTGTCTTCTGCTTTATGTTATGATGATACTTTTTCCCATATAACCCTAAGTACACCATCGCTTCATTCCATCATGCCTTTATGCAAGCTATTCCTGCTACCCAAAATTGCCTCTCTGCCACAACTACTAATCCACTTACATGTGCAGGTGGCTTGGAACACACATCAAATAAGCACTCCCTACCCCACCCCCACACACAACCTCCTACCTTCCAGGAGCTCACAGCTTAGTGGAAAAGGCATGAAACAAGACCAATGAGTACAGAGCTGTGTGGTAAAGGCTTCATTGGGTTAAAAGCTGGGTGCAATGGGGACATCAGGGAAGGCTTCCTGGAGGAGGTGGTGTCTGAGGAGCGTATTGAAGAAAGAGCAGCTGTTTGTAATGTAAAAAGGGGATTCAATTAAGGGCTTTCCAGGCAAATGAGCAGTATCTGAAACCACAGAAATGTCAACGCCTTCACATTAGGAGAAAGCTGTGTGGGGTCACAGTAGGAGTTTTAACAGGGAGTGGCAGAGACACTATGTGCCCTGTGTTAAGATGGTACAGGCAGAAAGGAAAGGGCAGAGCAAAACTGGTGCAGGGAGACCAGATAGTAGGTGGTTTTACTCATCAAATTAAGAAGTCATGATATATAAACTAAGTCAAAGGTGAGGGTTGGGGGAGGGAGGAGACAGCTTAATGAATCCTCAGCGGCAAATGGCTTGTTGTGGGGAGGGTGAAGAAGGAAAAAAGCCGAGCTCTGGACCCCTCTTATAGGTCCCCAGCTCTGGTCACTGAGTAGATGGTGGAACCACCACCTGAGCTAGGGAATGCCAAGGAAGAGCAGGTGGAGAGGTGTGAGGAAAATGAGGTGTTGGGTCTCTTATTCAAATGTGAACACCTTCAGGTATGTCTCTTCCAGGAAGCCCTGAGACTGAGCTAGGGTTGAAGATTGGCATTGTTTAGATCTTTTTTTTTTTTTAAGATTTTGTTTATTTATTTGAGAGAGAGAGACTGCAAGAGCACAAGTTGGGGAGAGAGGCAGAGGGAGAAACACGCTCCTAGCTGAGCAGGCTGCCTGACTTGGGGCTCGATCCCAGGACCTTGAGATCATGACCTGAGCCGAAGGCAGACACTTAACCGACTCAGCCACCCAGGTGGCCTGCATTATTTAGTTCTAACAGAACATTTCCTGAGTGACAGTGAACTGATTTGCAGTTTTGCTCTTCTTTTCCCACTTAAGTGCAGCAAACTCATTGAAAATTGATATAGTAGCTAATTAATCTTTATATCACCAGGAGCTACCACAATGTCCATGTGCTCAAAAAAAAAAGATCATTGAGCTGAACTGAATAGAGATGGGGCCCCTTGGGAGAGGCCCCTGGTGTGCTGTGGTAGACAGAGAACCAGCTCTGTCATCAAACAGACTTGGCTGGGAATCTTTCCACTTTCTCACTGAGTGAGCTTTGTTGTCCCTTGGTCTTCATATATCTCTGTCTGTATCTGTTTCATCACCATCTGCAATGCCTCTCCCGCCTCTGCCTCAGGGACGCTGTGGGAATCAAACGGAGGCAGCAGGCATGGAGAGTGGGAGGAGCTTGGGAGCCCGGAAATCAGAGACCTAGATTCCAGCCCCAGCTCTGCTACAACTACAGGACCTCGAGTAAATTATTTCTACTCTCTTGGCCCCTGTTTCTCTATGTATAAAATGAGGGTGTTGAATTAGATCTTGTTCCTTTCCCATCTAGCATTCTGTTACTCTTTATGGAACTAGACAATGGATGTGGAAGGATCATGCAAATGAAATCCATATGCAAATGACAGAGAAGAGTCTCTTAGCATTCAAGAAAGGCTCAGCAGTCAACGTCATGTACAGGAGTGGTCCCATAGTGGGTGCTGGGATGTGCCACTAGGATTACCCCCAGCTGCTGGGAGTGTTGCCTGCCATCTATGGGAATTGTCCTTAGCTAAAGGGAGTGGTCTCTCCCAAGGTAGCTCCTCCCTGGGAAAGCCTCCATCTGATCACTGATCAGTGTGGGGCACAGGGACCCAGTCCTGTCATCTCCATCTTGGACCTCACTGAAGAGTCAGTTCAGAGCTCCCCCAGGGCCCACTGAAGCTGCATCCCAGTTTGACTCTCCCTTCCATTCACCCAACACTTCTCCCTTCACTTCCTTCCCCAGAAAACATCTGTGCACTAATTGCCTTTCGCAGTGTTTCCCGGGGACTTTGACCTTCAACTTCTTATCCTCTGGCTTCTTGTCCTCTAGGGACTGTGATCACACACTTCAGGGCCCCCCCCCCCATCAAAAGGGCTTGGTGGAAGGCCTTGGCTCCTTCAGGATTCTTACAGAAATGCAAGTTGAGACCTTTCACTGTCAAGACAACATCTGTGGTGTGTCCCCTGCACTTCACAATGGCAAACAAAATTTCTCCTCCCAGGGACATTCTAATGTCCAAAGTCCGAGAACAACTGGGCTAGTAACACCCGCAAATGGTATCACGGCAAAAAACAAAAATAAAAAAGACTCTAGAAAAACAAATCCTACTTCCTAAAGCTTAACTCTCTATAAATCCACACACAGAAGGAGGGGGATGGATAAGGCTTATTTTTCATAGGTCTTGCACCAACTGCGTTTCACAATTTGATCATGGCTCAGCCAGAAGTTTAACTTCTGACGTCTTCAAATGTGCAACGAAGAGGCCAGAACTTCCTTCTGTTGCTCAAGTTTAGCATACCAAAAGGAGTCAGAGAAATATAATGAAAAGGAAAAGAGATAAATGATTAGTTATAATTCCGTGAATAGCTAGATAAATATTGACTAACAGTGCCTAAGAAAAAGATCTGCCTGGAAAAATTAGCTTCCCTCCCTCCCTCCCCCTACTGCTCAGCAGCTCTGCCTGGAGAATCTGGCTCCGTTATTTCTCTCAGTGGGAGCTGCCATTTTAATGACTCAGCACAGCACTTTTCCAGCAGGAGACCCTGCCTCAGGTGGCTGATCAGGCCTGGGAGAATTGAGGTCTCATTTAAACTAAGTCAGAAATTTCCCAACTTGTTTTAAAGGGAAATAGATTTGTAAAGATAACAATAATAATTATTTGACAGTGCTGTTACAGCTCCCAGATCGAAATTTAACCTTTAAAGCAGAATCCACCCTTTTCCTTTCCCCCATGAAAGTTGCTTTCTACTTCTCTGTCTGGCATTTCCAACCTGAGCTGACACCAGCTCGGATAAGCCTAATGTGAGTGAGGAAAAGAGCAGCAGAACAATTTGTTTCTTTGAGTTTTGGGTCTTTTAAAAATATTCATTATTGCTCACCTATTAGCCATTTATATGCATTTTAAAGTGAGTTTATCTTCTTCATATTTTATGCCTTTACAAAAATGTGTATATAAGACAAACCTCTTCATTTGGGGGGAAGTGGCTGATACTTTTCTATGTAATTTACATAATTTGAAAAATTGCCCTCAGGAGCTTTTATTCCATTTTTTAATAAATTGGTATAATTTACATATGGTGGAATGCATTGATCATCCCACTGGGCTCATGGCCTCCCTCAGCCCAAGGTCCACCTGGGGACCTGTACTCTCCCACTTTCTCCAAGTCCCACCCAGCTCAGCTGTGGCCCAGTGCCAGGCCATTCTGCCCTTGGAGCTCTGCACTGGGCCTCTGTAAGAACCTCCACTGCCTCACCTGAACCCAGACCCCGGGGCAGCTGCCCTGCTCCACAGCCCTCTCAAGTGAAGGCTGCTTACCCTCTCACACCTTCCACCTCAGGACCATCAATGGCATTATGATCCCCCTACCTTTGTACTCACCTGTCCAGAATATCGTCTGACTCTTTCCTTCTGCATCTCCTTTTTAAAGGCAATCCCACTGCTCTTTGCCCAGCCCCAGGGATGTTAGTTACCAACCCCCGTGCCACTTCCCTTCACAAGTAGAGGGTTTTTGTACCTACTCACAGACCTCTTCTCCTCCCACATGTCTGTCATCTTCTTCAAAGACTTAGAATATGCAAGGATGAGCTCTTTAACCAGTTCCTTTATTGAGCCCTAAGCTTATCTCACTGTCTATGTGGCTGCATTTCTTGCTTCTGCCTATCAGCAGAACTATCAGCATGTGGCGTCTCCCCATTGCCCTGGGCCTCTAGGACCTCAGCCCTGTGTCCAACTACCCAGCTCATAAGGTTCCTACAAGCAGCTTTCGAACCCTGGGTCTGACATCTCATCTTCCTTACATCTTCCCTGGTTACCACTGGTTTAATTTGGATCTACAAGAGCTGTTGCTCTCCTTCCAACACCTCAACTGTGTATGCTTCGAGCCAGATTCTCACATAATGTTCCATATGGATCCTTGCAGATCCTTGCAGATCCAAATCAGGGCAACTGGCTAGCTCTTCATCCAATTTATTGACTCTTGCTCCTGCTGCTGGAGCAAGATTACAGCAACAAATTGCCTTTGTTGCGATTACCTGGGGCTATGTGACTGCCTTCTAGTCCTTGGGATGTGAATGGCATGAGCTGCACCCCTTCAAGGCCTGGCCTGCAATGGTCTCTCATCTCTAATCCTTCATTCCCCTTCCCCGTTGCAAAGTGGATGTTGCAGGATGACCTCAAAAGCCACCTGATGAAGACAGCAGAGCTATTCAAGGTGACAACCTTGAATTTCTGAAGGAAATATGCCCCCCTCTGTATTAGTCACTTCAGGCTGCTATAACAAAAATACCATAGGCTGGGTGCCTTAAATGACAAAAATCTTTTTCTCATGTTTCTGGAGGCTGAGAAGTCCAAGATCAAGGTGCCGGCCAATTCAGTTCCTAGTGAGAGCTCACCATCCTGCGATGCAGATAGATGCCTTCTTGCTGTGTCCTCACATGGTGGAGAATCAGGTCATCTCTCTTATGTCTCTTATTGGGGCACTAATCCTGTTCTTGGGGGCCCTGCTCTTATGACCTAATCACCGCCCAAAAGCCCATCTCCTGATGCCATGATGCTGGGGACATATTCGGTGATAACACCCCCTCTCCCTGTCCTTGAAGTGCTCCCATAATGGCAGAAAAACACACACATTGACCATGAATAAAAAACAAGCTTTTTACAAAGTCAGGCCTCTGAAATTTTGGAGTTCATTTGTTGCAGCAGTTAGTTTCATTCTAGCTGATAGAAATGTGTAAGGAGAAGGAATTCTAAAATGGATCCTGTTCAAATTGAGTCATCAGGAACATAAAACTGGGTCATGGTGAAAGGGGGCAAACTTTGGGTGAGGGGATAAAGAGAATTAAACTTCTCCCTTCCTTGTGAATATTTTACTGTTTCACCCTTTTGAGTTTCTCCCCAGGACACATGAATAGGTTGGATGAAGAGCTAGCCAGTTACCCTGATACGAATCTGAAAGGATCCATATGGAACATTACGTGAGAATCTGGCTATGAGGATACACAGTTGAGCGTCCCTAGTTTCATGGGACTGGAGCTTCTCCTGTGTCTCTGTAATGCCAGGCAGGGATGAGGGAATGATCTAGAAAAAGGAGGCACGCAGCAGGGTAAGAGAAAAGAAGAACGTTACCTCACACAGCCCAGCCCAACCCTCCTCCACCCATCCTGGTGGCAAAGCATGTGTTCTTTCTATGGTATGCACCCATGAGGGACCTCTGGCATCAGTAAGCAGCTAGTCAGAAATTTGGAATTCTGGAAGCTGGCCTTCTTTTCCTCTGTCACAACTGGCAATCTGAATTAGGTGGGGACGAGGGACGTGAGCTGGGCTAGAGAGAAAGGGTCAGGACCAAAGCTGAGAGGAAGTCTCAGGAGCCCTGTCAGTCTGTTTGATGTGAGCTTGGCATTTGGCTTGCGGCAGGAAGGGGTGACTCCTTCCTGGTGAAAGATGCCATTACATGCCATCCTGAGTGTCTGGACCCAAGTCCCCAAATTGGCAAACTGGCGTTTTTTTGTGCTTGCTGTAATGGCTGGCTCTAGCCTTGATGCTGACGAGGGAAACTACTTAAGGAGCAAGTCTTTCTCCGCCTTTGTTCTGTCTAGCATTCCTGTACTCTGGCATCTCTACTTAGAAATACTATCTCACCAGATCTCATAGTCCCTGAACAGGAGGTGCAGCGTGGCGCCTCAGGGAGATCAAAGTGCTTTCTGGATATTATCTCATTAAACCTCTCAACCTTTCCCCCAGGAGTCAAGCCATCCCCTACTCCTCTGACTTCTGCCAACTCACCATCCCTGCTTCACTCAGATTCTGAATAATAAATATTGTGTATTACTGCAAGTCATTCAGAAGGAACTGTAAATGGACCTTCAACTTCTCCATCCATCTGAAAGGCACCATCTTAATGTGTATACAGGAGATAATGGCTGTTCTGACACCCACTTACCTGGGACACCAATGATTTTCAGTAATTAGGAAGGATTCCCAGGTGCCCTATACTCCCAATGGACAAAGAAGTCCCAGGATCCTTATTCTTTCTCTGAATGTCAGTATTTCATATCTTTCCACTACCGTCACTATCCCAGCAATATACAAGGCATCGGGAAATATTTGCTGCTCTGTAAATGACGGATTTTCTTCGGGTTTTCAAAGCTTTGAATAAACCATTCCCTCTCTCAGAATGCACTCCCCTTAGGCCCTCTGCTTTGTGATCTCCAGCTCATCCTTAAGAACCAGCTCAAATCTTATCTCTGCCATCAGACCTTTGACATCTCCAGGATGAGTTGCTCTTTCTTGGAACTTCTACTGCATCAACTAGAAGCACTCTCGTTTGTTCCAGGCTCTAGCTACATGTTGTACACGTGTATTATTATTTAATTCACATGACACCTCTGTGACGTTGGCGATATTACTGTAGCTAATGTTACTGATAAGGACAAAAGAGGCTTGAAGAGGTTAATAACTCTCCTGATGTTATATGGTAATTAAGTGATGGAGCTAGATTTCAAATCCAGGTCAGACACCAAAGCCTATAATCTTTTACTCCATAGGCTGGCTCCAGTTTTTTTAATCCCTTGGTCTCTCCACTAGGCTTGAGCTTCTTAAAGCAAGAGGTTATGACTTTTTACACGTATATTCTAGTACCTAGCATGGTGTCTGGCATACAATAGGTGCTCAGTAAATGTGGAAGAAATGAATTTTAAAAAGAATCAATGTACTACTCTGCTGCTTCAGAGAAATTGCAGTTGTATTTTTAAGTTTGGTGGAACATTGCCAGGTTTTCCTTCTGAGACCGTGTTGGGAAAGGGGATCCCTATGGGGAGAAGAGGATTGTTTCTCCAATGGGCAAATCCAGGGGTCATTAAAATTAGGCTATCCACTAGAACTCCTAGAAGCTCTTGAAGAACTCATCTTCCATTGAGCTCCCCCAGGAGGATATGGAATATAAAGATAGTGTCTGAATTCATTTATGTATTCTTTCATTCATTAAACAAATACTGAAAGAGCATGCCCTATGTGGCAGGCATTGTACTGAGCTCTGGGGACACAAGAGCCTGCACAAGCAGTCATGGTCCTTTAAGTGAGCTTCTGTTGTTTGCCCACCCACCATCTCTTCTTCTGCCAACAGAACCACTCTTTTCTCTTGGGAAAACATCTTTCCCACGCTCAGACTGTGTGTTTTAGGTTAGGCCTGTTTTCACTTCTTGGCTCTAAGTTTGGGCACATGGTCGGTCATTTGTATTACATCCTCTCTAGCCCCAGTGATTAATTTAAGGATGGGCCTATGACAACGCTGGGCTGCTGAGAGTCAGCAATGGCACTTCTCCTGGAGCTAGTAGGAAAGTGGTGCTTTCTTTTTTGTTGGTTAAATAACAACCTGGGACTAGCAGTAGAGAGTGAACTCAATACAAAGGAGGACAGAGCTGAGATTTCAAGGGAACAAGAGAGGCTTAATTCCATGCCTTAGGTATAACCACATCTGAAGGCAGCAGACATCTTGGATTTCCCATTCAGGTGCACCAATATATTTCCCTTTTTGCTTGAGCCATTTAAAGTTGGGTTTCTTCCACTTGTCATGAAATAAGTCCTAAATAATAATGACATTGGCTTCTGGAAGTGGGGTTTGATACGTGATACCATAAAATGTGGGACTGGCTAACACAGTGGGGTGCAGAGCACCAAGAACGCCTCTGTTCTTATCTGGAAAGTCAAAAATCCCAGTCATGTCTTCCATGGCAGCTGGGTTGAACTGTCCCATGTACTATCTTGACACTCAAACTATGTTCTGGATTTAGAAAATACAATTATATTGGAGAAGATTGGCCAGTTCTTATGGCCTTCAGTAATAGCCTGTAAGTATAAACCAAGCTGAGTGAGATGGAAACAGCCTTTCTGAGGGAAGTCCACACTGTCTCCATCAGTTGTCCAGGATGGCTTCAGTTGTCCAGGATGGCGGAGAGGAGTGCTGTGAGTAGTAAAAGCTAAATTCTTTATCCATGCTAACCTTGGCATAAGTGAAGTGATGGGAGGTGAAAATACAGAGGGGCAAAAGATGGGAACCTGAAGGTAGCACGATATTCCAACCTTTCCTAATATCTTTACGGTGTAAAAAGCCATCCTCTGGGATGCGGAGAGAAGCAAAAGGAATTATAGTGATGCCCTCCCCACATACACACACACCCACCCCCTCCTCAGTGCATCATTAGAACAATAGACAGGGCAGGAATCCCTGCTGCTAAGGGACAGAAACCTTCAGACAGTGGATCTAGATTCAAGGACTCATAATTCTGACTTTGGGTTTGACTGGATGCAAATCAATTGAGAGTTTCTTAAGGTTCTAGAAAGTTGTAATGCCTGAAAAACACAAAGCCTGACAAATGATAATCTGTAACTAAGTGGTCAACTCCAAGAGCCATCCCAGACCCATGAACTCACTAAGAGAAAGTGAGCAGCCCTGAGAAGGGAAAGCTGCCTAGGGTCCCTCTTAACTGTGGCTAAGGGTCAATAGACGAGGGAGTTTCTGCCAGAGGATAGAACCAGGGGNTTTCTCTTTCAAAAAAATAAATAAAATCTTAAAAAAAAAAAAAAAAAAGAACCAGGGGAGGCTGGACTGTCTGGCCAAGGAGCATCCTCCATCACAGGGCAAAGGCATCTTGGTTATCCCCTTGTCCTCCCTGTATTACCCCCACCCATTCATGCTATTGTGTACGTGCTGCACGCTGGTTATTCCACTATATTGCTTCCCCTTTCCCTTTTTATCCAAGAAGGAGCTTTTAATTGTACTTATCTTTTTCTTTCTTTACCACTGTGTATCGTATGTGTTGGGGGTGATGAAATATGTTACTTAGCTCTGAGTGTCTAGACAAAGGAAACTTAGCTTACATCTGAATCATGTGGAGGGCTTATAAAAGCACAAATGGCTGAGCCCCACCCCAGACTTTTTTATCTAATTGGCCTGAACTGGACCTGAGATTTTGCATTTCTAACAAGACATTGTGGATGCTGTGGCTGTTTTGTTTTGTTTTGAATTCCTCAGGTAATTCTAATTTGCAGCGGGGATTGAGAATATACATATATTCAGTCATATATATAGATAGATGGATAGATATGACTGAAAGTCTCTGCTCCTGCAACAGTCATCACCTGATAGGGGAGAGGTCATGTACATTGATAAATTTCATGCAATGTAATATCTGCTCTGATAGAGGTAGCCTGGAGCCCAAAGAAGGGGGGTGGCAAACTCACGGGGGAGCTCAGATATGACTCCTAAAGGAGGAAATACTTGATCTGAGACTTGAAGGATGAGTAAGTCTTTCCAGGGGCACTTCAGACCCCAAACAGCAGCGAGTACAAAGACACTGTGGCATACAGCAGATCATATGACACTGCACCATCAGGAAAACATAAAAAGCTTGCTGTGGCTGAAGTATCAGAAGTGAGGTGGCAGGTATGGAATCTGAATCTAGAAAGGCAGCCTGAGATGCTATCTCATGACAGAAACCTCGAGTGTTTAAATCACTTAAATACTGTTCGGTCGGCCAAGCCCTTATGCCAAGGTTGGTCAGAATCTACCCTCATCTCAGTGCCTCATGGAGAGTGGCCCCGTGTGAGGGGAATCAGGTGCAAACAGAATGCTCTGGCAGAAGAAGGAGGACCGGGGCTAAAGTCCCCAGGGGCTCCCCATATGCTTCCAGTATCCATCATCCAGGAAGGGGAAGTTCTACATCTATGCCTATACCCGCAGACACACCTGGGCTGGGGGGGCTAGCTTGACTTTCCCCGGGAACAAACACCCTCTGTCTAGACCCACCCATGCTAGGAGGCTTCCTGCTCAGCCTGTGGTTCGACAGACAGCTGAGGCTGCCGGATGCCGCCCTCGTCTTGCAGCCGGAGAGCTGATGTGCCAGCACACAGCTGCTGACTTTCTTCCCCCCTCACGTTAAGCTGGAACATTGTGCACTTTTCTTCTCCAGCTCCTTCAAAGCAAGTCATTTTCCTCCTCTGGAAGGTTGCCCATTGTTCATTTGACATTAAAGATAGGTCTTCACTGTTTTCTCTTAAGGCAGCAATTGGTGAAGTTAAGCTGTATTATGCGGACTTGTCAGAAGGATACAACATTATACAAAGGAATGATGTGAAACAAAAATTGCTCTCTTCAACCTTCCCAACCTCTCCCGCACGCAGATTTCAAGACTTTTCTGCCCTCGTGTGTTCCCGGCATAGCCTGGAATTGGGGGTAATTGAAGGGAGCGATGGGGTCTGTGGTGCTCAGCCCACAGCCCGTCCTGCTTCCAGTGAAGTCACGTGGTGCTGGGAATTGTTCAGTGGACAGGCGGGAGGACAGGGCTGGGGCAGGCAAGGGGATGGATGAGGAAGACCGTTCTCACCTGGTTTCTCAGGAATATGGGTACTCCAGGCCCTCAGAGCTGTGGGGTGGCTGATTGGTTTTAATCATGGTGAATTCAGAGTTCTTTTCCCAGGGATGCACTCAAGACTACATGGCTAACTTACTCCTCGAATGTGGTGCTAACTAAAATCTGAGCAGAGGCTCTATCACTCTGCCTCTTGAAATCACGGTTTCCTCAGTCATTGATTCATTCATTCACTTGGGCTGTGAGCTCTGGTCTCCACTCTGTCACTGGCTAAACATGTGACCCTGGGCAAATGCTTTAACATTCCCACACCTCAGTTTCTTCATCTGTAAAATGGGAATAAAAATTAGGAACCATCTAGGGTTGTTGTGCAGGTTCAGTGATAGGATGCATGGGCAGAGCATCGCAGTCTCGTCCTCTATGAATGGTGTGGTTCTTATTTTTATCATTACTAGTCCGCAGGCATTCAGTAAGAGCCCCTGGTTCCACCCTGGAGAGCGGAAGGTGCAGGAGACGGGATGGGGCTTGTCTGGTGGGAGGGGCAGGCCAGGCTGTGATAGCTCAGGATTGGTGCTAAGCACCGGGCCAAGAGCTAAGCCTGGGTGCTGTGGCAGGCGAGGGCACTGCCTGCTGAAAGCCAGTGCCCAGAGAGGGCTTTGGAGGAGGTGCCTCCTTAGGGAGACTGGCAGGATGAGCATGGAGAAGGAGCTAGTCTTCCTGCCAGAAGGAATAACATGTGCAAAGAAATCAAAACACCCCAAAGCTTTCCCAGAACTGTACACAGGCCTAACCGGAGCATAGACAGGGCTGTTTGGTGGGGAGTTGTAGATGTGGCTGGAAAGGAAAGCCCCTCAGGAAGTATTCTGGGGAGGAAATCAAAGGCTCAGATTTCACACCGAAGGTAATGGGAAACATTTAATGGTTTTCAATAGGGAAGTGGGACAGCCTGATTGATTGGCTTCTAGGTGGAGAGTGGGTTGGGTGGGCTGAGAGCCTGGTTAGGGTGACACCAGAGTCATGCACCAGGCACTGAAGACAGGAAGAATGGGATGGTGGCCATGTGGATGGGGCGCTGGGGTGCTTCTGAGATATTTAGAAGCTAGAATCTCTAGACCTTGGTAATAGCAGGACACAGGAGGGGTTAGGAATGTACCCTCACCCCAAATACCACCAGTTTTCTGCCTTCAGTGACCTATGACTGATCCTTCTCAGAGAAGAGGTGCCAGGAGGACCAGGCGAAGATGGCGTATTCCATGACAGACCTACCAGGGGCCCATGGGACAACCAGGTGGGCAGTCAAGACACACATGAACCTCCATGGGCTTGGGGCTCTGCTAAAGTTCTGAGCAGGCGATGTGCGTCGTCACCACAAAGGGAGCTCTTGCGGCTGTGGGGTGGATGAGGTCACCAAGGGCAAGGAAAATGACAAAAGAAGGGGGTTGAGCACAGAGTTCTGGGAACAGCAAGATTAAAGGGATAGAAGGAGGAAGAGAAGTCAAAGAGGGGCCAGGAAGGGGAGGCCAGAGTGGGAGGAGGAGAACCATGAGAGAAGGGATGTTATAGAGAAAGTTTCATGGAGGAGGCGTGGTCACTGGTGCTGTCGGCCTCTGAGAGGCCGGTAGAGGTGAGGCCCCCGGATTCACAGCAAGGGGAGGCTGTCAGTGACACAGGCGAGGACAGCGCCAGTTGTGGTGAAGACAGAAGTTGAGGATGGAAGATGGAGACCGACAAGACCTCGCAGTTAGAGACCTTGACAGTTACATAGGCAGCAATGGGACCAGCATGCCTAGGGCATGTGTTACAGACGCAGCCTCACAGGGGCTTCCCACATCTGTGGAACCAGAATCTTGGAGGTGGAGCCCGAGAATCCAGTTTGTAAAAAGCTCCCTTGGTGATTCTAGGGAGAATCCTGAATGGCTGGCAGTGTAGCATGAATCCTGGGCTTGGCGTCAGGAGCCATGGGTCTCCATCCAGCAGCCTCCCACGTGAGAGCAGGAGGCTGCCGGTGAGGTCTGGGTTTCACTCTAAATCTACCACTCGCTTGCTGCCTGTGTGGTGGGGCAGGGCCTTGGTGGCATCCATGCCAGCCCTCTCCTCTAGGAGACAGGGAGAGCAATGACCACGGCAGGGTTATCGTGAGGTCCTGGTGAGGAAATGTGCATAAAATGTTTGGCTTATTAAAAGCACTCATGGTGGCCATTATGAATGTTGCTGTTAGCCGCATGACTTTGGGCAAATTTCACCACCTTTCTGGACTCTCATTTCCTCATTTATGAAATAGGAGGAATAGGGTCTTACTCAGCAGGTATTGGGGGCCCCGTGTGGTCATGCGAGGGGAAATCCCTCACATGTAGTTGTGCTCAGAGAGTATTAATTTTGTGTCTAGTTAGTGCTGGCCTCGGGCTCAGAGGTGGTCGCTGGTTAGAAGGCTGTCTGCAGGGGCATCCCAAGGCTCTTCCACTTCCTCAGATACTAGCAGGGTTTGTGACCACATAGAGTCCTGGGATTTCTGCAATTTGCCCTCCTTTCCCCAAGCAGGGCTGGTGGTTCTGGTCAGAGACCGTGGAAGCCGTGGCTGGAGCTGGGGAAATCTGTGGGCCGGTCATCGCCCAACAGCCTCAGGTTTCATAGGGGTCAGATAGCTAGGGACAGGGTCCTCTGCATGTCCTCTACCCTCAGAAAGTCAGGAGGAAAAGGCTGACAGTTGAGATGTTCACACCAGCAGGAAAGAACTGGTCAAATGACCAAGATCTGCCTCCTGGCTCTTGCCCAGCCGGGGTCTCAGAGCTACTCCAGAAAGTGGACAGCTTCGGGACTCTCTCACTCCTGCCCTGGCTGGGAGAGACAAGGAGGGGCAGAGGGAGGGGTGGACAGCTGCCCTCTGCTGCGCTGGCGACATCATCACCCAGCCAGCACACCTCTCTGCTACATCATGCTGTTCTCTTTCTGGCTGAAGTTAGCAGGTTGGGTCCCTTTGGGATCTGAGCCAAGGAGGAGAAAATATGACAGCGAGCAGTGTTTGCTCAGCACTTTACAGTTTATAGAGCTGGATCGTTTGATCCTTACAACTTGACTGTTCAGGAGGCTCGGCAGGGAGGACATCCCCCACTCTACAGATGAGGAAGCGGCAGCTCTGGAAGACCTACCTGAGCCTGCATGGCAGGGTCTGGATTCACACCTAAGGACAGACAGCTGGCTCCAATGTCGGTGCTCTTTCTGCAAGCCCAGGAGTTGCTATAAAAAGGTAGCCCTGTGCCCGGCTGGCTCAGCTGGAAGAGTGTGCAACTCCAGATCTCGGGGGTGTGAGTTCGAGCTCCACACTGGGCATAGAGGTAACTTAAATAAAACTTAAAAGAAAAAATAGTAGACACAGAGAGCTGCCTTCTTTTCACAATGTGGCCACCTCATCACTCTGTGGCCTGACAAGTCTCTTAACTGCTCTGGGCTTGAGTCAGCCACCCTGCCAAACACAGAGCTTGGATTAGAAAACCCAGAAGATTCCTTCCAACTGGTGTAGCCAGCAGTCTTAATGCTGGGGGCACTCTGGGCCACCAGGTGTACCCGGGGTAACTTCAGAAGGGCTAGTTAGAGTCCTGGACCCTAGCCTCTACCCAGAACCCCAGGAAATATACCTGGCCAGAGAGCCCTTTCCTCCTACCCCAAAGCAAGCCATGATGAACCTTCTGTGAAGAAAGGAGTCTGACTTAGACGTGGGGAAAGCCACAGATCTCACTGATCACCAGCAGGGTGGTACCGTCCTCACCAGTCCCTGTCTCTAGAGCCAAGCGCTCTCCTAGGCATTACTCCCTGGGCCCTCTCTGCCCCTCCTGAGCCCTTCTTCTGTGAAGTCTACAGAAGGTTTCAGATTGAATGGATCTCCCTTATTCTTCTGATTTGCTTGGGGGGCGGGGGAGCAGGGGGACTCTGTACCAAAGTGGGAGCTTGGCGGGAGCTCGGCGCTGTTTGTGGGATGAATCAGAAACAGAATTATTCATCTCCTTGTGACTTTTATGTCCAGCAGTGTTCTGCTGAGTGGGGTCGTCACTTCCCCGAGGGACCCATTCTTTTCCTCCTGAGCACCATTTTCTCTTTTCCCCCTGGGAGACTAACTTTGGTTTCTACAGTTAACAAACTCAGAAGAGTTTGTTTTTAAGAAGGAAAACAACAACAACAAAAAAACCCTCCTCTCCTAGAGGTCTTTGCCAGGCCCTTGTCCGGGTAGAAAGACAGAGGGTCACTCATCCTAACTTTCTGTGCGCTCAGGGTGAGCACATCTAAATTTCCGGGGACTGAGTGATCTTCTCGGCTCTGATAAACAGAAGAAAGCCTGGCCATCCCTGAGCTCCATTCCTTGGCCTAAGAGCCCTTCTTTTAGTTTCTTCCAGTTTCTTTGACCTTTTGGCTCAATATGCAGATGAAGGAAAGGGGCCTAAGGAACAAAGTCTCTCCAGCTGCCCCATGGATTATTCTGGAATTAGTCTGCTGCTGTCAATTTTATTTGGTAATCCCAGCTGGATCTCCAAATTATACCTGTAATTTGGTGCACTCCATGTATTACAGTCTGTCAGAGAAATCCTATAATTATTTTTTAAGTGACAAAGTTTTAAGGAATAGCTAAATAAATGTAGCTAAATTTAGAGCACTGTCTCTTCACAATGGAATGTGGCAGGAGGGAGAGGTATGATCAGTGGCTGGTAGAAGGAGAATTTTGTTACTATCCAAAAGGTGGCAGCAAAAATTACCTCAATTAACTTAACAAGAAGCCCGTCCTCCTCTGCCAGCCCGCCCAGGAGCCCTGGCACACACCTTTTCCCTTTTCTGCCAGAATTCTGTGCCTCCCTCACCAAGCTGTCCCCAGCTCCATCTGCTGCTCCCGTCTGAGGCTGATGCCCAGGCCCCAGTCACGTCCTGCCTTCTCCCTGAGAGCCTCCAGCTCCGTGTTCCAGAAGCATCAGGGTCAGGAGTTCACACCTCAAAGAAATCTCAGCACAGATCATTGTTTAAGGGGGAGGCCAGAGAAATAACAGGGCCTGTTTGTGCCCTGTACAGACTCCATGGAAAATGAGAGAGATTCTCTACAAACCCAAAATGTCAGATCTCTGGAGAAACTTGATACATACCTCATCAATCTATTCATCCAAGCTTTTTGAGAATCTACCCCATGTGGGATATTTGTGAGTGGCTTAGATGCATGAATGGATTAATGAGATGTTTGTTGGCTCTTGCGATGTGCCGCATACCCTTCTAGTTTCTGGGATTACAGCATTGAGCAAACCAGAGGTCCCTGCCTGCAGGCAGCTCACATTTTAACGGGGGTGAGACAATAAACAAGACAAATGGGGAAAATATATGCTTGCTTAGATGGCAGTAAGTGCTGAGGAGAAAGATGAAGCGGGATTCAGGAGACAAGGAGTGACAGAGGGGGCTGTGGCAGTTTTAGACAGAGCAGTCAGCCGGCCTCGTGGAGAAGGCCACTCTGGATGGGGGAACATGGGGAAGGAGCCCTGAAGCACACACGAGGCGCACATTCCAGGCGGAGGGAGTGACGAGTGAAAAGACCCTGTAGTGGGAGATGTTAAGAGGGCTGTTGGAGACATGGCAGGAGTATTATGGGGCTCTGTTTAAGGGGATGAAGAGATGTTGGAGAGAAGAGACGTGGTTCAAAAAATAATTACTATTAATGTTCACTGTTGTTGTTTAGAACAGGGATCCACAAGCGGTGTGTTTTTGCACAGCCCATGAACTCAGAATGGTTTTTATGTTTCTAAATGGTTGGGGGGAATATCAAAAGGAGACTATTTCATGACACATGAAAGCTACATGAAATTCAAAGTCTCGCATACGTAAATAAAGTTTCATTGGCACACAGCCATGTTCATTCATTTATTATCTATGGCTGCTTTTGCATACAATGGCAGAGCTGAGGAGTTGTGACAGGGAATGTATGGACCATAAAGCCTGAAATATCGTCTACCTGGCCCTCTCCTGAAAACAGTCATGGACTCCTGGTCTAGGCAGTAGGTGGGAGTAGATGAACCCTGGCTGTGGGGTCAGGAGCTCCTGATTCCAGGCCTGTGGCCACCTCGTGGTGGTCGTGTGACTTTGGGAAAGTGGTCTATCCACTTGGAAACTTTGTCCTCACTTTTAAGGTGGAGACAAAGCATCACCTTTTAGGATAGTAGTGGGAATTAAATGAAATAAATAACATGAAGCCCATCGCAAGGCCTTGATTTCCATAGGCATCCAAATGATTGTACATAGTAGAACATGAGGATAGGATAGAAGGATGTTGTGTGTCCCCCCAAAGTCATATGCTGAAGCCCTAATCCCCAGTGTGATGGTATTTGTAGGTGGGGACTTTGGAGGCAGAGCTAAATGAGGCATGAGGGTGGGGCCTTGTGGTGGGATTCGTGCCCTAATAACAAGAGACACCAGAGAGCTTGCTAGCTCCCTCTCCCCTCCCACCGTGTGAGGAGGCAGTGACAAGGCAAGCCAGGAAGAGTCCTCACTGGAACCCCACCATGCCTGCACTTTGAGTTTGGGCTTCCCAGCCTCCATAACTGTGAGGAATAAGTCACCCAGTCTATGGTATTATTTTCTGGCAGCCCAAGATGACTAGCACACAGGAGGAGAACAGAGCCGACTTCTTGAGTGTGGATAGAATTTCCACAGGCGGGGAAGGAGGGAAAAGGTCTTCTTGGCAGAGGAACAACATATGTGAAAGCAGGGGTGCTAGGAGTTCGGGGCATGCTTGTGGAACAGAGCATACACTGCACAGTGACAGAGGCAGGAGAAGACGGTAGGATTTGGTGGGGCTGAGGCCAGAGAGGCACATTTGTGAGGGGCCTTGTATCCCACTCTCAAAGTAGGCTGATTTGTTATGTTTTGCCCACTTGATTTGCAAAGTGTCCCTCTCTGCCTCCCTGAAGTCGCCTTGGCACAGGGGGCGTAGAGCCGGCTCATGGGAGTACCACCAGCTTGGTCTTTTTGACCAGAGGTCAGTGGGTAGGTTGTTGGCTCCTTCTCCATGGCTGGAAGCCTGCTAACCCAGAGGTTAATCTGCAGTGAATGAGAAAGACGTGGCCCCAACATCAGGGTAGAGGGGGTTATGAGAAATAAGGAATTTTTAAAGGAAGGAGAGGAAGGAATGCACGGTGCTGAGAAAAAGTATTATCTAATGTAACATGGTCCTTTCAGACTTTTTGCTAAGGATGTTGGAAAGTTTTGGAAGGGCTTTACATGGTGGTTCTGCCTTCCTCCAGCCCCTGGGGAACTGGAGGGGAAGAGGCTGTCGCTGTATTCCATGGAAGAAAGAGTGGTAGCTTTGGCCAGGAACGTGACCGTGGAAATGCGGGGTGACCCACTGAGAAAATGGAGTCTAAGTAGTCCTCAGGGCTTGGCGCTTGGGCATGGAACACAAGGGAAAGGTGGCCGTGTAGACCATGAGCTGACATCTGCTTGTGCTCCTGTGGGGACAATGGCTCGGCTCCCTGGGATGGGGAGAAGGAGAGGATACAGGTGTCTGCGGGGGGGTGGGGGTTGGATGCAATCAGTAGTGCAGATGTTGAGTAGATGACACCTGTGGGGTAATCCAAGTGACGGGGGGCCGGTGTCTGGAGGTATGTGTCTCAGTATGAAGTTCGCGAGAGAGGCAGGGGCTGGAGCTAGGAATCAGGGAGTCATCGCCAAGTGAATGGTAGCTGCCTCCCCGCTGTGACTGAGATCACACAGGGAGGGACTCTGTGTGCCCACGGGCTGCTCCCCATCTGGTGGGATCCCACCTGGCCTTAGGATTAAATCCCGTGTAATAGGCTGCCTTTTCTAAATAAACACACATGCACACAAACAAACAAACAAACGCTTCAGTTCCTGATGACTCAAGTGGCATGTGTCTGGCCCTGATTGTGCAGACAGTTTTATAGGAAGTTGCCAACACAATGAACCATCTGAAGCCTCTAATGAAGCAATTATAGTATGTGGAATGAACAATCAATCAACTGTAAACTCAGCGGTGAGAATTTTATAGAGATCGAGGGTAGATAACAGGCTCACTGCAGTTATGTCCAAGAGTAACTTGATCCCTTATTGGAGATAAGGTTTACATAATAGGGGAAGCTCCCCACCCCTCCCACAACACACACAAAGAAAAAAGTTTCTGTAAAAAGACCCCCCACCCCCACCCATCAGCTCTCAAAAGTGTCCTGGAATCACCAAGAAAATCGTTCACATTTTGGGAAGTTGTGGTTAATAAAGATCTTTTACCCTGCGGCATCTCCAGAGGTAAAGCATTTCAGTATTGCACTCTTCCCATTTGGTTCTTGCATGTAAACCCGCTGTGCTGACAGAGAGGCAGGTCTGCTCTATGGCAGTGTTTGTAGTATGATTCTTTACATTGCTCTGTGGCGGTTCTGAACATGTATTACCTCTAATCCTGTAGAATAGGTATTATTGGGCTTAATTTTTAAAAAGATTTATTTATTTATTTGAGAGAGAAAGACTGAAAGCACGAGCGGGTAGGGGGGTGCAAAGGGAGAAGGAGAGAGAGAACCTCAGGCAGACTCCTCACTGAGTGCAGAGCCTGACGCGGGGCTCCATCTCACAATCCTGAGATCATGGCCTGACCCGAAACCAAGAGTCGGACACTTAACCGACTGAACCACCCAGGTGCCCCTGGGCTTAATTTTTGATGAAGAGAGACTCAAAATTTAAATGATCTGTCCTGTGTCCGCAGAGCCGAGATTTGCCGGACCTGGATAAATCCAGGTGTGTCTGACCGCAGAATGCTCCCCCTTCCCCACGGCCTGCTCCCTTTCCATTGGTCCGAACACCTTGAGTTTCCTCCCCTCTGTTCAAGCCCATTCTCTTTACCGCGGGTGTTAGAAGATGCTCGTTGGAATCACCACCATTGTCCTAGGCTTACCTCCTAAAGCGCTTGTAGGAGAGACTGAAGATTTGAAGACGACAGCCACACCCTCTTCATTAGTCTGTGGTGTGAACACTTCCAAGTATCTTCAGCCTTGTCCCAGGTGACATGGAGGGGCAGCCGCTGCTGGCCACCCTCCTAACAGCCATCCCCTCTTCCCCAGCTTCTTTGCCAGAAGCTCAACTCCCACCACAGAAGCTGCAAGACCAGAAACTCACACCCCCTACGTGTGCACTGAGAGTGGATTTTGGAGCTAGGGAATTGGGGAATTGGAGAGGCAGAGAAGTGAGTGTGTTGGAAAGGAAACGCCTGGATTCCTATCCTGACTTCCACGAGCTGCAGGCAAATGATTCAAACTCTCTGGGGCCTCAGTTTCTTCATCTCTAAAATGGAGGTGACCATACTTATCACAGGAGTGCTCTGAAAACAGAATCAGATCAAGCATATGAACACCCAGCATAGAGCTGGACACAGAGAAGTTAGGAATAAATGGATGTTATTATTTTTATTCCCATTACTAAAGATGAGGCGGCTGTTCATTGAGGTTTATTTACTTTATGTGGTGTAAGGCAGGAGGTTCACACGTGGATCAGGCAGAGGGGCATTAACAGCCTGATTATGAATGTATCTGATGGCCCCCCCACCCAAAAGCAAACCGAAACAACTCCGCAGTTATGTTTGTGTGTGCATACTCATTGTTCATTGACTCTTTATTTGTGGGTATCGGGGAAAAGCATTAGCTCAACCCCAGGTGCCAGACTTTGTCTCAGGAAAGGAATTCCCTTAATTTAGGGAAAACAATGAGATGAATTGTTTAGCCCTTCTTTCAAGAGGCTGACGGTCACTGAAACCCAAGGATATGTGGTTAAATTTGTTTAAAAGCCACACTTTCACAGGGTCTGCGATGGATAAGGGACGTGAAGTTTTTAGAATACTGCTCTAATGAAGTAAGAGTCGGGAGATTCTTGAGAGGTGAATAGTTGGGTATTCTCTAAAGCAGAGATTGTCCAGCTCATGCATGTTGAGAATCACCCAGACCGTGCAGTGAAAATGACGTCACATCAAATGTCTCCACAGTCCGCGGGCGCGCCTCGTTCTCTCATGGTGCTGCCATGCCCTTCGCGTCTGGAGCACCCAGCCCTCCATGAGGTGAGACACCGAAGTTCAAATGTGGGTTTATCTGAGCACATGTGATTCCTGTGTTTGTCGGGACTCGTTAAGTTGTTTATGCGAGAAATCAAAAGCAAACTAGCTTAGACAAGAGAGGATTTATTAGCCAAAGTAGCTGAAAGGGATCTTTTAGCTTATACACCTCTCTCTCTCTCTCGTATTCTTCCCCCATATGTATATACACACACATATTTATTTATATAAAGAGATATATATGTTGGGATGCAGATGCATATATACAAATATACATACACGTCTATATATACATGTACATTTATATATATACACACACACACAGATTCCCGTATATCAGCTCTTCTGTCCTCTAAGTATTTCTGATTATACCCCCTTCTGGGAACAGGGATGATTTACATTTCCTGAACCCCTTGTGATGGGGCGGGATCATATAAAGAGTTCTGGCCAGTGAGTTGTAAGCAGAAGGGATATGTGTCACTTCTGGGCTAGCATTTAATTGGCAGCACAAGACACCCAGTGATCTTTTTTTCCTCTGCTATAGTGACCAACAAAATTTGAATTAGAGCTACTGAGTCCTACGTAAGGGGATTCAAACAGAGCTTTCAGCTGCACAGTGGACCAGTAGTATGCACAAGACATAAACCTTTGCTATTGGCTCCTAAGATTTGGAAGTTGTTACCACAGCGTAGCCTGGCCCATCCTACCTAACACAGAAGGTGTCCAGCAGCTTCATGTTTCTATGGCCAGCTACAGGGCACGGTCTCAGTAGAGAGCAACCCCTTTTTTCTCAGTGCCCTCATAGCCAATCTTATAGAGACCCTTCTTCAAAAAAATTTTTTTATTTAAATTCAATTTAATTAACATATACTGTATTATTAGTTTCAGGGGTAGAATTTAGTGATTCATCAGTTGCATACAACACCCAGTGCTCATTACTTCAAGTGCCCTCCTTAATGCCCATCACCCAGTTACCCCATATTCCCACCCTCTCCCCTCCAGCAACCCTCAGTTTGTTTCTTATAGTTAAAAGACTCTTATGATTTGTCTCCCTCTCTGTTTTCATCTTATTTTATTTTTCCTTCCCTTCCCCTATGTTCATCTGTTTTGTTTCTTAACATCCAAGACAGTGAATTTCCTGACTTTAGAAATGATGTCATATCTTCCTTAGTGACCACAGAACTCAGTACAGCACTTGGCCCTTTCATGGGAGCTCAGCAATAGTAGGGTGAATAAAAAAGGCTATTTAAGGAAAGACAGGGCAAGAATGAAGAGTACATTTCATTTCTTCTGCCACTGGGAGATCAAACATCAAATAGTGTGGAATATATTGACATAAAACCTTGCAGGATAGACAGAAAAATGTTTAATTCTCTTTCTCCCCAGAAAACCCTTTAACAAATGCAACCAAACACCTGGGAACAAGAGACCTGCCACCGCATCATCCATTTGATTTCAAAATGGAAACCCTAGACAGATTCCCTCGCCTGCAATTATCCAGGTGGAGTACAGACAAGTTAATACCAACAGCTCATCTTGATGCCTACACTGTCCCCGGAATCCAGAGAAAGGTATTCTTCCCTTTAATCCTCTGTGGCAGGACAGATGGTACTTACAACCCAGCCTAGCACCTGGGAAATGTTTTTCACGCTACCAATTAAGACGCATTTCCTCTGCTGTGTCCGTCACTTGCACCTGTAGGACAACTGGTCGCCTCGCCAGGAGCATATTCCATCTGATCGCTCCCTTGTCCATTGGGGCACTTGGCTACAGATTCAAAAAGTGTTGCAAAGGAAGAAAGTGAGAGTTGCACCTGAGCTGGAAACTTCCTGGTACACACACGGAGTCCCAGCAAATTTTTTTTTTAATTTTTTTTTCATCCTGTTGACAATTACTCTAAACCTACTATATAACAATAGACAGTAGAGGGAAAATAAAAGATCAATAAGATTCTACCCTTGGGGAGCTCATAGTGTAGGGGGATGACAGTAAGCAGCTTGCTAAAATTCACTGTGAAAATGCTTTCAGTAGAGACACTTTGAGGTACAGTTGACACAGAGAAGCAAAGAACCACTGATTTTGAGGAAGGGTTAAAATAAAGTCTCAGAGAGGTTATGTGTGTCAGTCCATGTTTATAAAAATACATTTTTATAGTGCAGGTTGGTTTTCAAAGCATTTTCACATATTTATCTCATTCCCCCCCCCAACTACCTATAGGAAAAAAGTCCTCTTCTTCCCTATTAGTGTATAAGGAGTTATGGCTCAGACAGGCTAAGAGATTTGCACAAAATGGCCCCAAAGTGGAAGAGCAGAATTCAAAGGTAGGTTTTTTATTTCAGAATTTATTTTGAACTTATTCTGAATCGAACAGGGCTCTTACCTGCAAACAAAAGTTAATAAAACAACAGCAAAACAAGAAACCCAAGAAAGCTCCGGCATGAGGCTTGGGCACTCCGTAGGCAGGAATACCACCACCCAAACGGGCCCAGCACTGGCCTGGTGAAGGCACAGGTGCAACCTTCCTTGGGCATTCGGGGCCATGGCTCGCACACCTGAA
This sequence comes from Ailuropoda melanoleuca, assembly GCF_002007445.2. Lineage (NCBI taxonomy): Eukaryota > Metazoa > Chordata > Mammalia > Carnivora > Ursidae > Ailuropoda > Ailuropoda melanoleuca. The sequence goes on along the minus strand of NC_048224.1, from coordinate 35,584,157 downwards.
ACCACCAACATGCCTTGTGATGTCTCTGGGACTGCTGCCTGGATGCTTCTAGAAACTCAGTGGAGTTGCCCCACTCATTGGCAGGTGGATTCTTGATGATTCCTGCTTCTTGGATCCTTAACTTCTGGGGGAGTCTGAAGTTAGTGCACTGATGAACAGAGTCCCCATCGGGTCCCCTAAATGCAGGGAAGGCCAGGAGGCAAGCGCTGGTGTTTTCAGTTTTGTAGGAATTGGACACAACTTCACAAGTGTGGTAATTCTCAAGCATGAGAAAGAGGTTTAGAAGCCAACACTTAGCAGCACTTTATATTTCCTTCACCACTACCTGTCAGTAGTGCTGCTTTAAAAACCGTGTTTATTCTGTGCAGCTCAGTTTGTGACTCCCAAAGCCCTTTTGAACCCAGCATGAACAAGCAAAACCACCCCTAGCCGCCTCCTACACTGTGCAGCATGACCGGGGCCCCAACACAATCATTCCAGAAACAGCTCACTTAATTATTGATCAAACCCATTCATTTAGGTGTATGGTAAAACCCTCTTCCCAGGCCGATTGGCCAAGCCAGCTCTAGAGTTTAATCACTAAGAGCCAGTGCCTTTCACTTATGACCACTGATAGGGAGAGAAGGAGCCAGTGTTCTTACTAATTTGTGAAACGAAACACGTCTCCCTCTGGCTCTGCTGTGGAAAGGAGCAGCCTGGGACGCAATGCACTGTGTCAGATCAGTAGTTAGTTTAGGTCTGTGATTCTCAAAGTCTGGTCTCTCTCCTGAAAAGCAGCAGCAGAAGTACCTGGAAACTTGTTAGATGTGGACATACTTGGGACCCACCCCAGAACTACTGACCCAGAAATCCTGGGGGTGGAGTGCTGCAGTTGATGTTTTAGTAAGCCCTCCAGGGGATTCTGAGGCATGTTAAAGCTCGAGAAACCCTGCTTTCGACCCAGGAGCTGCTTCGGACAGGGGTACCCCGCTTTGGTTCCTTCACAGACTCTACTACCTTTTGACGGTCCTCAGTGGATCTGGATGGGAAATGAAGCCACTTCGTTTAAAGCAGAAAACCCATCCCCCATCATTCTTTTAGGTAAGTCTGCTCAGAGAAAGATCAGCCTCAAGGAAACCGATGAGGATTGGCCACCGGATCAAAATAATGATGACTCATCCTTGCACTAGTTCATATTCATTATCTCGTTCTGCCCACGTGACAGCCCTGGGAGGGAAATTGTTTTCAGGATGAGGAAACAGACTTAGGAAAGTTAATTGACTTACCCAAGGTCACCTTTCTAGAGTGGGAGAGCTAAACGATGCCTGGGCTCCGGGCTCGACTGGGGGCAATCCAGGGAGAGCTCTCCCGCCACTGACGCGTAATTATTGTATCACAAGCACCTCAACTAATCATTTCTCTCCGCTGAAGAAATGTATCTCTTTGACTTGGTGAAATTCTCAAGAATTGTTCTTTTTGAGGAGCCTCTCTTTATAAATACAATTTCATACAAATCTCCCATTAGCTCTTTGACTTTGCAACAAAAATGATCCAGCGCATGTGTGTGCGGGCTCGGCAGTCCATCTGAGGAGAGAAAGGCATGGAGTAGGGATGGGGGATCAAGCAGCTTCCAGACCCAGCTTTGTCAGGTGAAGACACAAATGGAACCATTAACCTTCCTGAGTTCTTATGAAATAAGAGGCTATTTTTCAGGTATTCCTAAGTTGCTTCTTTACTCTTATCCCAATTTTTCTGATCCCATCCAAATTTTTGCCCTTAAGAAATCCCAGCTCATTTTTGCTCCTTTTCTAATCTAGCCTGAATCCCATGGACTGTATTTCAGCTGCATTTAACCTTCTCATTCCGCCCCCGACCCTCAGCGCCACCCCAGACACACACACCCGTCTCTTCTATCTGGGATACATTTACTGCTCTCTTTCCCTTGCTCCTGTATCTGAACTATTGATCGCTCCCAAATTAAAGTGCTTAGCCGTGCTCTGGATTAGCTTCATTTCAGACCTATACTTTCACCTGCAACAGGACTCTCAACCCTCCCTTCCTCCCCCTTCCCTGTAGCCCACTGCTCCATTCCAACACTCTTTTCCTTCCCTCTGGCCTCGGTCATCTCCTGATACCACTCATTGTCAACAGACAATCTTGTGTCCTGGGTCACAGAAAATAATGGCCACCAAGCAGGAACTTCTTTAACTCCCTTTCTCTCGGCTTCCTAAATGCTCTGTCTTTACTCATTGTTATGGATTGAATGTCTGTCTCCAAGATCCATATGTCGAACCCCTAGTGCCTAGGATAGATTTATATTTAGAGACAGGGCCGAGGAAGAGGTGATTAGGTTAAATGAGATCACAAGGGTGGTGCACTGATCTGATAGGATTGTGTCCTTATAAGAAGAGACCGGAGAGTTCGCTTGCATGAGCTCTCTCTCTCTCAGCACACATTGAGGAAAAGTCTTGTGAGGACACAGATATCAGCCATCTGCAAGCCAGGAAGAAAGCTCTCACCAGTCTTTTCCCAGTGATTTCTTTCCCGTAAATCAGAACTGCTTGGTAGGGCAGGGAATGGGGGTACTGGGGATAGGTTGTGTTGGGTCAACCAGGAATTAGCACAGAGGGAGTAAGATGAATTGATTACTTAATGGCATTAATGAAGACACCTGATAAATCCACTTCATAATTCTGAAGACTTGAGACGGTCTGTTAGCTCCAGCTTCCTTGCAGTTGACTAAAGCTGCATGACAAAGCACTACAGCATTTAGATCATGATACTGATTCAGTAATTCTTCAAAATGGGCTGGGCTCAGCTGGGCAGTTCTTCTATTGGTCTTACTGAGGGTCACACAGGTGGCTGTAGTTGCTGGTCAGTGGGGGTTTGGTACAGTTGGGAGGCTGGGATGGCTGGACCTCCTCTCTTTCCGTATAATCTCAGGACTCCTCATTCCACGTGGCTTTTCCATAGGTCTCCCCAGCAGTGTTGCCAGACCCCTAGCCTGGGGGCTCAGGGCTCAGCCGATAGATCTTCAGGCTTAAGCCCACAACTGGCGCTGAATCACTTCTGCTGTGGGTTAAAGCATGTCACAGGACCAGCCCAGATTCAAGGGAAGGGGCAAAACAGAGTGCTTCATTGAGGGCCACCCCTGTAACAGGATCCTACGAACGTTGTGTCTCCATCGACCTACACAACAGGTAAGGGCTTCCCAATAGGACTGGCCACATCTGCTTCTCAGACTCTTTCTCTTGACACTGTTGTAACATTTCTAACCCCATCTTCTGAACCGTCTAGCCTATCTATATGGAGATATAACAGAGCCCTACACTTCGGAATGCTATCGTCCCTTTCAGGTGACTTTGCATATCTTTTTCAGGAGAAAATTTATTTCCAAGTTTCTGGTAGAGCATCTTTTAGCTTTAACTACTGACACTTGGGACTGTAGAGAGCGCTCACTCTTGCTGTGACTTCACCTTCCATGTTTGGGTTTCAGAAGCAGTACAGACTTGAGCTCCAGCTGTTTTCAGTGGTGTTTAGAGGGACAACAGGCATTTGGCAAATCAGGTAGAATAAGATTTTGAGTTAACCCAAGTAGTTTCCATATTCCACACACACAGACCTCCCCATTTCTGCTAGACCCTGGGAAGCCTCTATCCTCGCAGGCAGCAGTTAGGGCCTAAATTCATTGCCTCGAGGAAGGGAGGCCACAGCCAAACAAAAGAGAACAAAGGCATCAGTTCTCAATCTTGAGTTTCAAAAGAGCCTTTTCAAAGTCCTGGCAAAGAAAACAGGTTAATAGAAAAGGTTTTTGAGTTTCAAAAGCTTGGCTTTTCTCGTGCCAAAAGCCATATGCTATGCTATTTACAATAGATTTGGGGAGAACGTGTGATGATATGTAAAAATATAGAAACTATAAAGAAATATATAAAAGTTTAAAATATAAAAACATATTAAAATATTTTTGAAGTGAATGATCTAGTTCTATAGAATCTGTAGAGATTCCAGGGGCTGAGCTGAAAAGTGTGTGGGGGGGGTTCTTATGGGGAATGAGAATTGCAGTGAGTGTTTCTCTCAAGGGACCTTGAACATGGCTCAGCTTAGCAAACGTTACTGATTGGGTTCCTTGCAAGTATACCCTGAGAGGAAGCTTGGGGTGCAAGATGGTGATTAGGAATTAACATGTAAGAAAGGAAGGGGAAGAAAGCAGGATTGCAGAGGGAGAAGTTAAACTGAGACAAGCCTTAGCCGATAGGGAACTCTGGAGCAATACTACTTGCTAAGGGGATTCTGCTGGGTGTAATGGCCAGACTTTATACCCTCCACCTTACTCATTCTCTGGTGCAAGCCGCTCTGAGAAGGGCATGACCTTGCACCAGATGGGAAGAGTATCTGACAGGAGCTGAGAGCTGGAGACGTCTACTGGCTTCACTCCCTGCAGCTGGTCCTTCCATAAAGAAGGATCAGGGCAGTGTGGGTCTCCAGGTCTACCACACTACTCTTCTCCTCCCTGAGCTTAACCCCAGGCTGGGGAGATGATAGGACAGCAAGATGCACAGAGAGCCCAAGATAGCTCCTTCTGTCTTGCATGGCCCCAGACTGACATGGAGGAGTGTCTGAAAAGTCCCTGTGACCCGAAGAGGCTCAGGTATGGACTGCTTGGGCCAATGGACACTGGAATTGATAGTGGTGAAGGGGACATCTCAGCCGATAAAAGTGGGATTCACCAAAGATCACAAAAGGTAAAGTTCTTTTTAGTAGATTCCAGCAAAGGCAGATGACAGCTGTACCCAGATCACCCTCCCTTTTTTTTCTGTCTGGGGCTTTCCTATAAAGCCCCTCCCCATCCCACAATCTCAACTGATTTAGAAGAAGGGTTGGGGAAAATCCAAACCTACTGTGTTTAAACTTGGGGAGACAGAGAAAACCCCCAAGAGATTGAGTTTATCTAGAATTAAATAGATTTGAGTTTCGTGCCACTGGACAACATGGGGGTTCCAGATAGATGCCAAGTTTGATTATGAGGGGAAATATTGTAAAAGTTGTATTTTTGATTCCTTGTGCCATAGATTGAAAATTCATACTGCTATATAGATAGGGAATGATCAAAGAGGTAATCATTGCTTCCGTCACTAGCAGAGAGAGAAATGTAAACCAATGAAAAGAATGAAGCTTGCTCTTGGCCAAGCATGGGGTACAACTGGGGACAGACACTATCTTAAAATCCAGACCCTCAGACCCTGCTGGAGCAGTCAATACTGGGAGGTGATTTCTGTAAATCTGCTCCGATATCTATACATATATAATCAAGGCCTTAAATTATTTATGTTTTTGCAATCCTACTTTTTAGGTATCAGGCTTTAGAAAATAACCAGATATCATTCTGACTGCCGTACGAAAAACAGAGAAAGCAGAGACACAAGTTAGGGCCCTGGTCACAGCGTATCCCTCACGCCAAATACTGACCTCCACCACTTGGATGATGGCAATGGGGTTAGAAGGCACGTGGGGGATTGGGTGTTCTTTAGAATTAAGACTTTTTGATGGGCTAACTAGGTGTGAAGAGTAAGGTGTTGAAGTGGGAGAATGAGGTTCTTGTCTCTCAGAGTCCAAGAATGAATCTTGCGGACAAAGGAGAGTAAGTAAAGCAATAGAGTTTTACTCCTCGAGGAAACAGAAAAAGCTTCCTGGAGTGAGAGTGGTCCTGACAGGGCTGCCCCTGGGGGCTTTTAGGGTTGGTCTTTCAGTGAAAGCTAACCAGGGAACTTAAATCCTTTAAACCTCTCTATTGATATCACCATTGAGAAAGGATTCGTGATTTAACACATTTAATGGCTTACTTTTTAGGGTCCTGTAATTTTTTTGTTGGTCACAAGTAGCTGTTACGACAAGACCCCACCTCAGACACCTAGCACAAGATGGTCTGATTTGTTTCCTTATCTCTGGTTTCCTTTCACCTCTGCATTTTTGGAATTTTGTGAGCCTGATCCCGTGGCCCCTACCTCTCTTTCCCTACCTAGTCCCACCTGCCCCTTCCTCAGTGTGATTTCTAGTTTTTGGCTGACGCACCCAGGTGGATAAGGGTGGCATTTACTAATATGGAGCAGGTGAGAGACAACAACAGGTCTTCATGGGGAGAGTAGGGATCAAGAGGTTTTCTGTGGCCCATCGAGCTGCTGCTATGAAATATGCACAAGTCTCCATCTCTTTGACATCTAGGCCTGGAGCTGGTTGGGGTCAACGGGGTGGGAAATATTAATTTGAGAATCATGAACATAAAGATGGCATTTAAAGCCACAGGACTAAAGAGACCATTTGCTGAGTGAGCTACTGAAGGAAAATAGAGTGAATTGAATGGATGATAGGACCGTAAGTATATGATTATTAGAGATTTTTATTTTCTTCCTTATTGCTTTCTGCATTTTCGAAGGTACTTACCATGAAAATATATTACTTTTATAATCAGAAAACAGGTAAAGTCCTAATAAATCTGCTGCTGCCTCTCAGAAACACAGCCACACAACTTTCTTCTTTTCTCAGCAAAAACATTTCGTCTAGGTTGGCCCTTAAAAATATTAATGTGCTTACTTAATTGGGAATCTTAGAGACAGTGTTTCCATGAAATCAACATCCCCACCTCTTCTGCAGTGCAAATGAGCCACTCACCCTCGGCGCTCACCCATCCTGCATCTCGCCACTGATTGAACCTGTGCCTAATTATGTGTTGCTCCTTGAGTTCTGGAGTATGTAATAGCAATGTTTATTTGCCAAGGTTGACAGTGATGACTAAGTCATTTTCCTCTTCGTGGTTGTTTTTTTTTCTTTTTTTCCTTTTTTAAGTGAAAGAGAAAGTAATCCTGCCTGTCATGCCAGCAACACAGCACATTGAAGGGGTTGTCTCTGGTTAGGGAGAGCTGGGGCTGGAGCTCAAGCATAGGCAGGGTATTTTGTCAGAAGCCCTAGTGAGAAGGGGCTCTGTAAGTCGTCCGGGGTGACTTTGAGGCCATAGTAGAAGGGCTTCTTGACCCAAACATTTATTCATTCAACTAACATTGAGTACATCCCTGCAAGGCTGCTTGCCCTACTCTGAGTGGTGACAGATAAATACGACCCCGTGTAGGATCTCAAGGAATGTTAACTCCAGTGATTCAGTTTGAGTTCCATCTGTTAAGGGTCGTGAGGAGGGAAGTGTGGGGCAATATGGAAACATGTAACCTGAGAGGTATAGTTCAGGGTCAAGGCTACCCAGAAAGGATACATAATAGCTAGCGTTTGTCAAACCACCAGGCATGGATCTTCATGCCTTCTATGTATTGACCCATTTATTCCTTCCAACAACCTGTGAAGTAGGTACCATTATTATGCTCATTTTATGGGATAAAATCTTGAGTCCCAGAGTGGTTAAATGTGAGCTGAGTATGCGAGGGCAACAGGAATTAGTTAGGTTGGAGGTGGAGCGAGGGGTTCCAAGCAATTGGAGCCACATGTGGAGAGGCATGGAGCTTCCATTGATAGACCACAAGGAGTAACCGGGAGACTGACTGCACAGTGTTGGTTGTGATGGGCATCTGTGGGGCAGGGCCCTAGTGGACGGAGCTAGAGGGGTTTGAGAGGTACTAAGAAAGGAAATGACAGAGCTGGATTTGTCTCCCATTCTGACTGCCTCGTGTGGCCTGGTTAGATGGGAGGGAACCAGACAAGAAGTGGTCATAGCGGTCTTAATAAATAAGGACTTAGTTCAAGTGACGGATGGATTCAAGAGGTGTTGTGCTGTGGATGACCAGGCCTGGGGACTGAAGGTGAGGAGCTGGTGTGAGGGAGGAGCCAGGGCCAGAGGCCAGACCTCCTTAGGTGGCTGGGTATCCCAGGGGAGGAGCACACCTTGTGCATACAGATGGTGCCTAGGGTTTGTTCTCTGAGGTGCCTTGAGCCTGGGTCTCTGGGGAACAGAGAGCACAATGCCCAGGGAAACCAAGAGAAGACAATGTGTATATGGATGGAACCTGAACATGAGAACAAACAAGCCAACCAACAGACTCCCCTTCATCTGTCTTTGAACCGCCATCTGAATTTTCACCTTCCTCCTCAAAACTTGAGGGGAAGGAGCTCTTGAAAATCTTACAAGCAAGGGATTGTAAATAGAAATTAATTGGATAGCACTTGCTATTAGTGTTTTAATATGTCTTAAATGTCACTGACATTTTGTGTCTTTTTTTTATTCTATTTTAGAAAAATTTAAAAATATATATTCATGGGGCGCCTGGGTGGCGCAGTCGTTAAGCGTCTGCCTTGGGCTTAGGGCGTGATCCCAGATCTATCTATCTATCTATCTATCTATCTATATACATCTTTATCCATTCATCTGTCAGTGGACATCTAGGCTCTTTCCATAGTTTGACTATTGTGGACATTGCTGCTATAAACATTGGGGTGCATGTGCCCCTTCAGATCACTACATTTGTATCTTTGAGGTAAATACCCAGTAGTGTAATTGCTAGGTCATAGGGTAGCTCTATTTTCAACTTTTTGAGGAAACTCCATACTGTTTTCCAGAGTGGCTGCACCAGCTTGCTTTCCCACCAACAGTGTCAGAGGGTTCCCCTTTTTCCGCATCCTTGCCAACATCTGTCGTTTCCTGACTTGTTAATTTTAGCCATTCTGACTGGTGCGGGGTGGTATCTCATTGTGGTTTTGATTTGTATTTCCCTGATGCCGAGTGACGTTGGGCATTTTTTCATGTGTCTGTTGGCCATTTGGATGTCTTTGCAGAAATGTCTGTTCATGTCTTCTGCCCATTTCTTGGCTGGATTATTTGTTCTTTAGGTGTTAAGTTTGATAAGTTATACATAGATTTTGGATACTAGTCCTTTATCTAATATGTCATTTGCAAATATCTTCTCCCATTCTGTCAGTTGTCTTTTGGTTTTGTTGACTGTTTCCTTTGCTGTGCAAAAGCTTTTTATCTTGATGAAGTCCCAATAGTTCATTTTTTGCCCTTGCTTCCCCTGCCTTTGGTGATGTGACTAGGAAGAATTTGCTATGGCTGATGTCGAAGAGGTTGCTGCCTGTGTTCTCCTCAAGGATTTTGATGGATTCCTGTCTTTAGGTCTTTCATCCATTTTGCATCTATTTTTGTGTGTGGTGTAAGGAAATGGTCCAGTTTCATTCTTCTACGTGTGGTTGTCCAATTTTCCCAACATTATTTGTTGAAGAGACTGTCTTTTTCCCATTGGGCATTCTTTCCTGCTTTGTCAAAGATTAGTTGACCATAGAGTTGAGGGTCCATTTTTGGGCTCTCTATTCTGTTCCAGTGATCTATGTGTCTGTTTTTGTGCTGTAAGTACCATACTGTCTTGATGGTTACAGCTTGTAATAGAGCTTGAAGTCTGGAATTGTGATGCCACCAGCTTTGCTTTTTTTTCAACATTCCTCTGGCTTTTCAGGGTCTTTCGTGGTTCTATACAAATTTCTGTGAAAAAAGTTGATGGTATTTTGATAGGGATCTCATTAAATGTGCAGATTGCTCTAGGTAACATAGACATCGTCACAATATTTGTTCTTCCAATCTATGAGCATGGAATGTTTTTCCATTTCTTTGTGTCTTCCTAAATTTCTTTCATGAGTATTCTATAATTTTCTGAGTACAGATCTTTTGCCTCTTTGGTTAGATTTATTCCTAATTATCTTATGGTTTTTGGCGCAGTTGTAAATGGGATCGACTCCTTAATTTCTCTTTCCTCTCTCATTGTTGGTGTACAGAAATGCAACTGATTTCCATGCATTGATTTTATATCCTGCCACTTTACTGAATTCCTGTAAGAGTTCTAGCAGTTTTAGGGGGTAGTCTTTTGGGTTTTCCACATAAAGTATCATATCATCTGCAAAGAGTGAGAGTTTAACAACTTCCTTGCCAATTCAGATGCCTTTTATTTCTTTTTGTTGTCTGATTGCTGAGGCTAGGACCTCTTGTACTATGTTGAATAGCAGTGGTGATAATGGACATCTCTGCCATGTTCCTGACATTAGGGGAAAAGCTCTCAGATTTTCCCCATTGAGAATGACATTTGCTGTGGGTTTTTCATAGATGGCTTTTATGATATTGAGGTATGTACCCTCTATCCCTACACTGTAAAGAGTTTTAATCTAGAAAGGATGCTGTACTTTGTCAAATGCTTTTTCTGCATTTATTGAGAGGATCATATGGTTCTTGTTCTTTCTTTTATTAATGTAGTGTATCACACTGATTGATTTGTGGATGTTGAACTACCCTTGGAGCCCAGGACTAAATCCCACTTGGTCGTAGTGAATAATCATTTTAAAGTAATGTTGGATCCTATTGGCTAGTATTTTGGTGAGGACTTTTGCATCCATGTTCATCAGGGATATCGGTCTGTAATTCTCCTTTTTGATGGGGTCTTTGTCTGGTTTTGGAATCAAGGAAATGTTGGCCTCATAAAATGAGTTTGTAAATTTTCCTTCCATTTCTATTTTTTGGAACAGTTTCAGAAGAATAGGTATTAATTCTTATTTAAATGTTTGGTAGAAATCCCCTGGGAGGCCATCCGGCCCTGCACTCTTGTTTCTTGGGAGATTTTTGATTACTGTTTTAATTTCCTTGCTGGTTACGTATCTGTTCAGGTTTTCTATTTCTTCCTGGTTCAGTTTTGGTGGTTTATACATCTCTAGGAATGCATCCATTTCTTCCAGATTGTCTAATTTGTTGGCATATAGTTGCTCATAATATGTCTTATAATTGTTTGTCTTTCTTTGGTGTTGGTTGTGATCTCTCCTCTTTCATTCATGATTTTATTTATTTGGGTCCTTTCTCTTTTCTTTTTGATAAGTCTTGGCCAGGGGTTTATCAATCTTACTAATTCTTTCAAAGAACCAGCTCCTAATTTTGTCGATCTGTTCTACTGTTCTTTCAAATTTCTATTTCATTGATTTCTGCCCTGATCTTTATTCTCTTCTCCTGCTGGGTTTAGGTTTTATTTGCTGTTCTTTCTGCAGCTCCTTTAGGTGTAATGTTAGGTTGTGTATTTGAGACCTTTCTTGTTTCTTGAGAAAGGCTCGTATTGCTATATACTTTCCACTTAGGACAACCTTTGTTGCATCCCAAAGATTTTGAACAGTTGTGTTTTCATTTTCATTTGTTTCCATAAATTTTTAAAATTCTTCTTTAATTTCCTGGTTGACCCATTCATTCTTTAGTAGGATGCTCTTTAGCCTTCATGTATTTGAGTTCTTTCCAACTTTCGTGTTGTGATTGAATTCGAGTTTCAAAGCATTGTGGTCTGAAAATATGCAGGGAATAATCCCAATCTTTTGGTACCAGTTGAGACCTGATTTGTGACCCAGGATGTGATCTATTCTGGAAAATGTTCCATGTGCACTCGAGAAGAATGTGTATTCTGTTGCTTTGGGATGGAATGTTCTGAATATATCTATGAAGTCTGTCTGGTCCAGTGTGTCATTTAAAGCCCTTATTTCCTTGTTGATCTTTTGCTTAGATCTGTCCATTTCTGTGAGGGGGTGTTAAAGTCCCCTACTATTATTGTATTATTGTTGATGTGTTTCTTTGATTTTGTTATAAATTGGCTTATATAATTGGCTGCCTCCATGTTAAGGGCATACATATTTACAATTATTAGATCTTGTTGGATAGACCATTTAAGTATGATATAGTGTCCTTCCTCATCTCTTATTACAGTATTCGGTTTAAAATCTAATTTGTCTGATATAAGGATTGCCATTAGCTTTCTTTTGATGTCCATTAGCATGGTACATGGCTTTCCACGCCATCACCTTAAATCTGGAGGTGTCTTTGGGTCTAAAATGAGTCTCTTGCAGGCAGCATATTGACAGGTCTTGTTTTTTTAATCCAATCTGATACTCTGTGTCTTTTGCTTGGGGTATTTAGCCCATTTACATTCAGAGTAACTATTAAGAGATATGAATTTAATGCCATTGTATTGCCTGCAAGGTGACTGTTACTGTATATTGTCTCCGTTCCTTTCTGGTCTATGTTACTTTTAGGCTCTCTCTTTGCTTAGAGGACCCCTTTCAATATTACTTGTTGGGCTGGTTTGGTGATCACAAATTCTTTTAATTTCTGTTTGTCCTGGAAGCTTTTTATCTCTCCTTCTATTTTCAGTGACAGCTTAGCTGAATATAGTATTCTTGGCTGCATATTTTTCTCGTTGAGTGCCCTGAATATATCATGCCAGGGGCGCCTGGGTGGCACAGTGGTTAAGTGTCTGCCTTCGGCTCAGGGCGTGATCCTGGCGTTATGGGATCGAGCCCCACATCAGGCTCTTCCTCTATGAGCCTGCTTCTTCCTCTCCCACTCCCCCTGCTTGTGTTCCCTCTCTTGCTGGCTGTCTCTATCTCTGTCGAATAAAGAAATTACAAAATCTTAAAAAAAAAAATATCATGCCAGTCCTTTCTAGCCTCCCATGTCTCTATGGGTAGATCGCCTGCCAATCTAATGTTTCTACCATTGTAGGTTACAGACCTCTTGTCCTGAGCTGCTTTCAGGATTTTCTCTTTGTCTCTGAGATTTGTAAGTTTTACTATTAGATGTTGGGGTGTTGACCTATTTTTATTGATTTTTTTTTGAGGGGGGTTCTCTGTGCCTCCTTAATTTTGATGCCTGTTTCTTTCCCCAAATTAGGCAAGTTCTCTGATAAAATTTTCTCCAATACACCTTCTGCCCCTCTCTCTTTCTTCTTCTTCTGGGATCCCAACTATTCTAATATTGTTTGTCTTTATGGTATCACTTATCTGTCGAATTCTCCCCTTGTGGTCCAGTAGTTGTTTATCTCTTCTCCTCAGCTTCTTTATTCTCCATCATTTAGTCTTCTATATCACTAATTCTCTCTCCTGCCTCATTTATCCTAGCAGTTAGAGCCTCCATTTTTTATTGCACCTCATTAATAGCCTTTTTGATTTTGACTTGGTCAGATTTTATTTCTCCAGAAAGGATTCTCTGGTATCTTCTATGCTTTTTTCCAAGCCTAGCTGGTAACTTTAAAATCATTTTTCTGAACTCTAGTTCTGATATCTTACTAATGTCCATGTTGATTAGGCCCTTGGCAGTTGGTACTGCTTCTTTTTCTTTTTTTTTTTTTTTTGAGGTGAGTTTTTCTGTTTTGTCATTTTGTCCCAAGAAGAATTGATAAACAAGAGAACAAAATGCTAACAGGGTAACAATGACCCCAGAAATATATACACTAAACAAATCAGAAGAGACCCGAAGCTGGGGGGGAAAAGGAAAAAAAAATAAAGAAGGAGAAGAATATGATTAGGTTGGTAACTAGAACAGAGCCATGCACTAGATTTTGAGTGTATTTTGGGTCTGTTAGAAGAAACTGCCTCCAAAATTTTAAAGAAAGAAAAACTTATATGTACACAAAAATAAGGGTAATTACAGTGAAAGATGGAATATGACTGTAAAAATGAAAATTAAAAGATTTTAAAAAAGGAATTGGTAAGGTAAGAAGTTGGTTGAAAAAGGAAAGAAGAAAAAAAAGAAATTGAAAAAGGAAAGAAGAAAAATTAAAAAATTAACTTTGAAAGACTAAAGAATCATGGTGAAAAGCCATGAGTTCTAGGTGCTCTATTCCGCTAGTGCTGGAGTTCAGCAGTTCTTGTTGATCGATTAACTTGGTCTTGGCTTCACGTTCTTGCTGATCTTCTGAGGGAGGTGCCTGTTGCAAGGATTCTCAAAAGTCTTTGCCCCAGGCGGAATTGCACTGCCCTTGCTGGGGGCCAGGCTAAGTCATCTCCAGTTTGCTTAGCTTGGCTTTCTTTCCCTGAAGGCTTTCTGTACAGCTTTAGAGGATGAGAATGAAAGTGGAGGCCTCCCAATCTCCTGCCCCAGAGGAGCCAAGAGCTTGGGGCCCCCCTCCTCAGTGTGCCCTCAGAGAAAAGCAGTCAATCATTCCTGTCTCCCTGAACATTTCTATCTCTGGCACACAACCCCGTTTGGAGTCTCCCAACCCAGTCGATTCCTGCGGGAGGCTCCTGTGTCACTCCTCCCTGGGGGGAGCAAGGGGAGTCTCCCTGGATCTGCCATGGATCACGGTTTATAGCCACCCCGAGCTGAGAGCTCACTCCTCTGCTCACTCTTTGCGGCCAGCTTCCCCACTCAGATACTGGGGAGCTCTGCCGCACTCAGGCACCGCCAGTCTTTCTATGACCTCAAGGGTCCTGAGACCACACTGTCCCAGTGAGGGTTCCAACACCCACCCCCACTTAGCCACCAGATGAGATCCCCTCACTGGAGCAGATGTCTAAAAGTCCCAAATTTGTGCTCCACTGCTCTATCAATTGCTGGTAGCTGGCCAACGGAGGCTCCCTCCCCCAGTGGTCTGTCTTCCCATATATTGCTGCAGACTCACTTCTCTGTATGTCCTACCTTCCAGAAAGTGGTCGCTTTTCTGTCATAGAGTTGCTGCTGTTCTTTTCTCGCTCTCCTGTTGAGTTTGTAGGTGTTCAGAATGGTTTGATAACTTTCTAGCTGAATTCCTGGGACCAGACGAAATTTTGGTCTCCTACTCCTCTGCCATCTTGCTCTAGTCCCTGGCAGTGCTTTATTATGAACACGCTACTCCACAGGTAAGGAAAAGAAGACTCAGAGGGGGAAAGTGATTCTCCCATGGTCCCAATTCTAGTCACTAGTGGAGCCAGTGCTCTAAGACAGACCCCTCAGATCCCAAGGGTTCGTAGTACCATCTGCCCTAACCACATCCCTGAGAAGTGAGTTGGGTAGATTGTAGGACACAGGCTTGCAGAAGAATACTTTTGTTTTCAGAAAGCTTGAAAAGAATTGCATTAAAAAATAAAAAGACTCAGCCATGTACCAAAGACTTTGAGGGTATAAACACCGCCTTGACCCAACTGAGCTACTAGTAAAATTCAGAGGTCCCCTTGGGCCACATCTCCTTTCAGAAATTGGCACTGATGTTCTCCTGCCTCACCCCTCAGTCATTCCGCCTTAACTTCTTATTGAGCCCCTGTCCAGTGGGCCAGTTGTGCTCAGAGGTGTAGGAATACCACAGAAGCAGAGGAGCGCCCCTGCTCTCAAGAAGCAGTATTTCACGTTGTGTGGACTACCTCTGCTCCAGACTCTGCCTCATCTTGCATTTTCATAGTACACACTGCTTGTCTTCACCATATGAAGACCAAGGCACAGAAAGGCTGAAAACGTTTCCAAGCTTTCGAAGCAAATAAGAAAAGGACTTGGCACTCAAACCTGGCTCTGTTTGACCCTAGAGCCTGTACTGTGAGCTAAAGATGTTCTATTATGACACATTCCGTCTAAAGAAACCATGCCCTTTACATTTTTGTAGGGCCCAGCAGGAGAAAAATCAGTAGCTCATAGATTCAGGGGCCAAACACATCACATTCTCTCTCTCCTATGTTCATCTGAAGCCACTTTAAGGAAGAGGCCTCATTGGCCTCAACAGATGGGGAAGCAAAGATTCCAAACCATTAAGGACAATGATGACTTATATCAATTGGGCACAGACTATGAGAAATGTACTGTGCTAAGTGCTAGCTGTATATATAATCTTCGTACCATGTATGTGACTAATTCCAAGTTCCATGCCCTTCCTCCTGCCCCAGGATGCCTCAAACATTTTGACATCTGGATTAGCATCAGCAAGCCCATGGGGTGGCATCTCCTCTCTGATGCGAATCTGAAAAAGCAGTGGGTGACCATTGACCAGGATCCACAGGGTTTGGGTAAGTGTTTCCTCTCTTTGCCCTTTGACGACCTCCCTCCTCTTGCCTCAATACTATTCTTTCAGCAGCATCTCCCTGTCCAAAGTGCCCAGCGGCCTTCAGGTCCATGCCCCCGTCAGGGACAGATGGACACAGAGAGGCAGGGCTTCCCAGCTGGACAGGCCACTGGCAGCCAGGGTCCTGGGGAGCCATGGACGGGCCCAGGCCTGCAGCCACAGTCATCCAAACAGCCCCCTGGAGTAGGTTCTTTCAGCTTCGGGGAAAGGTCAGAATTTCAATCTTGTGTTTTCACACATCTTAAATGGATTTCGGAGCCACTGGCACTGCCCCGCTCCTCTCTCTAGACAATGTGGTTAAGCGGCTGTAGAGTTGCTAGAGGCTGCATTCCTCCCGCATTGTGATGTGGTTTTTGGAAGTCATGCATGCAGTTAGCTAAACCAAACTAAGCTGTTTCATTAATGGGAGCAAACTCAAGAGAGAAATTGTGAATAGGAACAAGGCAAGTTTGCTTTCCACCGCTAATTCAAAAAGCCAGATAATTAAGTAGGCGGAGAAAGGAAGTATCCCTTCTGACTCCAAGAGCTGGCTCTGTCTGTCTCCCCATTTCCTTTCTTTATTAGGTGGTGATGGTGGTTGTAGTGTGTGTGTGTGTGGGGGGGAAGTGGGGGTTGTGAGGGAAGTCCTAGCAAAAGACCTCTTACCCCAGACCCTCGGAGTAAGCTGTTTCTGTCATATGGAGAACATAGTAACTGTGTTCTGTTCTGCTTCCCTGTCCCCTCCACTCAGTTCTCCGTGGCCCTCTGTAGCAGCTCCAAATCTCCACCTCTCTGCCAACTCCTCCCCCACCTAGCACTTTGGATCCCATCCTCAAAGACAAGGTTCATCATCATGAACCCAGTCCCCACCTGTGTCCTCCACGCATGCACACGGAGAGCACGTTCCTTTCCTCTTACTCCCCCCCCCCCCAGGAGAAAAGAGTCCCTCTCTATCTGCAAAGCCCATTGCTCTGCTGCGGGCAGGATCCGAGGATGAGTCTGCTTGCCAGTTACCCTGCCGCTACCATGGCTCCTTCCCTCAGGATGATAAACATGTCCGACTCTCTCTTATTCCAAGAAAACGTCTTCCCTCAACCCTGCCTCTGGAGCAACCCTCCCCATCCTTGAGGCTTGCCTTCACCACTCTGCATCTTCACACAGTCTACCCCCTTGTCACCGCCACACATCTCCACTGCCATCACCGCCAGTTCTGGCTTCTGCTTCCCCTACCCCACACCCCCATTAGTCACCACCGATGCCTAATCTTCAGACCTAGCGGACCTTCCCATCCATTTCCTCTTCACATCGGAGCAAGATGGCAGGGGGATGGCTAAAGTGACCTCTTAAGGAGGAGTGCTGCTGGTGTTCAGTGTTCTGATGTTTTTTCAGAGAGCCTAAGGTTTCAGACAAAGACATCTTTCCTCTACTAAACTGCATATTTTTACTTAGATATTTAAAAAAGCAATCTCAGGCTCTGAAAGAAAATGTAACATTGATGCCAAATCAGATGAGAACTAACACTTGGTATCAACAGGAATATATTTGAATTTAAAAAGGCTAGTTGCATCTGACAGCAATGTGTCTCAGCTACTTAAAGTCTGAACTGGGCTGGGGGGGTGGGGAGGAGAAGAGTCTTCAATAAATGTTTATTAAGGCAGGGGACAGGTGATAAGTAGGATGACTGTAGAGTCAGGGAAGGCGTCGCATCAGAAGTTACATTGAGGCTGGGTCTTAAAGGGCAGGTAATTTTGGGGAATAAAAGGAGTTCACTGAAGGCAGAGGGAACGGCATGTGCAGAGCAGGGTGTTTGGAAAAGAACTGACATTTTCAGGGAATAATGAGCACAATACCTCGAAGCGTCTTACAGTCTCTGTGACCAAGTGCTGTCCCGTCACACCCCTGGCCCTGAAATAGGGAGAGTTGCAAGGGCAGAGCATGTCCTATGGCAATGTTTGTTAAACCTAGGGCTAAAGACCCTCCAAATGTGCATTGGGAACCAATTTCTCATATGCTTTCCCTAAATCAAATGTCAGCTTTTCGACAGAGAAAAGGCGTTCACAATCAAGGCCATCTTTCCCCAGGGTTGCCAGTACCCACAGAGGTAGCTAAAGGTCCAGCAAGCCCCAGCACCTCCTGTGCTGCTCATCTTTCCCACATTGCACCTCTGGCCTCACTATTACATGAGCTGTCAGGAGGAAGGTGCCATGTTGGTCATTTGTTGTTACGTAGCGGCTAGCACCAAATATTTGCTCAAAAATATTGGTTAGGGGCATGGGTGATGAGACCAGCATCTTGGTGCTTTATGAAGAATAGAGGGTTTCTGTCCCCTCTACTGCTTCCAAAGGAAACTTCTACTACGTTCCTGATTGTGGTCGAGTTTGTCAGTTCATGTGTCCTTCCTGTGCACACAGGTAGACAAGACAACACACTTCTCAGCTTTCTCCTGATTAGGTGGGGCCTTGTGAACAGATCTAGCCCTTGAAGCAAGACGTCTTAGAAGTGATGTATGCTACTTCCTGGGTGAGGCATCTAAGTAAGTAGACCACCCAAAGCTCTCAACAATGATCCCAGTATTCATGTGTAGAGATGGCAGTATCAGATGGGGAAGCATGGATTCCTGAGTCACCAGATGGAGGCCTACCTCTATGGTTCCAAGGTTGCCTTGTTGCAACCCCTACCATGATTAGTACATCAGTAAATTCCACTTCATTTCCACAAAACAGTGGGAATACGGGCTAGACATCAATTCAGTAAAAACGCTGTTCATTAAATATTTGATGGTGGCCATAAGAGCTGTTTTGCAATGGATAAGTTCTATATTGCTTTCTCTCCTATAGAAAAACACACAGAAGAAACTTCCCAACTTGCAGCTTTAGAAAAGTTGGAGTATCTCTTGAACATTTGGTAATAAAGTTACTAAGAATATGATTGATTGATCTTTCATTGCCCTGCCTACCAGGAAGCTCTGAGCCAAATATATGGCTTACGCATGACTCTTGGGATGCATTTTTGCCAATTCTCTACTATAATCACGTTGCTACTCAGTCCTCATTTTCCCTTTGGGTTCTGACTTACCTAGTTTCCCATTTTGTTTTATATGCTTTTAAGTGTCTTAAAAACTTTCCTCCGTGGAAGAGATACAAGAGGACAAGGAAGGGTGAGAACCAAGTTTTTAGAATGAGCTCTGGACAAAAGATCCATGAACCTTTTTTCTCCTAACCCTGGTGAAGACAGTATAAATCAGCTCTGAGTTTAATAGTCAGTGCAGGATGCACAGTAAGATAGTTTGTGGCCATGGTTGTGTCTTGCAGTTAGCTTAAAATAATTCCCCATGGATTCAGGGTCCCCAGATGACATTTAATCACTAGTACTTCCTCTTTCTGAAGCTTCACCCACCATTTTGATTTACATTTTTTTTTTAAAGATTCTATTTATTTATCTGACAGAGATAGAGACAGCCAGCGAGAGAGGGAACACAAGCAGGGGGAGTGGGAGAGGAAGAAGCAGGCTCATAGTGGAAGAGCCTGATGTGGGGCTCGATCCCACAACACCGGGATCACGCCCTGAGCCGAAGGCAGACGCTTAACCGCTGTGCCACCCAGGCGCCCCTTGATTTACATTTTTGCTGGAAAACCTTCCCTCCATAAAATTCCAATTGGTGATAAGTATCTGATGCAGAAATGTTAACTTTTAAAATCCCAGCTCACACCTCACTGTATATGACCTTTGCTTTCCATATCTGTGTAGATTCAATGGCTTGAATTAGCTCTCATGTACATGCACTGAAAGGCAATGCTGTGTTGTTATTCCTGCATTTCATATCTGTGGTCATATCTGTAAATGATCTACAACAGATGCACATAGACACATGTGAAAAAAATTCTTTATTAATTTCTCACATTTCATTACAAAAATGTATGTTGCAAACAACTTGAATAACCTACTTGTGTGTTTTTGTTGTTTTTAAAACCCTTGGCTTCAAGAACTCAGGATCTCCCTCTCTCCTATCAAGTACAGGGAAACACTGATTATTGGAGTCAACAGGTTCTCATTTTGCTATTTATTTTCTTCTCTCAAACTCTGAAAAAAAATGTCCTCTGTATAAATTAAACAAAAAAAATGTTGTAAATTCTATGTCATTACAGTCAACAGAATTATAATAATGCATCCAAAATGTGCGGCCACAAAATATCAGGTATATGTTTGAAAACAGAAAAAAAATGACATTCTAGCCCTGTTAAAAGGATAATGGTCCCATATTTTTATTAACAGGTTAGCAAAACAAAATCCAATGGATTACAATATTTACATGTTATTTGAAAAATAAAGTAGTGATAAAAGCATGTCACAATTATTTTCTTTTTTTTTCCTTTTTCTTTCTTTCTTTTTTTTTTCTTTTTTTTTTTGTTTGTTTTTTTTTTTTTGGTAACCATTACAAACACCCAATCCAGGTATGGAACTGTTTAGTACATTTGAAATGAGGCCAATTAAAAACAAATATGGATACAAAATGTTATCTTTGTCTAGATCACACTTTCCCCATTTTCTGGTTTCCACATGATGGCCCCCATCCCTAAAAAAAAAAAAAATTAAATTAAAACAAACTCCCTACAAATAAAATTTCTTAACAGCAAGAAAATAAAAGAAGAACATGCTTTTCAAGTAAGCACTTATTCCACAAATGCAATATCTTTCCATGGATTTTATTTGAAGCTGTGTGGGACACTGTCATTTCAGCAATTCCCTGTCCCTTTCTTCCCTCCCCCTCCCACAACCCTTCCAAGTAAAAAAACAAAACAAAACAAAACAAAACCAAAACAAAACATGAAAATCAAAGGACTCACACACGCACACGAGCACACACGCATCCAAGTGCACACGCACGCAGGCTTCACTATAACCTAGGCTTCAAGGAAAGTTCTTTTCTACTTTTTTGGAATGAAACCCTTTGTTCACAATCAGAACATATTATAAACGTAGACTTAGATTTAGTCTAAGCTGCTCCTTCCTGAAAAAGCTAATATGGGGAAACAGAGCAGCTGGCAGCTAGATTAAAAAAAAAAAAAAAAAAAAAAAGTAGTTCTCCAGGCTCCTTGTAGGATATATTTCTTGTCCACTCTCACCAAAGGGATGGGATTCTAGCACATCCCCTTGTCCCGCAAAATAAATGAAAAACCCTCCCCCAAACACAATGCAAACAAAAACAGAACACAGATTTTAAAATCACACACAAAAGCCAGCCCATCCTAACAGAAATTATTTGTGTGAGACGGATAATGTGTTAATTTGACGAGCAACAAAAGGGTGAAGAGGACTTCCTCGTCTGGCCCACAAGCTGCATAGCTGTGCCAAAAAGTTTGGTTCTTTAGTTAAATTAAGAAAAAAAAAGTTAACTTCTTTGTTATTTCCATGTTTAAAATAAAAACATTCCTATTCACAAAAAAACTAAATCTCCCTTGCCCCCAAATTAAAACAATAACAACACGCACACAAAAAACAATTTATGTGAAAACTGAATTGTGCTGTGTTTGTAACACTTAAATTGATAGAAAATAAACATATGGCAAACAAAACTCCACAGTCACCGTAAAATTAGCTCACATGAATCTACCAAATTCTAAATTATAGTTGAACACTAATAAACAGCTTACCTGGAATAAAGGATGACAATTCACAAACAGTTATCTAATAATTAAAGTCTGTTTCTTTTTTTTGTTTTGTTTTTTACTAAAATAATTAAAAAAATCACAGTATTTTAAGAAATAAAACCCACGTGGGGATTTTAAGCACAATTTGTGTTCCTTTCTTTAAAACTCTCTTTTTTTTTTTCTCCATTCACCGTCTTGCCCAGTTCTCTCTACATTTAACCACGACGACGACAGGTAGTACTGACAAATGCAGAGAATTCCCTTGGTTAAGTTTGAGGTACTAGGAAACAGGTGACTGTTTTATGCAAAGCAGTTTTTTGTTTTCTGTTTTTGTTTTTTTGTGGTTTTTTTGTTTGTTTGTTTTTTTCCCAAAGCGGCTGCAGTTAGGTCTTGAAAAAGCTTAAGGTATTAAAACTAGAAAAACGCACCAAAAGATGTGCGTCAAAAAGTTGTTCCCCTAAGAGAAGTCTTCTACTGTCATGGAGCTTCTGTTTCCACATCCTGTCCAAGACCGCCACAGAGCACACTGTGCACACGGGAGGTGCTTCCATATTCCACAACAAATGACACTTCCATGATGAAGATCCGGAAGAAAAGGTGTAGTGATGGAAAAGGAGCCACATATTCCAACCATTTAAATAACTTTAATTTACATACTCACTCACACAGGTACCAGTGCTTTGAAAATAGATTGTTCAGTCCTAAAAAGCAGCTTTGTTCTGTCTTCTTTTCTGTCCCCCCCTTCTCAGCCCAAGCTGGCCCTCCCAGTTTCTCATCACGGTTCAAGTACGGTTTGATTAAGAATTTCACCAAACGCTTATTCATTTTTGGCCTCTGCATTCTCCAGGAGAGATCTGTCAGCAGCTACTACACAGATGGCTACTGTTTCATTCTTTAGGGAAAAGTCTATCCCGATTGCCTCATCATCTTCCTTTTCCTCTATAGAGGGCATCTTAATACTGTCCTCCACACTCTCTTTCAGGTGGATTTCTTCTCTGCTCACCTGCTTGGTGTCATTCAATGCCCTGGAAAAAAGTTGATGGGAGAGACAGGTAAGTATGCATTTTTTTTCTAATTAAACCAAAAAGTGTTCTTACTTCCCTGATCCTAAAAAGACCTTGGGGGTTTCCTTTGCATAAGTGCCATGAATGTAGGACTGAATTGCCAGTGATTTATCCTTGCTACATGTTATGCTTAGGTCATGTCTTTCTGGCATCTTATTAAAGATGTGAATCTACAAAAGAATCCATTATTATGCTATGTTTTAATTACACCATGTGTAATGTGGACACATTAACATAATCATTTTATGTTCCCTTGTCTACTGGGTCAGTCACAGGCCACAAGTGGTAGGAGCAAGAACTGTCTTTCACTCAAGCTCATCCGTGGAACCCACAAGCTTGGAGATTGGCCATATTTAATAAGACTGAAAAGAGGAACTTGGGTAAAGATTTAATGGACAGGTCCAGAAACAAATCAGAGAAACAAAGAGCAAAAACCTGAAGATGGAACCCATGTCTTGGGAAGCTTAGTTATCTTCCCTGAAGTTTAGATGTTTGGAGTTTCTGGGGCATTTTCTACTCAAGGACCAACTCCTAGGTTGTCTGTATCTTGTGGGCTAAGAGTGCCTTGTCTAGGGGACAATTTTTTGTTCAAGGATCTTGTGTTTTGCGGGTGTGCCCCCACCTACCTGGGAGGCAGGCAGAAGCTGGCTCTGTCCCCGAGGCAGAGCATTGAAGGCACCAAGAGGTGCGAGGGCACGTTCAAGGCCACTCAGGGAATGAGTCATCACAGAGGCAGGAACAGAAGCCAGATCTTTTGACCCCGGTCCACGCTCTATCAGAAAATGTCATGCTAATGAAAGCTGAAGGGACACTGGCTGGAGAATAGCACTAAACTTCACGCGAGGGCTTGGGTGAGATTTGTCATTCGTAAAGATGATTTTTCCTCATTTGACTTGTGTCTGGGTGACCACTTAAAAAACCAACAGAAAAGAACAAAACCTAGTTCCTGACAACTGCCTCTCCTCCCATGCCCAGAAGTGTGACATAGAGGAAGGGGTCTATGGATTGTCAGGAGAACCAAAAAACAAAAACAAAAAACCAAAAAACCAAAAAAACCCAACAAAACAAAAAGAAGCCGTTCTTCCCTGCCACTTCTTACTTCTCTGGGCAAGTGATGGCTTGGGATGGCTTAACTTACATGCCGTGTCTCAGCACGTGCCTTTCCCACTCAGAGCCCTGCGAAAACGCCCGTCCACAAAATTCACACGGAAAACGCTTCTCGGTGTTAATAGCAGCCCCACGGTCAGAAAATCTCATCAGATCTGTGAGGAGAAAACAGAAGTGTTACCTGTGTGCTCTGGGAGGAGGTGGAAGAGGTGAGTCCACAGTCACAGGAAACCTCCTCTCCTACCTTCACTTGTAAACCCACCCATGAAGGCAATTTCCAGATTCCTTACTCTTTCTCCGACTGGCTTCTCACCTAAGGGTGTTTCTTGGCTAGTTCTCAAGAACCGCTCCTGGTTCCCAGGCCCCCAGCATCCCCATGCCTCCTCATGGGCCCAGCTGCTTCCATCACAAATAATCTGGGGCTTTCTGGCCCGAAGAACCCCTTCTGTCCATTCCAGCAGTGTCTCAGCAGGTTTATCTACCGCCTCTCTTCCTTCTGGGGTGCTCTGTCAGTGCCTCCCGGGTTAGCACCTGTTCATTTTCTATCCGACACAGGTTTATCCTTGCTCACTAAAAAGAATACAGAGGCACCGGAGCAGGTTCCGCAGAGCAGACCTTCAGAGTTTCAGCTCATTGCAAGGAAGGCCGGGGGCTCACAACTTGCGCTCACCTATCACGGATGGCATAATCAACACCTCACAGGGTGGCTACGAGCCCTGAATGAGATCTGCAAGTGAAGAATCTAGAGTGAACGAGAATCCTGGACAACAGGGAGGCTGGTACGTGAAAGCACGTCCTCAGCTGGTGAGGGACCCTGGCTGGCTGCCCGGCATCTGCTCCTCAATCGGTGGTACTCATGAATGTGGGGATATAGACATTTCTGGACAGGCCTGTTGTAAACGTCAAATATTGACTGTCGTTTTGTTTTCTCCATGGCGCTGGGCACATGCTAGGAGTCTGATAAATGCGACTGGCCGGCTAATTGTTCACAGACCACTCCTCCTGGCAAACTCAAAGATGAGAGCTCACATGGCCTTTGTGTTCTCCTGAGTCCTAGGCCCATATGTCTTTCATTATACCACAGAGGGCCCATCTTCCCATGGGGAATAAACAGCAGGACCGAGACAGGCCTGCGGCCATGCTGCAAAGCAAGGGCAGTGGACAGGGAAATGTCCCTCATCTCTACATATCTGATCATTCTGTGCCTGTCCATACAAGATGGTACAGGTGGATGTCTCCTGGTTGAAATACTCCATCTAATAAAATCCTCAGGATGATGTTAACAGGATAGGTGTCTCTGCGCTGCCTTAATCTTTAGCACAAAAAGCTATGTGAATGGGGCCAGTTTTAACAAAAGATGAAACATTTTCTCACAAATTAAGAAGATCACCACACAAGCCATTAAAAATAATTGCACAGACTATCTTCCTTGATTCTTTTCATTGGAAATGAGACAGCACCATCTGCTCTGCGCATTAATTCCTTAGCAGGGATTATCTTGGGCAAGAAATCAACAGAATGCCTTCCTGACTCCTCCCAACTGCATAATGAGAGGGGGTGGGGAAGATTCTGCTTGGGTTAATTTTGATTTCTTCATGCCTGGCTTCTTCCCTTTCAAATTCCCTCTGAGCTGCCTAGGCAGGGCCTGCAGCGTGGATGCGGTCAGTCTCCTCTCCAGTTCCCGTGTTGGAAAGGGTACGGGGACTGGGGGAGCTACAAGGACATGAGCCCCCCGGACTGAGTGTGTCTGATGAAAGTCTACATTGCCAACGAGGGGCATGCTCCTGGCACATTTGCTCCTTTACCCTTAGGAAACATGAAACCAGTCATCTATTCTTTCCAATGGCTCATGCTGTTTCTTCCTCAAAGGAGGAGGCCAGTCATTACCTGTCACACATCAAATAGCTCTCCATCAGCCCTGAGAGCTGCACTAAAGCCACCTCCCGCTCTACTCCTAGAAGACAGACCGTCTGGCAAAAACACCCCGAGGCTATTGTGTGCCATTTCTTCTTGTTGGCAAGAATATACCTAGATGGTGGAAAATTGATTCAAAGGAGATGAGACAAAGGAGGCTGTTCTTTCAAGAATCGCGAGGGGGATGGGGGTGCAGGCTTGTAAAGCCCATTAGCATCACCAGAAGTTACTCATGTAAATCCCCTACCCTCAGAGAGAGGAATACATGCTCCTACACCCCAAGACTTTTTTCCCCCATGTGGTTAGGCTCATGAATGTGGATTCTGCACTTTCTGGTGAGAAACAATCAGATACCATGAAATTCTTTCCAGTCAAACCGAACTGGTCTGATGCCCCAGTGCCCATAAGAAGGGGGTAGTCAAGCTGGGCAAGCAAGGGAATTTGCCTGGTGCCCCCCAATCCTTAACCGCCATCCATTTTTCTAATTTGCAATGCTTTCATTTTGGAGGAATCACAGAGGAGGGGAAGACTAAAAGGGGTTCTAGCCTCTGCCATGCTTATAACCTCTAAAATCATATGTGCTCAGCTTCAGAGATTAAAAAAAGTCATAGCATCCAACGAGGAATAATTTATTTCCTGGAGAGGAACAGCAGGGCACAGAGCATCATGAAGCAAAAGGAGCCTCTGTACCCTCTGTCAAAAGCATCCTCTTCCAGAGAACTCTGGTAACAGTGCACAGACGTTAAAGAATTCATCACTAAGAACATATTTGTGAAATGTTTAAAAAAAAAGAAAAGAAAAAGAAAATTAGGAACCATGCTTCCTTAGATCATAGCCATTTTCCTTGCAAGAAATGGATCACTATGGCCTCTTCTAATAAAAGTTGTAACTTTACAAGGGCAATCAACCTAGATGGTAGGATGTGTTCTTTGTCCCTTCATTTTTCAGGCTGACCATGGGCACGGGGGCTTTGCAGAATCAGCAGTCCCTGCTGCTGTCTTCCCTGGAGGGTGAGGGGCCCAAGTGGCCCCTCACATCGCAAACCTGTGGTCTCCTGCTATGGCGTCATGGTGGGAATGGAGTGGAAGTGGGGCAGGTCAGGAAAAAGAACAGGGAGAACCTTCAAGGGAAATGGCCGCCAAATAGGCTTTTGTCGGCCTGCAGACGGAGAAAGGAGGAAAAACAAAGATATTCTGCAGAAGTGCACCTCAGAGTGAGGCCTGAAGGGGATTCAGCGTTAGGTTCCCTTCCATGAAGAACATTCCACTGCCCAAAGGGCTGGGGAAATGGGATGTAGTGCAAAGAGATCTTGCCTCTGGAGCCAAAAGACCTAAATTCAGCCTCCAAGGTATGACGTTTTTTTTTCTTTCCTTTGAATGAGCTCTTGAATTTTCTGGGCCTTTATTTCCCCATTTATAAAATGATAATAACACCATGTACATTGCAGGGTTATCATTTATGTGGCAGTGGTTACTATGTTCCAGGAACTGGACTGGTGTCTTGTACATGATCTCATTCAAGCCTTCCACAGCTCTAAGAGGTAGGTGATATTATTGTTTTAGATGATAAATGCACATGGGATAAAATACTTTACCCGAAGTCACAGGGCTAGTTTAGTAGCATAACTGGGAGCCAAATCCAGGCAGGCCATCTGCAGAACACTTTACTTTACAGAAGATAAATGAAAGGGTCATATAAAACCCACCAACACTGGATCTGGCACATAAGGGAGCTCGATGCTGGTAACTAACATCATTCTTCTCATATCTATAATGTTTATTTTTCACGTTTGTTATCCATGTGCTTTTGATGAATCTGCAATAACTAACCTAACAGATCCCAAACCCATATTCTTATATGCACCATCCTGGGATTTCCACAATGTTCTATGTTGAACAATACAGAACACCAACTCTAGACCACATAAATGTATGCCTACAGCTAAACATACTTTTGAAAAACTTTATTTTGAAAGTAATTATAGACTCAGAGGAAATTGGAAAAATAGTACAAAAATCCCATGAAACGTTCCCTGCAAACACACAGCTGAATAAAAACTGTTGCCCTCTTTCTCCCAAAAAGCAAAAAGGGCAGCAAGGGGGTTAAGAAAAGGGTCAGGTAGAGGAACTTCTGGAAAAGCTCAGGGTTCAAGTCCTTTGCAGCCACCCACTGCCCCTCACACAGCCTCAATTTTACCCCAGCAGCGGCAATATTACCTAAGTTCTCAATGGGAAGTTCATTCACATTCCCCCATAGCTTTACAGTGTCTTTGTCTCACTGTCTGCCTGTCCTTACTATGAAGATTCCCTAGACACCAGTTTTCCTTATTAAAAACAAATCAGCCCCATATATTTTTTTAACAAACATATAGCTATAGTTAGAAAACGTCTGTTTTCCTTGGAGTTCCTTTAGCCGGTAACGGTTCACTAAGACATGGCCCCTGACATGTTTCTTAAGTCAGTCTGTTCTGCTACTTAACTAAGAAGGATCATTCCTTCTGTTCCTGCTCCAACAAGCTTCTGCCTCCCTTCTGTCTCACCACGGACGTGCTAGATGCCATCTGGGCCTCTGAGGGCAGGGCTGAGACTAACCTCTGTCATCAGCCTTGCTGCTCACTTCTTCTTCCTTGTCGTCATCCTCACTGCTGGAGCTCTCCATCTTTTCCTTCATCTGTTCCAGCTGATCCAAGTTAACCCGTCCAACCAGTTCAAAATTACGGCTCACCTGAAAAAGGTCCAAACAAATAACAGAATCATGAACCACAGACCAAACAGGGCTCTCCCTGAGGGAGAGATCTTTCTACCACCATTTTCCCTTGACTGTGTTTTTGGAACCAGGACCAAACAACACCAGTGCCTAAGAGGCTCTTTTCTTCCCTTAGACTGCTCCAAAGGTGGATCTATCTTTTACCCCCATGTTCCAGCATTTTTAAAGGAACTCTGGACCTTCCTTACCAAATGCAGTAAAAAATACGAGCTCCGGTCAGCAGGAAATCAAAGTATCACAAAGCCTGGGGTATAGAGTAGGTGTCCAATAACACTTTTTGCGTTAAATTCAAAGATGTAACTTTTATAAACTACCAAAGTTTCAAATACCTCTGGAAGTGAAAAGGCTCTGTAAGTATCCTAAAAACTAGCATGAGTCACAGCCTTCTTCACCATGATGTGGGCTGCCCCAGCTTAGGCCAGATGACAACTGACTCCCGACTCCATAAATGGAAAACAACACTGTTACTGTGAGTGTTACTGTTTTTGAAGCTGACCATAACCTATCGATTAAGGCTGGGATTAACTGAGAAAAAATCTAGACGGGTAACCCCTAAAAGCCCTCTAAGTGTTAACTATGGCTGATTTTTACTTATGTAAAACGTGATTAGAGTAATGTGGGAATCCACACTTTCCTCCAAATAATGCCCAAGGGAAATAAAAATCCACACTAGGAAAACTTTGTAATGATGCTATGTTTAGGGGTCTCACATCAACAATAGCATAAAATTCACCTTCTTGACCCATCTATTTTCAGAATCTCTCCAGTTGTGTGCATAGAACTATCAGGAATGAAAGGTTAGCATGAACTCAAGCCAACAAAATGTCTCAAGCCAATCAACAGCAATGGGCTTATTCCTCTGTGGAAGGCACTGTGCTCCCCCTGTTGGGGGTCAGGAAAGGGACCCACAAAGATGAAGGAGACCCAGTCCTGGCCTCCAGAGGCTCCCAGTTTAGCTGAAGAGGCAAGGCGGACATCACTAATTAGATTCCAAGGTAGATTTCCATAGCTACCACAGTGGAGATAGAGCACATTGAGGGCACAGGAGAGGAAAGGGAGAATTTACAAGATAATCCCAAAATACTCTCTGGGACCAGACTGGAACAAAGACTTGCTGAGCACCACCAATTCCATATGCCTGGCAGATGGGAACATCGTCATCAACTGTGACAAATGGGAGGGAAAGAGACTCAGAGTACCAGGGCCAACAGACAGTCCTGTGAAAAGACTTAATATTGCCCCAACAACATCCTGTAGAAGGTAGGCAGCATTTAAAAGGAGAAAGAAAACTCAGGATAAGAGCTCTTTTAAAATGAGAGAAACGATGGATTGATCTAACTAGAATAACGCAGTCCAGGGAATCAGTTAACACTTGACTCTGAAAACAAGTCAACATGAGGGAGGAGAGAGATTTTTGTAGATCACAATACTAAGCACTCAGGGAAGGCAAGATCTTATTTTGGTCATTTGCAAAATTAATAAAAAATTAATAGACTGAGGTGCGAAGGAGGAAGAGTCGAGTTCAGAATCTTTATTTCTCCTTCCTCCCTCCTAGGAGTTCACAGTAACAGTCTTCGAGGAGCTTTTTGTTGGCAGCACCTGCCTATCTAGATTTATCTACTATGCCTCACTCCTACAGACCCATATTGACTTTTCTTTATTTGTTTTTATGACATAAAAGCAAAAAGAGCACAAGAAGCATGGACTTTGAAGTCTGACAGATCTGAGTTCAAGTTCAGAGTTTGCCATTAACCACGCGATTGTGGGTAAGTTGCTCCGTGTCCCTGTTCATAAAAGGGGATCAACGCACTACCTGAAACACAAGAGTTCCCCAAAATGTAGTTTCCTTCTCCTTTCTGGGAATGTGGCCTTTTCCAATTTTGGCTTTTGGAAACGCTTATAACAAGCATCGTAAATGCATATTTATGAAGTTATGTTTAGCCACAAAGTCTACACTTTAACCAAATAGCATTTATGATAAATATCTGAATAAAAGTTTTCTGGGTTGCCGGTTTTTCAGGAAAACGAGGCAAGGCTCCAATTTACCTAACTTTGTAATATGTGTGAAGTACACATCCTTAGGTGACCAATACAGAGAAGGGAGCCTTTTCTGACCATCTCTATTTCCCATCTCTAGCCGGAGCATCAGCAGGTGTGCGTAAGAGGCGTGAGGGGTGGCCTCTGCCAGGAAATGAAAACAACAAAACCAAGAAAGGTCAAAAAGAATCCTCAAATGCCTTCTTTAATCAGTACGTATTCATTCGTTCACTTATTCGTTCATTCATTCCTTCCTTCCACAATGATACCCCCACACCCCGGACTCCATGCAAGGTATAGGAGCCCCTGCTTCTCAAGAAACTCATGGTGACAGAAGGAGATCTGTCACAAAACCAAATGTTATTTTTTTCTTTTCCTCCTTCTGGTTTTTTTTTTTTTTTTTTTTTTTTTTGGGGCCTGTATTTGCCCATTTTCCCATCACCATCATCCCTTCGTTGGAAAACATTTTGGAATCTGCACAGTTTTAAAAGAGTACATGACATTTCCACGGTATGACGTTCATCCGGGGCTAACCCAGGATTTATGTGTCCTGAAGATTTCTAAAATCTTTGTTAGGTAATTAAAAGATTTAAAAGCAAAAACAAAAAATCTTGCTATTTAAGTAGAAGATTTTAAAATAAAAACCCTTTACAATGTTGGGTTCTAACTGAACTTCAAATCCCCATAAGCCATCCCATATTAATCTTAATACAAAAGGAAGACTCCTTGCTGCATTTATTTATTTATTTATTAGAGAGAGTGAGAGTGAGCTCATGTCTGAAAGCAAGTGCAGGGAGGGATGGAGGGAGAGGGAGAGAGAGTTTAGCAGACTCCTTGCTGAGCTCCAATGTGGGGCTCGATCCCATGACCCTGAGAACATGACCTGAGCTGAAACCAAGAGTCAGACGCCGAACCAACTGAGCCACCCAGGGGCCCCCTCTTTGGGGCATTAAAAAATTTTTTTTGAACTATTATTTAGAATTTTAGCTATTTCTCAAAGGTAGTAGGACTTTATCATATTTCTTTTTTTTTTAAATAGTGATTTTAAAAATTGAGGCATAGTTAACATAGAATGTTATGTTAGCTTTGGGCATACCATACAGTGATTGGTTTCTACACTATGCTCTGCTCACCGCCAGTGTAGCTACTACCAGTCTATCACTATTACAGTACCATTGACTGTATTCCCCATGCGGTTCCTCTCCTCCCTGTGACTGACTCATTCTATGACCAGAAGCCTGTATGCCCCTCTCCCCTTCACCCACCGTGTCCATCCCCCACCACCCTCCTCCCTGGGAACCATCAGTTTGTTCTCTATATTTATGGGTCTGTTTCTGCTTGTTTTTTAGATTCCACATATAAGTGAAATCATTTGGTGCTTGTCTTTCTCTGTCTGACTTATTTCACTAGCATCATACCCTCTAGGTCCCCCCTTGCTGCACTATGGAGCCACCATCTCTTACCTGGAATAAGGCAAGCCTCCCCCTCTCCCAGCATCCCTTCTTGCCCCTTCTTGCATCTATGCTCCAGTGTGGTCTGAGAGTAAAAATAAATATGTAAATCCACTCATGTCAGTTTCTGCTTGCCCTGAGGATAAAATCTGAATTTCTCACCGTAGTTAGAAATGGCCAGCTATCTTCTTACCCTGGCCCACCTTCTACAGCCCACTGCTACCATCCTGAACTTCCTGATGTTCCCAGGATACGCTGTGCTCCTGACTTTGCGCCTTTCTCTGCGCATGCCACTTTGTCTGCCTGAAATTCCACTGCCTCGTTCACGCGGTGACTCCTGTCTTCCAGCCTTGCTTCCGTGTCACTACACCTGGGGGACCTTCCCTAAATTCCTTGTTGGTTAATTATCCTTACTCTATGCTTCCACCCTCTCCCCTCCCCTTTTATATATAACTCATCATACTCGGCGGTTCATTGTTTATGGCCTGCCGCCCCCACTGAACTAGCTCCATGAGGATAGCCAGCGTCTCTGTGTAGCTCGTTCACAGCTCCACGGCCAGCACGTGTCTCTGCTAGAGTTGGCGCTGCGCTCACCTGCTGCCGGCTGCATGCCGTCCTTCTAACTTAATAGCTCCTGCTTTCATATACAGGTCACAAAGACTGGAAAACAGAAAAAGCTTCAAGTCCAACTACCTACACGCAACTGTCAACAAGGTATTGTATTTCTGTAATCCTGTTCTCTCTGCATAGGTTATTTAATTGCTGTAATCATATTGAAAAACACAAGTGGGTATCCTGCTTTTTTAATGCCCGGCATGGTATAAATATCATTCTCTGTATAAATATCATTTTTAGTCTCTATATATGTATCTTATCAAGTAAATAATATTATAGTTTATCTGACTCCTCCCATAAGAGTTTAACTTTGGCTATTCCTGGCTTTTCACTATTAAAAATGCAGCAATAAATCTTACTGTATGTAAATTATACAGTTTCTTTCTTTCATGTTTAGCTTTAATTTTATAGGCTAGAATTTCCAGACGTGAAATTACAGGATCAAAGTCAAAGGCCGTGGACTTTTATTCAAGTTCCAATTGATGTCTGGGTTGGCTTCTCAAGTGAACACACCAGTAAGTTACTTTCTGGACCTGGAGGTTGGTGGGTAGCTGGTGCACAAGACTTATTGAGGGAAATTCACTTCTTTCTCTGGAGGCGCACAGAAATGTATTACCTTGTTTCCCAAAAGGCCCACAAGAGAGGGAGAAACAGCAAGGCTAAGAGTTTGAGATTTAGAACCTGGCTCCTCGCAGACTTTGGAAGGCAAAAGTAACCATACATGAGCTTGAAGGTTGGACTGTTCAAATATAATCTCTCAGACTATAAAGCTATATATAGTTCCTTATATCTCGTGAAAGTTATTTGTGATTGCCCGCAAACCCAAAGTCCCCTGTGAAGGCCACTCGCCCCTAAGAATGTGAATGAGGTGCCAGCAACAGCACGCTTTCCCCGTTAACGCAGGAGAGCTGGCGCTGTAAACCCTCCCGTGCTCACGCTGGATACTCAAGCTCCACAACTGTGTTTGTCTTTTTGTTTGTTGGTTTTTAACCATTCAGCAAAATGAATGAATTTCCCTAGCATATGAACGGATTTCCATACTTGAGGCTTATTCTACAGGGAGAAGCATCCATGATTTACAAATACTACCAAGTTGAACATGCATTTTCATACTATGGTGGCAAACCCAGTCTTACAGGAAAGACCGGTGCAAACCTGCTGGCTAACGAAGGCAGGAAATTGGACAACCCTGTCCGCAGATTACTTAGCAGACATTAAATGGGGGAGACTGTGATCCAGAAGAATCCCTCCATGTTTCCAGAGCTTGCCCTGCTTCTCACTTAACACCCGTACCTTCTAAAGGGACATGCTGTCAGGCTGCGCACATCACCTAATATTGTCTGTTCGTGTGAAAAAGGCCAGAGTGAACATCTTTACTTCCAGAAAAAGTGACACCAGAGAACACGGAAAAACTGCCTCTTACATCAGAAATGCCCATCTTGGGCCCACACCGAGGATATGTAGCGCTGCAAAGATTTTAAAGGCCTAAAAGCACGGGCGAGCAAACTCTCTGCAGAGGGCCAGAGAAGCAGGTACTGCAGGCTTTCTGGACTGTCTAGTTTCTGTCACAGCTCCTTACCTGCTGCCGTAGCTTGAACGTGGCCACAGACAGTACGGAAATGGATGAGCATGGCTGTGTTCCGAGACCACCGCATTTACGGACGCTGGAGTTTGGAATTCATATAATTTCAAGTGTCATGAAAGAGTACTCTCTTGATTTTCTTCAACCATTTAAAAATGTCAAAACCCTTCTTAGCTGGTGGGCCACAGAAAAATGGGCAGGTGGCCGGCTTTGGTCCATGAACCAGAGTTTGCCAACCTCTGACTACCAGGTGGGCTACCCAGCGATCTTTGCCTATCTTTGAAAGTCAGAATGAATGAAATCAGAGAGGAGAAAGCAAAGCATTGTCTCTATGATTTCATATAGGAAGAAGACGGTCAAGGGTGCAGGTAAAAATCTTGAATTCTCGGATCAGAGCATTTCGACCAGAGCTCCTGTAAAAGCTTCTAGAAGGGATATTCAGCTAAGCATATGAAAGTTCTATGGGAGATAAGCCACGACACCATATCTGCTGTGCCCTGTGCTGCCGTCCTACTTGGGAGACACCTTGTCAAGCACTTATCATGCTGCCTTGTGGTTCTTTTTTTAAGCTTGTGTCCCCTCCTTGCTTATAAACTCTTCCAAGGTAGCAAGTACTTCCTATTTAGCTTTATATGCTCACTGTAGAGTATAAGATCGGTCATCTCATTGACATACAAGAAATGTTGTTTGAATTTACTGGTAACATAAAAACCATGGGAGATCATATAGTATAAAGAATTTCATAATGCTGTACCCAACGATAAAAATTTGCTTGCTACTAAGAATAAAACTGGACATTTTCTAAAAGATTTTGTTTTCGTTCTTACCAAGTAGCCATCACGTGCCAAAAATTAATCCAGTTGTTTTCACATGGATCACTTAACTTTTATGAGAGATATGTGTTACCTTCCATAATTGTAGATGAGGAAAGCAACGCAAAAGAAGCTAAGTGATAAAGCCAGGATTAGAACTCACATCTTCATATGACAAGGCTCCAGCTTTCCCCATTACAATGCAAATCATCTGTAGAAATGCAAAATTACTTATGAAATATGTAAAAATTACCCACAGGATACCAACTGAACACAAGAAGGCGGCAGAAAAAAGTACTGTGACTATAATGTTGCAAAATTCGATGGAATAGAGGAGTATCCTGTGAGAATTTTTCTTCAAAATAAAAACCTTTCTAAGAATAAGAATAAAGACTGGAAAAGTACCCAGGAGGGTATAGAGCACAGAGGTCAAGGAGAATATCTGTCTTCTTTTGTAATCACTGAGTCAGAAGCAGAAAACATGCTTCTGCCAGACCTAACTTAGCAGAAGCCCAGACAAAAACCAAGTCATTTTGAGCATCTCAGGATAAGCGTAGTCACAAGTACTCAAGAAAGCCCAGTGAAAGGGATCATTAAAAAGTCACAGAATTCTGTTGCTGGCCAACTGAGCTGTCGCCAATCTCCTGAACTTGAAATCCAGAGGGCAAAAATGTGGATGGTGCTGCTACATCTTGCTTATATGAACAAACAGGGTACTTAAAATTTCCCATTTTAAAAGTGATTTCAGATATTGATTTATTTAGAAAATAGCTACCGATACTTTATTGCCTGCAGGGTACTCTGACTAGATTTTGGAAGAAAAGACAGATAAATAACATGGTTTCCATTTTAAGGACGTTGCATCCAATGGCACGACAGAGACTTGTTAAGAGTTAAGTGGAAGTTGAGGTAGGATGAAATAAGTGCCTCGAGAGAAAGAACAGTCCTATGGAAGCTTTGGAAGCAGGAGCAGTTCGCTTTGGAGAGTTTAGTGGACAGTTTCAGAAGTTACAGGCAAAGAACATCTTCAAATGTCTACTCTTCTGAAAAATACCATGTGAGGTGCGGCCAGGCACATCCAGCCTTCTTGCTCCTCTACTTCTGATCTCCAAAATCCATGGAAGAAACAGGGACTGTGGCTGACAAATCAAGAAGCAAGACGACTTCCTAGAGGGGAAAGCAAGAGCTCGAGTGATGTTGTCTTCAGGAGAAACCCCCGGCTTGCAGGAATCCTCAGAGTCGCTCAAGATAAAGCTGCTGGCACTCAGTTTCAAAATTAAACACAATCCAACACAATCCAAAAAAAATGTGGCCAAAGGTGTGTTTTATGACTTGGAATCAAGGGAAGGTTCTTTTATTTCCCCTCATTTCCTTTGCTGGACACACATGTTCTAGGTGACTCCTCTGCCACCGTGGATTTCACTAGTCCAGAAACCGGAACAATTTCACTGGCATCACTAAAATGCTGGTGATGCCCCCTGAGCTTAATGTGCTGCTGCTGCCCCCAAACTGGCAAAAAGAGTAAGAGATACAAGTTCCTTCGAGTTTGGCCGCCTGAGGCTCCATTTGTATACAAAATTAAAAACATTTCAAAGTAAATTCAATTAGTGAATGTGTATTGCCTGAATAGACTATCCTTCTAAATTTAATATAGTGAACATGACAATTTTATGAGCAAACCAAGTTAGAGATAATATATTTTTATGTTCCTTAAATTAGCAAAGAGACTTCAGAACCATAAAGAACACTAACAAGGTACCATATATACTTACAAACTTTCTTTAAAAAAAATGTGTTTTTTAAATGTGAGAAGTTCAAGGTTTGTTTTTTTTTCTTCATGACTTTAAGGTTCTTAAAAATCTTGTCTTCATCTCTCACCAGCATTACTAATAACTGGTGCTACTGATATAGGACTTCATTGTGTGTGTGAGGGTGGGAGGGAGGGAAGGAATGGAGGAGGGAGGGATTGAAAGCACAGAGAGCAGTCCATCTCTAGAAGACCTAGTGAGATTGAAAAAAAATGGAACTGAAGGATGAAAAATAAAATTTTAAATAGCCTGTACTATTTACTTTAGATTCCAAGAGACTGCAAGTGAGTCTTCGGTCACTGGTGCGAAGATAAAGGTCTAGAAGACAAGAGGCTGTGTGTCACGTACGGAATGAGGGCTGCTGTCTTCCCTCTTCTGCATGGCAGTGTGCATCAGAGCAGTTGGGAATTTGGTTCTTAACTAGAAGGGTATTTGGCTTCAAGGATCCTTCCTGCTGTACCACGATTCTGTCCAGTCTGTGAACGATACAGTGTGACAACTTGAGAGACATTCCTGAGGTCTCCAGGCTTTGCAGGCAAGAATTCAGAAGTCCAGCTTTGGCTATCCAGTTCTGTTTAATAATATCCTTTGATGGAAAACACATCCCACAGTGTCTCTTAGTTTCTTCTATAGATTCCCTCCACCACACAAAATCACCTCATGCTATTAGTGGAAGAATATAATGAGCAAGACACTCAACACACAGTCTTGCTGGGGGGGGCGGGCGGGGAAGTAAACCTTAATTTAGAACCAATGGCTAAGACTACTGCACACTTTATTTTTGGCGGTTTACACAATAATCTGGATCTCTGGCATCTTGTAGATCGATCTGTTCCCAGGATCAGGTTTATCAAAAAAACCCCGCAGGAAATTAGCATTTATTGAGGACCTACTATATGGGTCAGGTCCTGGGAAACTTGCATCTTTTAGGTATGAGGTGTAATTTGCTCACCATAAAAGTCATCTGTTTTAAAACAGTTCAGTGAGTTTTAGTAAAGGTATGCATTTGTGCAACCTTCACCACAATCTGGTTTAAGAATTCTTCTCTTAGAGAAATTCCCTCATAACCTGTGCAGTCCATCTCCCAACCTCCAGCCCCAGGCAACCTCCAACCTGCTTTGTCCCCACAGTTTTGCCTTTTCTAGAAATTGCATGTAAATGGAATCATATAATATGTGATCTTTTGTGTCTAGCTCCTGTCTAGTTCACATGATGTTCTTGAGAGGGTATCCATGTTGTTCCTTGTTATCAGTAGACTCATTTCTTTTTATTGATAAGTAGTATCCCATTGTATGGATATAGCACATTTTGTTTATCTGTCCACTTTACATGGAAGTAGACTTGCTGGATCAGATGGTAAGTGTGTGTTTAACTTTTAAACAAATTGCCAAAATGCTCCCAAGTGAATCTGCCATTTTACATTCCTACCAGCGCTGTATGAGATTTCCAGTTTCTCCACATCCTTGCCAACACTTTGGCACTATCAGTCTTTCTTAATTTTAGCCGTTCTCACAGGTGACATCTTACTGTTTTATTTTGCATTTCCCTAATGATGAATCTTACCGAGGCTTTTTTTTTTTTTTTTTAAGATTCTTATTCATTTATTTGACAGAGAGAGAGCACAGTAGGGGCAGCGGCAGGCAAAGGGAGAAGCAGGCTCCCCGCTGAGCAAGGAGCCTGATGCAGATCCATCCCAGAACCCTGGGATCACCACCCAAGCTGAAGGCAGACGCTTCACCGCTTAACCAACTGAGCCACCCAGGCGTCCCACCGAGCCTCTTTTCATGTGATCATTTCCCATTTCTGTATCCACACAGGTAAAGTGTCTATTCACATTTTTTTCTCATTCTTCATTGAATTTTTACCTTCTTACTATTGAGTTGTAAAAGTTCTTTATATATTTTGGTTAAAAACCTTTGCTAGATAATTACTTTGCAAATATTTGCTTCCAATTCGTTGCTTGCCTGTTTTCTTAATAGTGTCTCCGAAGAGCAAAAACTTGTTTGATGACATCTAATTTACTCATTTTTCTTCTTTCAATGTCCACAGCTTTTGAATCCTAAGAAAATTTCTCCTAACCCAAGGGAGATTTCCTACTCTTTTTCCGAAAGTTTTATGGTTTCAGTTCATACACTGAGGTTTATGATCCATTTTGATTTAATTTTTGTGTTAGGAGTGAATTAAGGGTCAACGATCATTATTTTGCATGTGGATATCCAGTTGTTCAAGCACTATTTGTGGAAGAACTGTCCTTTTCCCTATTATCTTGGAACCTTTGGTTAAAAAAAAGAAACTGACCACATCGATGAGGGTCGCTATCTGGAGTTTTTCTTCTGCATCCCTGACCCATGCATCTGTCCATATGCCAATACCACATGCTCGGGAGTACGACAGCTTCAGGGAAGTTTTGAAATCAGGAAGGGTGAAGTCCTCCAAGTTTGTTCTTTTTCCAATCTGTTTAGGCCATTCTAGGTCCTCTGCATTTACATGTTAGGATCAGTGTGTCAACTTCTATTAAAGAAGAGAGATTTTGACAGAGATTCTGCCGGCTCTGTAGATCAACTTGGGGAGAACTGCCAATACTGGGTCCTCTCATCCAATACAGTACATGTTGCATTAACTTAGTTCTTTTATTTTTCTCAGCATTCTGTAATTTTCAGTGTACAGCTTTCACAGTTCCTATGTTAAATTTATTCTTTAATATCTTATTCTTTTTGATGTTACTGTAAATGAAATTAATCAAATCTCATTTTCAGATTTCCATTTCTAGTATGTAGACATGGAATTGATTTTTGCCTATTGACCTTATGCCCTGCAACTTTGCCAAACTCACTAATATCCTTGTAGCTTTTTTTTTTTTTTTAATACAGATTACTTAGGATTTTCTATGTACAAAGGTCACCTTGGCTGTGAACGCCAAGTGGTCTCATTTCTTCCTTCCAGTTCTTACACCTTTCATTTCTTGTTCTCGCCTTATAAGGGTCCTTGACATTTTTTTAAAAAGATTTTATTTATTTATTTGAGAGACAGAGAGCAGGAGTGGTGTAAGTGGCAGAGAGAGAGGGAAAAGCAGGCTCCCCGCTGAGCAGGGAGCCAGACTTGGGGCTTGATCCCAGGATCCTGAGATCATGACCTGAACCAAAAGCAGCTGCTTAACCAACAGACTGAGCCATCTAGGCACCCTGGTCCTTGACTTTTATTTGGATTATTAGCAAACTTCACTTTAGCTCATTGTACAATGACACTCTTATACCCCTTTCATAAATGCTGAAATCATCCCAATAAATGACAGTTTTTCACCAGTGTATGTCACTGCCTCCCAGTCAAAACTTTTGTTTCAGCAGCACTGCTATCCTTATTTATAAAATAGTGTTTGGGGGCACCTGGGTGGCTCAGTCAGTTAAGTGTCTGTCCGCCTTCGGCTCAGGTCATGATCCCAGGGTCTTGGGATCAAGCCCCGCATCAGACTCCCTGCTCAGCGGAGAGTCTGCTTCTCCCTCTCCCTCTGCCCTTCACCCCCACTCATGCTCTCTCTTTCTTGCTCTACTCTCTCTCTCTCAAATAAATAAAATCTTTAATAGTGTTTGGATAGTTATTTTAAAAATTCTAAATACATTTTGTACTCCTCATTTAGAAACAAAGAACTAGAAAGTAGGAAAAAGAAAGTGCTGCCATCAGTAATAAGAACAAGTCTCATGAACTTAACAACAATTGAGAGCACGATGAAGATCATTACACATGCTGGAAGGGGCAATTCTTTAGCCTCAATTAGGTGCTCACTGGACTTAATAAGCTGGTCAACCATGAGAAAGAGTAAAATTAAAGAACATAATATGGCATAGTGAAAATATAACATCAAAGACCGTATCTAAGATGCAAGGTATAATTATTGATTTTTAAATATATTTTAGTTCTTTGGGAACCTAACTGCCTTTCTGATGGGTACCATAGCTCAATTCGTAAGCAGACTGAGGAACACCTTGGGTCTCACCAAAGTGTGGGATATACCAGGACTTTGTTTAATCTCACACAACTTCTAAGAAAGATAAAACGATTCCCATTTAGAAATCAGAAAATAGATAAATTCAAGTAACTTGCTGAAGTTGTATAGTAAGCAGTGGAGACAAGATTCAAACTCAGGTCCGTTTGGTTCCAAAAGCTCTAAATTGGGGCCCTCTTTATTGGAGCAACCCGTTGCCCTGATGGGTATCGTGAAGCCCCTGGTTCCACGCATGTATGGTTCTAACATTCTCACCAGTGACTCACAGCAACTGTGTAACAACGGGAGAAATTATCTTCCTGGTTTGCGCGCTCCCAAAATACCAGCCCAAAGGCTTGAACACTATAATAAAGAGATCAGAAGTGGTTACATAAATAAGATCCATGTGCATAAACGCAGAAAGCTTGGTTTGAAATAGATGAGTGATTATCCTTTGAGTTTGGGGGCAGAGATGCCCAGGAAGTTTGACTAAGAAAGGCTATGAAAATTTCTCAGTGAGGTAAACTCAGGCTTTTCTTCTCTGCTTTCATTTTTGGGCCGACACATTAGAAAATGAATGCATTCCAAGCAGAAAAGTAACCACGAATCCATTTCATTGTGGATGGGTGACAGACCTCAGCCTTCTCTCTCGACACCCCGGAGAAAAATTCTAACCCTTGGGTGCAGATGATTTGGACTAAAGTCTTGATAAGCTGGATATGCAAGGCCAGAAAAGAGGAGGACGACACAGAGCAAAGATAAACAACTATCGAAAGCCCTTCTCATTGTGCTGTAAGTAAACACTCCCTCA
>NC_048224.1:35056969-35242528 GCF_002007445.2 Ailuropoda melanoleuca | reverse complement strand
GATAGACTGGTGATGGGTAGTAAGGAGGGCACGTATTGCATGGTGCACTGGGTGTTATACGCAACTAATGAAGCATCGAACTTTGCATCGGAATCCGGGGATGTACTGTATGGTGACTAACATAATATAATAATAAAATAAAATAAAATGTAAAAAAAAATAAAATAAAAATAAAAAAATGAACAAACAAACAAAAAGCAGAAACAGACCTCTAAATACTGAGAACTAACAGTTGGCAAAGGGGAGAGGGGTGAGCAATGGGCAAAATGACTATAGGGGAATCAGAGATACAGGCTTACAGTTGTAGAATGAATATGTCACAGGGATAAAAGGTACAGCATAGAGAATATAGTCAATGGTATTATAATAGAGGAGTATGATGACTGCACTGGCAGCTACACTTACAGTGAGCATCATATAATGTATAGAGTTGTGAACTTACTATGTTGTACACCTGAAACTAAGGTAACATTGTGTGTCAACTATACTTTAATAAAAAATAAATTAAACTAAAAATAATTCAAACCCAGATTTGCTGACTCCCAAATGCAAGACCTTCTTTCCCTTTCCCTTCCTTCCTTTTCTCTCTCTCTCTCTCCCTCTTTCCCTCCATCCTTTCCTTCCTTCTTTCTTTCTTTTTACATGCATTGCTGCCTCCTGCTGATTGTAGGGTTAATTCCTGAGAAGCTTAGCTAACTATCAAACCAAAATGCAATTCCTTAGAGAAATACCAGCAACAAGGGCTAAAACTGTGCACTCTCATCATGCAGGTGGCCCAATCCACCGGATATGGTTGGAACATAAATAGTTTATGATGGCATTCAGGATTCAGGTGATCATTTGCCACAGAGGAAGGTCTTGGAAAAGGAGCTCCATATAGGTTCTATTGTGAATTTATGCAATGCACAACCTGCACAACTGTAAGTGGCAGTTTTGCCTGGGTAAATGGTTGAGAAATGAGGACAGCACTTAGCTTTCCATGGATAACTATAGGCAAGAGTTAGCATGGTTCAGGGCCCAGTCAAGCCTGTTGGGTTGAGAGATGGATTCCATTACCAACAAGAAGTACATTGTTAGTTAGGAAAGAGAAACAATATTTCTTCATACACACTAAGTAAACACACAATATAAGGACCCAACATTTTAAAATAGATCAATCTTTGCCAAAGATAGGCAGAATGTTTAATTACTTAAATTGCAAATCTGTAGATGGGACAATGTCCAAAATAAATGACCTGCTAAGCTCCTTGGATATGGTGATGTCTGAACTTAATCTTAAAAAACATGTGTGAGTTAGCCATGAAAGTTTGGGACAGACACTTCAGCAAAACTGAGGGGTATGGCACATATTTCAGTGTAACTAAAGGAGGGTGTACTGAGATATGATGCTAGAAAAGGAGGCAAGAGCCAGATTATGAAGGACCTTTTATGTTAAAGAATTCAAACCTTATCCAAGGTGAGTGCAATGATTTAAATAGAGGAATAACATAATAAGATTTGAAATTTAGGTAGACTCCCTGGTCATAGAAGGCAGACTGCTGAGGCTAGGGAAGTGGACACAGACAGATTGGAAGAGAAAGACTAGTTAAACTTGCAGAAATACAGCACCAAAATGGAGCAAGGTAAGGGGTTATAAGTAAAAAGAAGAAGAGAAGGACAAAAGATTATTTAAGTAATAGTTCCACAGGACTTAATGATTTACAGGGTGTGGGGTGGGGAGGGACAAGAGCAGTCAAGGATGAATCCTGCATTTCTGTCTTGGGGAAGTATGAGGTGGTACATTCAAGCAAATGAGGAACAAAGGAGGAAGAGCAGGATGGGGATGGAGGAAGGAGCCGTGATAAGTTTAGACTGGGGTGTGCTAAACTTCTTCGGGGACATCCAGTCCCTATAGGATGTACCTGTGGAAGTACACAGATGTATGACAGGAAGTCATACACACGAGTGCTGCCCATGAGAGAGGTTTGGAATTTGGATCCCCAAGATAGAGTTGGGACTCATCCAAGCACAACCATGGATGAAGCCACGGGAATGGTGACATCATTCAGAAAGAGCATGCAAATTGAGAAGATGGCCACAGACATGACTCTGAGGAATACCAGTGTGTGCAGTATGGGCAGAGAAAGAGAATTCTGGCAAAAGAGATATAAAAGAGTGATTAGAGAAATAGGAGAAAGGCCAGGGGAGTGGAATGTCATGGAATGCCAAGGAAGGAGTATACAATATAATTAAATGTTGCAGAGAAGGCAAATAATGTAAGGACTAAACAATTTTAAGTGAAGTTGATGGCAATAGAAGCCAAACTACAGGGACTTCAATATGAGATGCAGAGAGGGAGTGTACACTGTTCTGGAATTTTCCAACCTATGTGTATAAGAACCTTCATTAAATTTAAAATAAGTATTCAAATCCCTGAAGGATAGTAATTATCCCCTTCT
Organism: Ailuropoda melanoleuca; assembly: GCF_002007445.2. Classification (NCBI taxonomy): domain Eukaryota; kingdom Metazoa; phylum Chordata; class Mammalia; order Carnivora; family Ursidae; genus Ailuropoda; species Ailuropoda melanoleuca. Next base: position 35,240,090 of record NC_048224.1, on the reverse strand, counting down.
CAGCCAATAGTTGCCCCTTGCCACTTTGTCTTCTACCCTGTATGCTCTGCCAAAACTTCAGATATTCCCAGCTCAGAGGCTGCAGCTCCTGGGACTGCTCTTTTGAGGAAGAGTCCATGTGAGGCAAAGTGTAAGAAAGGTGGTCTGTAAAAGACTGAGTATATTCTTTTCTTCCCAGGGTGGAAGAGAATGGAACAGCTTATATAATAGTAGCAATGAATACTTTAGTTATTAAAACCTGAGGTGGATTTACCTGTCATTCCTACAATTCTCACAGGTGTGATGGAAAGCTATCATCACCTGTGTTCTTGCTTCCCTGTCCACCAGATTCAAGGGGGAAGAGACGTTTCCAAAATTATACTTTAACTTTAACAATTATGTAAACTAAAGTTAAGCTCTACTTCTCTCAACAATCTCATTTAAGTTTGTTTGGACGTAAAAAAACTGTCTGTAGAAAGTTGTGAAATTAGTTAAAAATTTAAAGTACTTTTAAAGATTATTTAGTCATGAAGCTTCAACTATTGATTTTGGAAAAAAATTATTATTTTTTTTTCTTTTTGATTGTGATTGCTCTAGACTAAGCCAAAGAAATAGATTAGGAACCAGAAACAATTGCCCTCCTCTGGCCATCCCCATACATCCATTAGTGTAGTAGGGAATGGGGCTTAGAAAGCATATTCTGTCCTTGGACAAAGGGTCAACATATCTGAGCCTTGGTTTCTTTATCTTTATTTTACTTTTTTAAAAGATTATTTATTTTAGAGAGAGAGAGAAAGAGAGAGAGAATGAGTGCAAGTGGGAGGAGGGGCAAAGGGAAAGAATCTCAAGCAGACTCCACGCTGGGTGTGGAGCCAGACAAGGGGCTTGATCCCACAACCCATGAGATTAGGACCTGAGCCGAAATCATGAGTTGGATGCTTAACTGACTGAGCCATGCAGGTGCCCCCCTTCGTCTTTAAATGGAGAGATTTATCTTTCCCTTTATAGGATTATTATGAGAATTAATTAGAAAATTAGCACAGTGCCCGGCACATAGACATTCCACAGATGGTAGCTCAATTAAAGGCTCATGTTGAGATTAATGAGTCATTGTAGAGGGAAAATACTAGCTTTACAATGGAGTGATCGAATGTAGCCTTACTAATCACATAGCAGCCCAAGACATTACGTGCTTTCTGAAGGAACAGGGAATGCTCAGGATCACCATTACAGTATTCTTGCAAAAAACCCATATTTAACTTGAATATAATCAAGTTTTTAGCCTTAACTTCTAGATTAGAGGAAACACAAGTAAGTAGTTGAGGAAACAGTTCATGACACCACAAGGAAATCGTGAGACAAATCCAGAATATGGGTATTCAGAAGGCAACTGACTTAGTTTTTCCACAAAGTGTCATGAAAAACTGTGAGAAGGGGACTATTGTAGAGTAAAAGAGACAAAAGAGATATAATAAACAAAATGTACGAGCCCTCATGGATCTCAGCTTAAGAAACAAAATCTGTAAAAAAAAAAAAATCTATGAAATATATCTTAGGATCAATTGGGAAAATTTTGAATATGAAGCAGTCATTATGTGATGGTTGTTGTCTGGATGGAATAATGGCACTGAGGTTATACAGACTAATGGTTTTATTTTTGGGAGATACAGGTTGAAATATTTAGTATTTCATAATGTCTATAATTTACTTTGAGCAAAAAAATATAAATATATTCTTTGCATATAAAAGGAGATATAAAGTAAATATGGCAAGATGTTAATAATTATTGGGTCTAGATGGTGGTTACATTAGCGTTCATTGCACAATTCCTTCAACTTTTCTGTATGCTTGAAAACTTAATAATAAATGTTTGAGAGAAAAATGGAAAATACATCACTTAGTAAGATAATAACAGCCAAACTGATTTAATGACAAAGTAACAAATTTAGCAGCAGAATCTCAGCACAGTATCCATAGTGCAGAAGGAAAGTTTTTGTATACTTTTATAGAAATACGGAATGCTAAAAATAAAACATATAAAATAAAAAGAATGTTATATAGCATAAGCAATTTCATAACTGATTTAAATGAAAAGATATTCAGCAAGCCAAGGATTTATCTGGAAATAACTTGAATTTCCTGAACTTGCTAATACTGAGTACTATCCAGGTGAGAATAACTCTATTGCTCCCTCTTTTGGAGAGGAAGGTAGAATATGTCTCCCTTTTATTTTCTTTTTTCCTGACCATTGTAGCAAGAGTGGGCAGAAAATTTTTCATCCATCCATCCATTTATCCATCATTCATTCACTCCAGCCACTGCACGCTGGGGACATGGCGATGGAGGAACCCACAGCAGAGTGTGGAAAACAGGCATGGGAATGACTAGCCACAGCAGACTATAATAGGGGATATTAGGAAAGGCTATAAAAAATGCTTTGGGATATTGAAGAAGAAAAAAAAATCCAACTCTGGCTAGGGAAGTTTGAAAAAGTTGAATTTAAAGTCAATTAATAGGAGAAAGGAAGGTAAAAATCAAATGTTTTTGTTTTAGAACTCCATTTGCATTTATCTACTGACTTTTTATTTATACCCATTTTAAATATTTTTCTGTTGCAGTATTTTATAGGAAACATAAGATTCAATGAAAATTTCTGGAAGCCCTTCTATGCACAGTTCCCTTCTTTCTAGTATATTGCCTTGCAAATTCTAGCTGCCATATCAGCTCTGATTTCTTATCTATGTTTCTTTGCCCATGCTTTCTGTTTGGGCTCTCCTTCTGTGGGCAGAACTGTAAAGAATACTCCCATGCAGAAACATAGGATGAATCTGCAGTTCACCTTATGTGCTTCTCTGCTCTCAAGATGAGTTCGGAGCTCTTTGTTCTCCAATGCCTGAAAAGAGTTGCTTCAGATATTTTGTCCTATTCTAGAGTTGCTTACAGTGGGACAGTAAAAATGATGCCCGTGAATTTATCATGGTGGAACTCTGTGACTATTTAAAAAGTCATTGTGGAGTATTGTCAAGCCCTTTTATAGGGTAAAAAGAAGATAGATAAAATAAATTACATATATACATATTATAGGCATATCACTATATCACTGCATATCACATATAGTAATACCTAAAAATACGTATGTATGTGAATATACCATGTGCTATTTTACATTTCCTTCAATGTATTCTTTTAGAAAGATGTTTTAAAAGGGACCTATTTATTCTTCACCTGGTTTAAGCCGGTTTGTAGAAGTAAAAGACCAAACCTCTCGGGTTGGAAGAATTTGTCAGCGATGCCTCTCTGACTATGGGATAACATCTAAACCCCAGTGGCACTGAATTTGAGCCCTCCTCACATTCTGGTCTCACTCCCTGTTACTTCATATCTCACCCCAGCCCTTGTAATCTTTAAGGGCCCTAGAAATCTACTTGTTATTTCCCAAATATGTCATACTCTTCCACACCTCCATGCCTTGCATATACCATTCTCTCTGCTTGGAATGCCCTTTGTTATTTCCCCTTCCTTCCTCCCTCCCTCCTTGCCTGCCTGCCTGCCTTCCTTCCTTCCTCTCTCTTTCCTTCTCTCTCTCTTTCTTTCTTTTTAAAGAAAACTGTTTCACCTTTTCTGTAAAACCCATCTTCCTCACTAGAAAAACTAATCACCCTTCCTTTTTCTCCTAAAGCACTGTCTTCTTTCTTCTCGCATTTCACTTATCTCAGTGAAATCATATTTTTATGCTCAGTCTCCCTATATCCCATCCCCTTTAGACTATAGAATCATAGCAGGATCATGTCTTATTAATTGGTGTATTCCCGTCACATTGACAGTAAGCGGCACATAGTAGGTCCCCAATGAGTGTTTGCTAATAGATGAATTAATAAATACATACATGGTGAAATGAAAATAGGTATCTCTGCTTTCTAATGATAATTACTCCTAACCCCAGGACAGTAGGATCAAAAGACCAAGTCAAGTCACATGTTTCCCATGCTGGCCAACCTCCACTCTTTTGTCTCCTGGTTGCAGATCTGAATTGTATTATTTCTCAAAGGCCATTAAGAAGCCTTCAGAGAAAGCACAAGAGATTACCTCCAGTGCTGGTTTGCAATAATGTCCTTTTGTTCTCAGATAGTCTCCAGCTGACAGCTATCAAGGTTGTTCTAATTTGTGTCACACGGGCCATCTACAGGGAACATTTTGGAATGGGGAAGGTTCAAGAGATAGAAAAAAAGTAATGAATATAAAGTATAAATGCCATAGTAAAGTAATAGAGACATATAATAACAGCAAGGGAAATTTGACCTTCTGGCCAGAAACTCGATCGTGAACCAATTGGAGAACTTTAGAAAATTGGATCAGCCTCAATAGTCACAGAGTAAACATGGGAAGTGCAATCCAGTCTTATTAAGCATAATGCACACTTAATGCATAATTTTATTGCAACCAATTTCATGCTACTGCTTTAAATGAAGCTGGGTTTACTTCCATTGCACCAGTCCACCACCATTAGTGCCTCTTAAGAGAACAGCAAGGCCAGTAAACTGTTACTGGGCTGATCTCTTCCTCAGCCCATACTTTCTGCTTCATAAATTCACCCTGCTCTCATAGCTTGTACTGAGATCTTGTCTCCATTCAGTACATGGCTTTTGAAACACTACACTGTTTTGCCAAGTTGTTTGCATATGGGAATGCCATAGATTTCCATTTTATGCCGGCATGTACAGACAGCAGTGAACCTTTGTCCTGGTAGAATGTTTGCCTGAATCCCAGACCTAAGAGCTGGGGGTTCCTATCATCTGTAATTTCAGTCTGGGCCAAAGGTAGCATCTGCATTGTGATCAGAAGGGGGATGTGATTATGAATCCACAGTGTATATCCTCTTCATATTTTGGGGCTAATTTTTTCCTACCAATATTAATTTTGGAAAATATGCCCTCAAATCATTATTTGTCTCCCTTTGGGGTCTGGTCTTCATGTGTCTAAATTTAATGGGCTAAAATCAGAGCCTGACTACTGAGTTTGGGGTCCCAGTTCTGCTGTAACAGGCTGGTTCTCAGGAGGTCACTACGCCTCCCTCAACCCCAATTTCTTCATCTCAGTTGAAGTTCACAGTCATCTGTAGGCAACAGATGAGGGCAGGCTGCACAAGTACTTTGTAAAGTCCAAAGTTGTTGCATATATTTTTGTAATTAAAAAATATCAAATGTGATAAGTTATGAACAAACAAAATCCTGGGAGAGCCACACTTCATTCTGTAACCTAATAGACACTGGATTTCTAAAAACATCTAAAAATGGACTGGATGCATTTTAATTCTTTTACAGAATTCTGAACTCCCCTCCCCAATTCCAACCCCTAAATAAAATTTTGAAACAAAATTTCTGAAAGTATTTTCCACCTGCCGTGGGATGAGAAAGCAAACGGTACCGAAGTCTATGAACATAGACAACAGTAGCTGAAGGTCTTCCCAGATTTCTGGGGCCTTAAAAATCCCATACAAAGCTTTGCTTCCCCCTTGAGCAGCTTACTGCTCACAGGACTCCTCTGAATGTGGCTGCCCTGCAGGGGCCACGGAGAGCTCTGGTGCTGCAGTTCTTAGTGGCCTCGGAGGAAGACCTCTTGAGGATGCCACAGGAGAGCCAGAAAGAGAATTGCGCATCTGTATTCTGCATTCTGGATTCATCAATTTTTCAAAGAACATTTACAGATGCAGGAAACTGCTTCCAGTAAGCCCAGTCTGGGTCTTCTGCATTTTCCAAAACCTACCTAAGATGGTGAGGGGAACGGCGTTTCAGTGGCACGTCATGCTACAGATGTTCAAGAACAGGCCCAGAAGCTGCTCCAGCATAGGGGATGGTGGGGCTCTGCCACTGGGGAAAGTGAGGCTAATTCGGGGAAGGCCAAAGTTGGAACAGGATACGAATCCCCTTTTCTTCTGAGATCAGGAATATTCTTACGTTGCTTTTAATTATTTTTTTAAAGATTTTATTTAATTGTTTATTTGACAGTGTGCGTGTGTATATGCACACAGGTAGGAGAGTGGCAGGCAGAGGGAGAGGGAGAAGCAGGCTCCCCACTGAGCAGAGAGCACAGACATGGGGCTCCATCCCAGGACCCCTGAGATCATGACCTGAGCCGAAGGCAGACATTTAACCGACTGAACCACCCAGGCACTCCTTTACATTATATTTAAGAAAAAAATTCCTTGAATGTGTACCCTGTCCAGTTTCAAATGGAATCGGGGGTTCATTGGTTTGTTCACCAACAAACATCAGCTGAGCCCAGGATACTGCTGGTAGGCCCTGTGCTAGGCCCTGGGATGCAGTGCCAATGCTCCCTGAAGGATGCATATACTCTATAGTGAGATACTCCAGACCTGGAAATGACTGACAGAAGATAGGGCACAATGAAGGCTCCAAAGAGAGGTGAAATTCAAGGTTAGAGAAGTTCAGAAGTGAGAGAGGTCATCCCAGCTGAACAGAGATTTGTTTTGTACTATATCAAAATTAGTCGTTATTATTCTGTTATAACCATCTTTAAAACTCTTTTCAGATTAAAATTATAATTTTTTAAAGACTTATTTATTTATTTTTGAGAGACAGTGTGAGCAGGGGCAGAGGGAGAGGGAGAGAGAGAATCTTCAAGCTGACTCCACACTGAGGGCAGAGCCCCACGCTGGGCTCTATTCCAGGACCCTGAGACCATGACCAAAGCCGAAATCTAGAGTCAGAAACTTAACTGACTGAGTCACCCAGGCGCCCATAAAATTATAATTTTTTAAAAGTCTGGGCAGCACACATCGCTTGGTCTTGGGCACATCCATTATCTATCCAAATGCATAGAATCTGCAGCACAATGTACAAAAGCCCAATGTTAACTATGTTGGGGATGATGTTGCAGCTCCTGAATAGAGTTTAAGACTTTTATTTGTTTATTCGAGAGAGAGCACACAAGCAGGGAAAGCTGCAGAGCGAGAGGGAGAAGCAGGCTCCAGGAAGCCGACACGGGGCTTGATCCTTGGACTCTGGGATCATGACCTGAGCCGAAGGCAGATGCTTAACTGATGGAGCCACCCAGGCACCCCTGTAACTGGTGAGTACAGTTTAAGATGGCCATCAGGTGATGGGTTGAAAAGATGCATGAAATCTGGGGTTTTAATGAATCTGATCTTTATTGTGAAGCTTACTGTCTGGTCACTTTTCTCCATTCTTGGAAATCATTATCTATATTTAACATTTATTATTTTACTTTTCCTTCTCTCTCTTCCTCCTCCTTTACATTTTAATTCGATATATTCAAATATCTTAAAATTCACCATTTAAAGTATACAATTTAGGTATAACACCCAGTGTACCATGCAATACGTGCCCTCCTTAATACCCATCACCGGCCTATCCCATTCCCCCAAGTAATGAATCATGGAACTTTACATCAAAAACTAGGGATGTACTGTGTTGTCACTAACATAATATAATAAAAAATATTATTAAAAAAACAAATGACTAAATGATGAAACAAATTCTCTGAGCTGTGAACATGTATAGATTTAATGTTAAAAATTCCTACTGAAGTAAACTGTTTATTACTGCCAAAAAAAAAAAGTATACAATTTGGTGGTTTTAGTATTCATGAAGTTGTGCAACCATCACTACCTTCAAAAATCCATAATTATAAAAAGAAACCCCACACCTCTCAGCCAGGATGCCCCTGTCACCTGCAAACTCCTCATTCTGTCTCCCTCCTCCCCCAATCCTAGGCAACCACTAGAAATATGTCTCTCTGGATTTACCTTGTTCAGATATTTTGTATAAATGGAATCATACAGTACGTGGCCTTCTGTGTCTGCCTTCTTCCATTTACCATAATGTTTTATTTTAATTTTTTAAAAGATTATTTGTTTGCCAGAGAGAGAGCAAGCACAAGCAGGGCAGAGGGAGAGGGACAAGCAGACTCCCCAGTGAGTGGAGAGCCTGATGTGGGGCTCGATCCCAGGACCCTGGGATGATGACCCCAGCTGATGTCAGGTGCTTAACCAACTGAACTACCTAGGTGCCCCTAGCATAATGTTTTACAGGTTCATGCATGTTGTAGCATGTATCTTTTGTACGGTTGAATAATATTCCATTGTATGACTATACCACATTCTGGTTATTCATTCATTAGCTGATGGATATTTGGCTCACTTTCACTCTTGGAGTATTATGAACAATGCTTCTATAAGCATTTGTATACAAGATTTTGTGTGGACATATGCTTTTATTTCTCTTCATTATATACATAAAAGTGGAATTATTAGGTCATATGGTAACTCTATGTTTAACATTTGGAGGAACTGTCATATTGTTTTCCAAAGTAGCTACACCATTTTCCATTCCCAGTAGCAATATACGTGGGTTCTAATTTCTCTTCATCCTGGTCAACATTTGTTCTTGTCAGTCATTTAGGTTACAGCCACCCTAGCTGGTATGAAGTGGTATCTCATTGTGGTTTTGAATTGCAATTCCCTAATGACTAATGATGTTGAGTAATCTTTAATGAGTTTATTGGTCATTTGCACATCTTCTTTGGAGAGACTTTGCATTTCTTTGGAGAAATGTCCTTTGCCCATTTTTAATTAGGTTGTCACTTTGTTATTGAGCGGTAAGAGTTCTTTTTATATGCCAGATATAAGTCCCTTATCGGATATATCATTTGCAAACATTTTTTTCCACTCTGTGTGTTTTTTCATTTTCTTAATGTCTTCTGATACACATATGTTTTTCCTTTCAATGAAGTCCACTTTTCCAATTTTCTTTAGTCATTGTGCTTTTGGTGGCATTTCTAAAAAGGCTTTGCCTAACCCAAGGTCACCACAATTTATCCCTATGTTGTCTCCTGAGAGTTTTATAGCTTTGGCTTCTGTATTTAGGTCTTTGGTCCATTTTGAGTTAATTTTTATGGATGGCATGAGGTAGAGGCCCAACTTCATTTTTTTGTTTGTGGATATCCAATTGTCCTAACATCATTTGTTGAAAAGACCACTCCCCATTGAATGGTCTTTGCACCCCAGTCAAAAATTCACTTTACTTCTTGATCAACACAAGAAACCTACCAGCAGAGACTTGAGGGAAAGCTCTCATATCATCCTAGACCTAGATAAGGCTAGGCATCCAGATGACCCTGGTAATTGTGCATTGCTATGAGACTGGAGGAAGAATAACTAAGCCAGAAATAATAAGGAAAAAAACATGACAACCTAATGTGAGTGTGTGGGGGGGGAATCCCATTGTTTTTTCCATCCTTCTCTAATACTAAGTGTGGGCTACATGCTACAGGTTGGCAACCACAAAAACCTTGGAGAAATCTGATAGCAGTGTACAGACTGATGTTTCTGATGAGAAAGAATGCCTGGAGTTTTTTTGGGGTATGTATGTGCAAATCTGGAAGCAGTACACATTTCAGAGACACTGACTGAGGACACAGCCTCCAGGACCCATAGTTGAACAAGATGGGCATTCCCAGACTCAGATGGCCTAACATCCATACAGGCCATACTACACCCATGTAGTTCACAAATTTAATGCTATTTAACATGTTTATTTATCATGATAGCCTTCGTTAATTATCTTTCTGCACTCTTGTCTGAAGATTAATCATCAGAGTGGCATGGCAAAACCCCACCTATTCCATATAACAGACATTTCCATGAGTTCTGGAAGCAGCCTTATGGAAGTGGGAAGGTTGTGTGTGTGTCTGATTTCAAAGAAAGACTAGCCATGATTCCACAACATGCCTCTTTGAGTCAGGAAAGTGTCAACAGAAGGGGACACAATTCTCAAACAGGTAGTTCTGACTGTAAATCTATGGAACAACCCAAGTGGGAGAGAGTCCAGGAATAAAGAGGGCTGTAACGAAAAAGATAGAAAATAGAACGTGTAACAAAGGACAATAGGAGAAAGCACTGTAGAGAAAACTCAGGATGTACTGAAACCGTTGGAAAGTGAAGCAGACCACAGAAGGTTAAACAAATATGGTCAGAGAAAACCCAGCCATGGTTTACACCATGTTTCATATCATGTATCTGCTTTTGTATCTTTACTTCTCACTTATGCGTCATCCACCCACCACATGGTTCTGGCACATCCACCTTCTCTAAAATTGCTCTACCCAAGATCACCAGAGACCACTTACACTATGTCTTCTGGGCTTCCACCAGTGTGCATCATCTTCTCTGTAATATTGAATAGGTCAACCAGTCTTCCCTTTTGACACTCTCTCCTCTCTTGGCCCTTTGCTCTCTTCCTCCTTCTTCGGTTTCTCCTTCTCCATCTTCGTCAAAGCAAATTCAAATCCTTTGAATTCAGGATTTCTGCAGGGAGTTCATTCACATCTGAGTTTTGTATAGTTTGTTCCATAATGAACTCACCTTTTTCATCCTCCTCCAGCATAGTCTGATGCTATAAATGCCAGGTTGTCTCTTGGACTCAGCTCCTCCATTCCACATTTACTCTAGGTACATTCTCAGTGACATCTCTCTCCATCACAGCTCATATTTTCAATGACTCCCCATTGTTCACAAGATCAAGACTGACTCTAAGGCCTCATTTCTGTTTCTGAGTCTTTAAACCTTGGTTTCCAGGGACCAGGCCCCATTGTGGCTTTGGGGTTGTCCTCATGATCTCCATGCACTGGTCCTGGTTGCCTGCTCAGGACCCCACTTCTTGGATTATGAATAAAAGCATTGCCCCTTCACTCTGCCTTTGCATACAAAATATTATCCAATGCCTCTCACTGCTATGAGTATTCCATGGTTTGACCCACATGACCTTGTCAATACCCTATATATCCTTAGACACACGCACACACACACACCACATCTCTTTCAATTGACCTGAAAACCCATTATTTACCCAAAGATGTGTCCTTGCTCATGTTAAACATGCATACATGTGCACATGCATTTACATATATAGCTACATAGATCATGATGACTTAATGCATCAGGCATCTAAACGCCTTAGGAGTTTTGGTGAATAAGAAGCTGAATATGAATCAACACTGAGATGACTTACCAAAAAAGAATAGTGACATCTTGGTTTAAATGGAGGGAGGTGAATCATGCATTCATTCTACGGTGTTATTGATTGTCTATGCAGTATGCTCCAGATTTGATACGGTTCCTGCCTATCTGAAGCATAATGTCTATAGGGAAAATAGACATTAAACAATTGTAGCCATAGAAATAGGTACAAAATTATAAACTGTGGAAAATTCTATAAGGGAAAAGAATAGAGTTTGGGGGAAGACTATAATGCAGAGCTAATTCAGATTAGGAGGTGGGCATGGTCTCGCTGGGGGAGTGACTGAGAGCCGAAGGGCAGAACCAGGAGGTGTATGAGAGGAAACGAATTCCTGGCAGAAGGAACTGCATGACAAAAGCCATATTAAGGAGCTTTAATATTATCTTCGGTTTAATGGGCCATCACTGAAGCTGGGTCTTAGTGGATAGACATCATCTATTTCATGGTGGTCATACCTCCATAGTGTGGAGTAGGCATTTCATTCTATTTTGCAAATACCTCTTTAAGGGTATTATAAGTAGATGGGGACTTTTAAAAACGAATATCATAGCATAAGAAGAGCATGTGAAAACCAGAAGGAAGATAGCAGTCATTAATTTTGAGAAGACAAAATGCCAAAAAAAAGAAGAAAAGAAAATAATATTTATTGGGTATACTGCTATATGGTAATTACTGTGCTGTAAACTGTCACATACACTATCTCATCTAATCCTTACCACAATCCTGAAAGGTAGGCATTAGTTCCATTTTGCAGATAGAGAAATGAAGGTTGAGTGAGGTTTAGTAATTTGAACAATTAATTAACGGTAGAATCAGCTTTCAAACCTCATTCTATTTGATGTTGCTGCCCCTTTACTATCCCATTTTCACAAGATCATTATTTTCAGATCCCTAAAAGGCTGCCAAGTGTCAGAAAGACAAGGCTCTTAGGTTCCCATAGCAAGAAAACCAAAGGCAGCACGTGCACCTGAGGGTAGAAAGGGTTAAGTTGAAGTGACATCCATGGAAACAATGAAGTTGGGAGCCCAGGGAGGAGGTCAGATCAGGCAAACAGACCAGGAGGATCAGGGGTCAGCAGAGGAATGCAATTGAGTGTCTGGAAGATGCAAAGGAGAGTCAGTGAGCAGCGGGACCTATTCAATGAGCCAGAAACTGTGGCAGCCATATGTGCACTCCTCAGATGCTCTTAAAGATAAAAATTATCTGGAAATCTAATGCACAGAATAGTGATTATAATTAACAGTAATGTATTATATACTTGAAATGTGATAAGAGAGTAGATCTTACGTATTATCAGCACACGCTCACACACATACACAAATGGTAATTACATGAGTGGTTGGAAGGGTTCATCAATCTTATTGTGGTCATCATCTTGTAATAATACACGTATCCAATCATCACACTGTAAACCTTAAACTTACATATGTTATAGGTCAATAATATCTCAATAAATCTGGAGGGGAAAAAAGAAGAAAGAAAAGAACCTGACAGTCAGCTGGGAGTAGACAATGTTGGAGCTGAGGCTCCTCCCTTCCTGAGCACTTTTCCCTGGCTGGTTATCAAGCATGGTTAGCTATAGATGGCCTGACCACTTCCACATGGGTGTGGTCCTTGAACAGGCAATCTTTGCTCTGGATCTCCTCAGGGAGTTCTCTAAGACTCTGCCAGATGGGCACTGCAGTTGAAACTCTCCCTACACAATTTGCTTCATGACTGACACAGAAGCAAACAGTAGAAGGAAACTAGGAGCCAGGTTGCTGGCTTGGACCATCATAACAACAACCAGGTTTCATATAGCACTTAAGATGTGCCAGACACTGTTCTAGATGCTTCAGGTATATTTAGCCATTTAATCTTCAAGACACTCTGAGTGAGCATTACTACTATTTCCAGTTATAGATGAGGATTCACAGAAAAATATATAACTCCTCTAAGATTTCACAGCTAGTCATCTGTAGAGCCAGAATTGGTACCCATGCAGGCTGGTATAGAATTAAAGTCTATAACCCTTGAGCTCTGGTTGGGCACCGCACTTCAAGGCAGTTATAGATAAACTCAAATGACAAAGGAACAAGACCTTGTAAAGTATTGCATCGCATGTTGGGGGGGGGGTTCCTGACCTCTTTCCCACCTCACCCTTCCACACTTTGCTCCCCCACAGTGGCCCGCCTTTCTTTCGCAGAACTCCCTTGGCTCCTTTTCTTCAGAACCTTCACAGGAGCTATTTTCTTGGTCTGGAAGCCCCCTCCTCACATTCATCTCACTTCTCAGTCTGTCACCATGGCTTTGGAAACTCTGTCCTGATTGCCAGCCTGTGTTCGGTCTCCTGTTACACTCACTCATGGCATCTGGTACTTTTCTTTTCAACCTCTTAATACAACTTCAGGGGGGGTGACCCATTTGGTAAGGACTTGCTTGTGTTTGTGACAATGCTGACTAATGGCTCTGCCCTGCTGTCCTACTCAGAAAAGAAGTATATGCTTGAAAATTAGGTCGGCATGGCATTGATAGGCATTGCACATCCCATCACCAGGGGTAGGTAAGGAGGACAGTTGACAGTTGATGGGAATTTGGGAGAGGAGAGTTGACGTGGCAGGTCTGTTAACAGAGTCCATTGTAAACCTTCCATCTCCGAGAGTCCTTGAGTGACCTCTCTGAGGCTGTAGCATCCACAGGTGACCCTTCATCACCCAGAGGATGTGATATTTGATCCTCTTCAAGGAGGCAGCACCGTGGAGTGACACATCCAGAGGCAGAACATACAGCATATTCTCTAGCTTTGGTCTGCTCTTCATTCTCGCACTGTGGCAGCAAGGCCCTCCTTGCCCACATCACCTGCCCCGTTTCCTTAGCGGAGAAATGAAGAGAGAGACTAGATAATCCCCGGCTACTTCTGAGATTCATAGGCCATATTTCTTAGTATGTCTGTTCCACCCTTTCAGAATCCCATCCTCTTTAATGTCACAGGCCTTTTCCTTCCTTATCAGTGATCAACACAATGGAAGACTGACCTTTGGGGTACAGTAGTGCAAGACTGAATACCCTTGCCTAATAGAACAACAGCTTGAAAGAACTGTCACGGAAAAAAAATGTATTTTCTTTAAAACTTTGAATTTCTTAAAGCTCTTACATAAAAATTGTTTATTTCAAGAGTGACACGGATGGGATTATTTCCACTTTACTGATGATGAAACCAAGGTTCATGGGGGAATGTAATAAGCCCAATGTCTCAGAGCTGGGGTTTGAACTGGCTCAGTAACTTAGCGATGATGTCATTATTGCATGTAGCCAAGTGGAGTCAAAGAACACATGTTTAAGCAGTATTAGTACACAGTGAATGTGCGTATAAACTTGATCATTAGCTTTGTATATGCAAGTCATAATTGAGAATTGAACATGAATTCTTTCATTCTGCGAATATTTCACTGAAAAATCAATTAATTAAGGAAGTATTTATTTGTGGAAGTATTTGCAAGTGAAAAATCTGGTGGGTGAGGAGATGGGTGAAGGAGGCAAAGGGGATTAAGATTACACTTATTGTGACGAGCACTGAGTAATGTACAGAATTGCTGATTCACTATATTGTACACCTGAAACTAATAGAACACCGTACGGTAATTATACTGGAATTAAGAAAACAAATAAATTTCTAAAAATCTGTATATTCTTGCTGTAAGTGTACTTAATACAAAAAAAAACCAAAGACACATGGTTTAGTCATTTAAGCTAAAAATTCCCAGTGTCGCAGCTTTTACAAGTAATAACGAAGTAATACACATAAGTGATGGGGAAGAAAAAGAAATTTTGGGAAAAATCATTTTGATGTCAATCTTTCAAAGAGTTATTGTTTAAAGACAGATTTTTTTAAAAATCCTGAAAAATACTTTTGTTTTTTTCTCTCTTGATGGCTGAATGGGCATTCTGTCAGAGTGGGGCTTGGGTGAGGAATGCTTTATCCAGAAGGACAGCATGGTTTAGACACAGGCAGGGGCTGGAAAGCAGTAGAATAGGATTTCATCTCATATCATTGGTCTCTGGGAAATACTGCTGAGTTACTATTACTTGTCTGGGCCTTGTTCTCCCTCTCTGTAAACTGGGAGCTCCTTGTCAAATATTCAGACGTATGACCAACACAGACATAATTACATTAATCCTTATGCGTCAGATTGTAGACATTGTAAGAGCTTCCCATTCATTATCTTATTTATTTTCTCCCAAATCCCTGTAAGGTAGGTAAGAAAGAGATGTGCATGTGCCTTTGGTAGACAAAGAAACAGTGAGGTAAATGGATGTGCCCCAATGTGTATCACCAAGTTGGGTGGAGCTAGGACTCGACCTCAGGTCTGATAGCTCTAAACGGGTACGTTTTCCACAGCACCACAAGGCGCTAACTTCCACAGGCAAGCTCCTGAAGAAAAGCTGCATGCCTCCTTTCCAACATACAACTCTTGGGGCAGGATGTGTAAGGTGACTGAGCTTGGTGAGAAAGGCATTTATGTGTAAGAGGTGTCTATGCATTAATGCGGTGAGTGAGAAGCCAAACTAACATCTAATTTTAGTATGCAGCTAGCGCAGTGTTCCTGTTAATCGTATTCAGTCAGGCTGACTGAGGAGAAAGGAATAAAATAAACATTTCACTTAACCTTTACAATTCGTATATTTTGATTGTCCCACCAGCTTAGAATACCATCCCCCCTGTAATCTCCAGCCATTTTCTATGCTATCCACACACTCTTCTCCCACTGTCCTTGTAGGCACAAAGCAGCTTGAGTGGAGCTGGAATGGAGCTCTGAGATGGCCTACTGAACATTTTGCACATGAAGATCTCCAGGAAGAGGCGTGGTGTGAATCCTCGTAAAGCAAAGAAGCAGGAAGTTGACAGTATCTCCAATGGGCGGGAAACAAAGGAGAAGGAAAAGAAATAAGCAAGTGAAAGACTAATGTAAAAAAATCTTTTTTATCTTCACATTCTCATCGTACCTTGGTAAAAACAACCAATGACAGCAACAACAATAACCCATTATGAAAGGAAAGCTATGGAATGGAAATGCTTTTTGTGTTTCTGTGCTCCACATGGTAATTACACACGCAATGACTGAACAATGGCAGCACAAGGTGGGTGACGTGGACAAGGCTGTGGGGTTTAGCGCAGGGGAACTGTCATGGCGCAACTCCTTGGTGGGGGAGCAGGGAGTTATTTTCAAGTTGTTTTTAATGAGGAGTTATGCATCCCACCAAAATGGGAACAGGATGAAAGTCTCTCTGTTACCATGTCCACTTGATCAGAACACAAAGTCCCAAGAGTAGATTTGTGCTGTGCTGCCCAATATGGTAGCCACTAGCCACATGTGGCTTTTGAGCACATGCAGTAGGACTAGCCTAGATTCAGATGTGCCGTAAGGGCAAAATACACACCAGAAATTGGAAACAGTATGACAGGAAAAAAAAGAATGTAAAATATCTCTAACGAGTTTTAAAAATTGATTACATGCTGAAATAGTATGCTTGATGTTTTTATATGTGTGTGTGTGTGTATGAATTAAAATTAATTTCACTGGTTTCTTTTTATTTTGCTCTTTTTAATGTGGCTACTGGAAAATTTGACATTACATATGTGGTTCATATTTGTAGTTCTCCTCATACTGCTATAGGACAGCACTGGATTAGAATTCCAGAGTTGCAATTAAAAGCAAATGGAAAGAAAAATCCTCTTCAGAATAATAATCACTATGCCCAGTCTAGGCAACACGGGGGAGTATCTGAGGAATAACACTATCTTAAGATTGTTGTTGATAAAATCTCATACTCCAATTGAACTTGGAACAACTGTGAATAGAACTACAGGAAATAAGACAATGTTAGCAGCCCATAGTAAGAGAAACAGCTACTTGGAGAAGGTTGTGCATGGAGCCCAGTGGCATTAGGGTGCTCAAGGAGAAGAATCCAGGCTGGATCAGCCAGAATCTTTTATTTTGCCATATCTCCCTGAAGTTGTTCTTGACGTTAGTGAGGAAGGACTGGAAGTTCTTAGAAGGAACTTATTGCTACCTCTAGATTACTACACAGGACACTGCATCTATCTGCATACCACAGGTTATACTAAATGATAAACTGCCATTGGTCCTGCACAGAATGCGTATTGGGTAATGCTCAGTGAATCCTTCAGCAGGCTTTGTCAAGGTCCAATTTCAGGGACCCCTTCAGGTATCTCAGAGGCTCTCCATCTCAACTCAGAACTACCTCGGACAAGATTCCAGTGACCAGAGTGTCTGGAATATGACTTCAACCAGGGCTGTGTTCGCAGGGAGATGCTTTGAATCCTGTTAACACTCCTGTTCCCTTAAATTCCAGTTTTTCAAAACCCAGTGTAAAAACAAAAGAGTCCCGACTTAAATAAGATCTTTGCAAACCCTGTGTTCCAAAAGGAAACACACACATCAAGCCATCACCATAACCATGTGAGTGTGGGTTATTCCCACAGAGGGGAGTTAATGAAGATTTCAACTGCTCCTCCTGTGTCTTGGAGCCACGACTGTTCAGTGGCTGTCTGTGGAGCAAGCTGGGTCCCTTTGGCTTTCCTGTTAAAAATATAACATTGGTTTTTAAACCAATCAAGAAATCTAATACCAGAAATCTATTTTTTTTTCCTTTCTCTTTGGTCTTCTTTGGTTCCAAATTGCAACCTAAGAACAGGAGTTGTGGCTATTTCTAAACCCCAGAGATAATGGATGACCGAGAGTCTTCTCTATGTCTAGCATAAACACAGACAGAAAAGAGGCTGCTACAGAATGAAAATCAGAAGCCAGATTTTAATCCCAAAGTGGAAGATACACCCTAAGAGGCTGAAGTCTTGGATTCTCCTTAGAGACTGCCCCTGTCAAGAAAGAGGTCTCTCTCACTTCCAGGTTTCAGGGGAGGAATACTCAAGGTAGAGGCTAGTACCACGTCCAAATGCTTGCCCCAAGCAGGTGTGTTAAAGCTGCCTGCCTCAGGCATTAAGGACATCTGCAACTTATTGTTTCTCTTCTTTGTTCTGTTTTCCAAGGACACAGATACCATATATATGGTTTCTTAGTTACTCTCATAAACAGAGATTGCCAAGCTTCCCAAACTTTTCCATTTGATAACTTTTCACAGCATTAATATCATGTTCTGACCTTAGCATTCGAAGTTTCTAATTGGATCATGGTCAGTCAAGTCTCCATTCTGTTCCTTAGAAGACATAAGATCCTTGGCAGGTTATATAATCAGTCTGAGACTTAGTTTTCATCATTTATAAAAGGGGAATAGTGATACTATCCTCACGCGGGGACCTAGGTAGACCTGAACTGTGACTGCCGTCCTCACACATTTCTCCATGTCTGTAACAGCCCAGCATGCAGTAGGAGTGCAAATCATAGTTGCCGAATAGCTGCTTCTTAAACTTCGTTCTAAAAGACTATTTTAAGAGATAAGTTTGAGCAACCTCAATTTTCTCCCATGCTGATGAGAGGAAATCAACAGTACTATCTCGATACGGCCAATCATACCACCAGCAAAGGATGTAACACTTGGAGTGGAGGAAAAATGCTGAAGAGGGCTTTGGGCTGTTCCATCCAAGTTAGGAATCCAAGGAATAATTGCTTAAAAGTTCCCAGTTCTCAGTGGGGTCTGTCTTGCCCCACAGCCTCATTTCACAGGATATCGGCTGCCATCACGACCCAGGTTACACACAGACCAAGTTATCATATCATGGTATTGCTCAATTCATTCCTCATGCATTCATTAAAAAATGTGCTCCTCATGGATGACTATTCTAGTTCCTGGGAATATACATGTGAACAAGGCGGGCAGCATCCTGGTCCTCAGTCAGTGTCCACTCTGGAAAGAAACTAGCATTTTAAAAAAATCACCAAGGGGCGCCTGGGTGGCTCAGTCGTTAAGCGTCTGCCTTCGGCTCAGGGCGTGGTCCCAGCGTTCTGGGATCGAGCCCCACATCGGGCTCCATGCTCTTCTGGGAGCCTGCTTCTTCCTCTCCCACTCCCCCTGCTTGTGTTCCCTCTCTCATTGGCTGTCTCTCTCTCTCTGTCAAATTAAGAAATAAAATCTTTAAAAAAGAAAACAAATAAAAAAATAAAAAATAAAAAAATCACCAAAAACAAACTCATGTTTGGGATGTATAATAAGAACAACATAGGCAAAGCATATTCCTTTGGAACCTCATAACCACCCACCAAGGCAGTCTAGGTCATATCATGTTATGTGGCAATGGGCCCCAGAGGCACAAGAGCCCACGAGGCCCCTGGGAGACAGGAGCAGAGGTGAGGCTGGGCTTTCCCGCTCCACCACCCGCGGCAGGGATCATGCTGGGGCCAAGGATGCAGAGTAAATAAATCTTCCGTTTCCTCTTTGTAAAAAGGGGAGAATTCCTCCCTCTTAGGGTCGTGAGGATTAAACAAGCTATAGAAGAAAAGCACTTTGAACGGTACCTTACACTCACAGTTCATTAAAAACACATGGTAGCTGCTGTCAAAAATGCAGAGAAAACAAATAACCACAGCATGGTGTGATAAAATTACTAGAAGAAGGTGCTTCCAGAAGAGAGAGCAACTAATACCCTTCAGCAGAGTAAGAGAAGGAGCCTCGACAGGTTTTGAACACGAGGCCGGAGTATGCGGTGGGGCCAGGGCACCACAACAAGGAGGAAATAGCATGGACGCTGCCCGGAAGAACGTGGCCCATGGTGGGGTTGGACTGTAATTGCTTCTTGTGGTTGGAATATGAATGCCCTGGAGGAGGAGTGAGAGATGGGCTGGCGGAGCCCAGAAAGTAATCCCTTTTCCATGGCTGTCAGGAGCTCTTGAAGGTGATGGGAGAATAGGGGCACCAGGGAAAACCTCCACCCAGGCCCATGCGCGGTGGGCCATTTGGACCTCCATTGGCCGAGAGGTGAAACCCCAATCGTGTGCCAAATTGCCTCTTCAGGCTCCAGTCTTTCCCCACTGTGGACTGTTTGCCTGTCTGAAATGAGATAATTTGTCAGACACCAGCTGCTGATCATTCTTTCCTCATGGGCACATTTATTATTATGTTACAATGCGCATGAAGAATCTTTACCATCACTGGAGTGAAAATGATTAAAACGTTGTTGTTGTTGTTGTTTTTCTCCCCCCCAGAAATTCTGAAACCTTCCCTCTGCCCGAGACAGCATCGGTCATAGACTGTACTGGGGGAGTAGAGTGGGGGGGGGATCATTGTCATAATTAACAAACAGCAAGTAGAGAACCCCAGGGTGTGGGGCTAGGGAAGGAGGACCATTCAGAGCTTGTGAGCAGACCAGGAGTTTGGCAGCACAGAGGCTGGGCTGTGTGTCTCTGAAAGAGTACAGAGGATGGGCTGGCTGGCTGGCTTCTAGAGCCGCACCATGTCTAATTATGTACCAGGAGGCAAGAAAAGGTGTAGGTCTGTCTTTCCAGTTCAGGGGGAGAAAAAAATATGTGGTGTCTCGCGTCTAAGAAACGAACAGGCTGACCTTTTCAGAGCGTCTGAAAGAAAAAACCAGATGTATTCCTCAAGAGTCACTGTGACTGAAGGCTTGCATTGTGCAATCACATAAAGGGAGAGCTAACCAGAAAACAGCAGCTGATGATCTGAAGCCAGGCTGTGCTATTGTCCGGCACACAAATGTTCTACAAGGACCCAGACCACCATGCAGTTCACTGTGCACAGACTATGGAGGTTTGGGGAGGGGGGGGAGTGGAGGGGGCCAGGGCTTTTTTCCCTCCTTTTCTTTCTTTCCTTCCTGAAACCTTTTCCTTCCAATCCCTCTACAGCCGCTCACATTCAATGGCTTGCAATTATTCCCATTGACCCTCCTCACTCTCCAAATGGGGTGTGGGTCTCTGAAGGTTTTCTCTTTGTACCTGACAACCCCATGTTGCAGGCAGGCTCCAGGGAGGAGGTGAGGGCTCAGCTCCCTGGGGACAGTGACTGGGAATGGAGTGGCTGTGATTTATTCTCCATCGAGCAAAGTCAAAGCGAGGTAAATGTGGGCTGGGAGGCAGACAGGAGAATCCCCCCAGCCTCATCAAGGGCTGCTTCTCTATTGTCCTCAGGGAAGCTCTGGTGAATGCTGGTGGTGTTGGAGGGGGAAGGGAGAAGGGGAAGCAAGATGAAAAAGAGGAGGCAGCCGAGTGAGATGAAGTGAGATCCTTTCTTCATTCCAACTCAGTTCTCTTAGATTTTCTCCAAAAGCCTTTACCATTCTCAGCTTTGGTGGCTATATTTCAACTCCCCTACAAACTGTAAAGTCCTTGAAGGGAGACACTTGTCTTACCCTCCTTCTTGTCTTCCCATTGCCCGAGTATTATATTTGCTCCAAGCAGTTTTCAATCAATGTCTACTAACTAGAATTCACTCTGTGTCCCTAGATGTTTGTATCTGGTTCCTCCTTGTCATTCACAGACTGTCCCCTCCCCTCCTAGCAGCAGCGGTCACTGACCACCTAATGTGAAGTAGCCCCTGCCCCAGAAATTCTATCACTTTGTTTTTTGGCCATATCTACAGACATTTTCTAAACAATATTAATAGGCCAGTAGGAAAAAAAAAATTCAATCAAGAAGATGAAATAATAATTCTCTGTCTTTTTAAGTGGTCTGACCACACTTTTCATAAGCTACTTGAGGCCGACTCAACAATATTCTAGAAACAATATCTTATTACCTCTGTAACTGAGCTCAGAAATCCTACAACCTAATGGCTGGACACAGGGCCACTCTGGGGTGAAGCCTCAGGTGCTGTTCCTGAGGTCACAGTCTACACCTTATTTTATATTTGCTATAGCACTTTGCCTTGGAGCTAGTTCAGGTCTTATACATGTTCGGTTGTGTCTTGTCTCCTTCCCCTACTGGACTCCCAATTTCTGTACAACAATAGCAACAACAACGACAACTACTCTTGGTTGTTAGTGTGTCAGGTACTATTTTAAAAGCTTCACATGTATTACCTTATTCAATTTTTCATTTTGTGGAAGTAAATTCCCAGTGTCAAGAAGAGTGGTTGGCACATTTGGGATTTAATAAAAACTTGCTGAAACCAAAAGAAGGAATGAATGCCAGACCCTTCCAAGATTGCCACTAAATTAGAGCAAAGTTCTAGAAAAAGAAGATGTCATGAGAAAGAAGATGGAATGAGAAAGTCAAAGGAATGTCCTAATGCATTCTTGAAAATACAGGTGAACCTTGCTTTGTACAATAAATTGCACGGCCCCTGGGTTTTTCAAGGATCCAGTCTTACTTAAAAAGCATCAAGGAGTTAGCTATTTTAAGAAAATTCTGTTGTGGATTTTTTGTGTGAGGCAAAGACTCATTTCGTAATGAAAATAAATCATCCCCCTCCTCTAAAATAGTAATCACTGGCAAGAGCATCACAAATTATCATTCTTCAAAGTGCTTTTCTACATATAGCCATATGCTTACACATACGCTTTTCGTGTCACTGGAGAACTCAGTATATTGAGCACCTATTCGGCGACAGATCTAAATACTAAGAACTAAATACTCCTAATTTCAGAGTAAGGAAACTGAGGTTCGTGGAGGAGGTAACATATTTTGACTAGAGAAAGCCCCTTCGACAACTTCTGCCTCTGACGGGTCTTCTCAGGCATGATGTCATTTTGAACCATGACCCGGGATGACTCAAATTTAGAATTAGCCTGGCTCTTTAGCCTGATTGGAGATGGATGTTTCATGTCCAGATTTTTAATTTATTTTAAAAACATTTATTGAAGGCCTCCTATGTACCTCCGATTGCTCTGGGAACTGGCAGGTATGACAGGAAACAAAAGAGAAAATAATCCCGGTTCTCAAGGACTTTTCTGGAGCCTCACTGGTGGCCACTAGCCACACGTGGCTATTTGAATTCAAATTCATACAAGTTTGAAAAATCAAAAATGTAGTTCATCAATTTCAGTAGCAAATTCAAGTACTCAAATACTTGAATTTTAAGTCTTTCAGTTGCTACCTGTGACAGGTGGCTAGCACGTTGGAGGGTACAGAGTAGAATTCACCATTGTCACAGAAAGTTCTATTAGACAGGACTGCTTTAGATAGAAAATAAACAAATATTTAGTGTGTCTGGAGGTGGTAAGGGCCATGAAGACCGTGAAATACGGGTCAGGGGATGAGCAGAGATGGGCAGAGAGGTGTGCATTTATACTGGGTAGAAAGGTAAGATCTCTGAACAAGGCCTGAATAGAGATGAAGCAAGCCACATGGATCTTTAGGGGAAGAACAGTCTAAGGAGGGGAGAACTTAGTGTCTAGTACATTCCAAGTAGGGTAGCATGCGTGTGTTTGAGGAGTAGGAGGGAGGCCACTTTGGCTTGAATGGGGTACATGAAGAAGCAGTCATTGGGGATGAAATTAGGAAGGGAGACTGGGCCAGATCACCCAGGGACTTGCACTTCCTGATAAGCCTTGGATTTCCATGAAAGCTGACCACCGGCAATTTGGAGCTTTGTCTTTCCCTCGTCCCTCCTCTTTTCCCCTAAAACTTTCTCTCTCTCTACACCTCCATACCTCTCCACACCTCTTTCTCTCTCCACACCTTATGACAACTCATACCTCTGTGAGAGAGGTCTCCTATTTGTTAATGAGACCCTTGAGGAGAGCAGAGTACAGAATCCCATTTTGCACCCAACGGCCTCCAGTTCTCTTCCCAGCCTGGAACTCTGACTCTGGGACTGCCGGATTTGGCAGGTGTGCTCTTGTTAGGTGGGCATGACAACTGGGGGAGTTAGGCTGTGTTGACATTTTCACCTTCTGGCAGAGAGATACTGTGGGTAATGAATACTAATCAGTACTGTGGGCGATCAATACCAACCCTAGAGTTTACTATTTACAAAACAAAGGTGATATAACATTGTTCTTATTGATGCATTTAACACACTTATTGAGCACATACTGTGTACCTAGTGGTTTTCCCAGGGATGAGGGCATTCCCAGGACACCAGACTCTCCATGCTAAAACCAGAAAAGTGGCAGGCCAGTTGCAGTGAGACTACTTGCGGGGGGACATTGTGGCTACAAAGACAAGACACGGTGCCTGCCCTCAAGACATCAGAGCCTGGGAGAGAAGACAGACAATACAGAGTTCTAAGTGCTTTGACAGAGGAGAACATAGTCCCTCTGGCAAGCTGCACACTTGCAAAGCCTCAATACAATGAGGGCAATGAGGGAAGGCTTCCTGGCAGAGGAGGATATCTGCTTTAATTCTGGAGGATTAATAAAGATGCCTGCCTTGTGGCCCCAACACAAATGGGCTCTCTGCAGAGATTTCCTTAAGAGGTAGGACAACGTGCACCCACATGTCAGACTCTTTCCCACTGTGCCCTCCCCAGCAGAGAACTAGCTCACCCTTTGACCTCAGATTCTACTGGCCACCAAAGTCTTCTAATTGTATTGCTTTGTTTGATTCAGAAACACTAGAAGGGGGGTATCAATATTTGGGCAAAAGGAGGCTGTTGATCACATCTGTAATTCTTTCTGGCATAAAGAGAGCTAGGGGGCATCTACAAGAATGTATATTCATCTCAATTCATGGGACAGAGGAGTCAGGCAGAAAGGCTTTTCAAAGGCGTGCTGCATCTTGCTCGGTGAGTGAGCATTTCTCAATTCTTTCTTAGAAGCAGACATTAAAACCTGCAGCACAGTCATTTAGAATTTCAAAGGTTTCTTCTTCAGGGGGTGGGACACAAAGACACCACCGTTATTCACATAATGCCGGGATGGTGGGGGACAGCAGCACACCATTAACGAAGTCTGTGCAGCAAACCTTTATGGAGAAAGGCAAGAGCTATTCTGCCAGGATAAAGAAGATGCTCATTACAGTTGTTTAAAAAAAGATTATTATCATTATTGCCTTTTAAAATTCACTCCTGCATTCTACCTAGGTTGGGAGAACTTAAGAGGGGAAAGACAATTTTTAAAGAATCACAAAACACTCAACATTCAGTGCACATCCATCTCCCTCTCCCCCCCCCCGAATCTGACTTGAGGGTGTCAATCTGAATTTAGAATAAATGCAACACCCACATCAAGAGATCCTTCCTTTCTTAAGGCAGATGTCTCTCAGTGCTGCTCTGCATGGTTTTAAATGGGCCCCAAATCCTAACCAGTGGTTTGAAGGACCAAATAAGATGGAGCTTCTCACACATAAAGCTGCTGGTCCTTCAACATTATCTTGCATGGCTTTGCCTGTCTTCTCCCTCTCCTTTGTTTTGGAATTACATGAGGCGAATACCACAGATCTAAGTTGGAAAACCAGGAGCCCAGGCTGCAGAACAGCCAGCAGACAACATTGTCTCTGAACTGCTATTGTTTCTATTTTAGGAGCACATTGAGTGATTAGCTTGGGTAACAGTAACATCGCATTACCTTGCACAGGCTGGAAATGTCTTTCAATAAGGAGGCAACACGGAGGCCATGTGATACAATCCCGTAGACAGAGCCAAGTGGAATACATCAAAGAGAGCCTTGATGCAGATGTTTCATGCAGAAGAAAATTAGGTCAGAGACCACTTCAATTTCAGCTTCTGCCAGCCTCGTTTGAGAGCTTCCAGTGAATTCGTAATGAATAGCTTCTAGGGCACTTTTCTCTCATTCAGTCACAGGCTGCCACAGCCAGATGAGCGTTCCATGTGGAATCTTCTCTCATTATTTAAAACTGCTACTTTGTGTTCTGAAATTCCAGAACCCTTCCAATGCACTACCACTGTGGCCTAAAACAAAAAGACTCCTGAATACGGAGAGACATTGATGTGTATCATATTCTTGCTCGCTTGCTTTCTCTCTCTCCTATCCATCATACACGTACCTGTGTTTTAACGCATCCCCCAGTCTCCTGTTCATCTGCCTATGTGGGTACATAAGCCGTTGCTGAGGAATATCGGAGATGTCAGGCTTTTTAAATCTTACTCAACTTTGAAGGAGCTGAGTGGCCTATCGATGACCAAAATGCTTTGTTGGCTTCTTGGAGGGAGCACGCAAGTGTGAGTGAGTGTGGCCTGCATGTATTAAAAAAAAAAAAAAAGAAAAAAAGCTTTTCTCTGAAAAGAGCAGAGAAGGGCAGTGTGACCTCAATGAAAGTGAATGATGCATCTTTTCCCTGCCCACCCCCAGCCCCTTCGCACACGTTATTTATTATATTGGAGGGTTAGAATCTGGAGCACCCTGGACTCTCCCTTTTCCATCTGCTCTTGCTGCCTACCTTTTGCAGGGTTCACACTGAGAAATCCTTGCTGATTGGAGTGGGGGTGTGTAGAGGGATCACTTCGATTCATGCCAGGAGAAGAATCATTAGATTCTAAATGCATTTGGAAGACAGGGGCAGAGAGAGAGACACATAGGATCACAGAAGCTCCTCAAAGCTGGTGACGCTCCCGTTTCCCATGGGAAACGAAATGAAGTGGCGACCCCAGCTCCAGCTCACCGTGACACAATTGCTTTGTCTTTGCTACCTCCGAAGCACCAGGGCATTCATTAACTGCTGTTCTCCAGTCTAGGGTTTGCAAAGCGGTGGCAGAGAGCCTCGGAAAAGCACTCAGAGGCCTGCGTCCACTCCAATCCAGGATGGGAGACCATCAGGAAGATGTTGCCTTTCTTTCCTGCCATTTAAAAGGCCTTATCTGGCTTAAAAAAAGGTACCAGTCTTCCTGCCTTTCTTCCTCAACTGGGTCTCCTCTCCGCCAGCACTCTCCTGCCCACTGTCTCTCTCTCTGTCTCTCTCTCTCTCACACTCACACACTCTTACATGCTCACACACACTCACACACACTCACACTCGATGTCCTGAGGAGGGCACAAGTGCAGGGGAGGCAGTGACAGTGGAGTAGAAAGACGACCTGATAAAGAGACCTAGTTTAAACCCTACCTTTGTGGAAGCAGGACGAGCAGCTCTCTTCCGTGGGCTCCGTGCTCCTACCCGGGGCAATGTAGGTGCTGATCCCCTATTCCCTCACAGCTCTGACACTGGCTCAGTAAGTAAGCCTTTCTCATGTGCTTGAGGCAACTGCTGTCCTCTGGAAAT
Organism: Ailuropoda melanoleuca; assembly: GCF_002007445.2. Taxonomy (NCBI): domain Eukaryota; kingdom Metazoa; phylum Chordata; class Mammalia; order Carnivora; family Ursidae; genus Ailuropoda; species Ailuropoda melanoleuca. The sequence goes on along the minus strand of NC_048224.1, from coordinate 35,212,987 downwards.
GTCTGGCTGTGGGTTGTAGCCACAGATCTATCTCCTCAGATGCTATCTAAGACCTTGCACAGAGCATCAAGGCACATGGGTATGTCTGTGCAGCTGCAGGACAGCGGGGTTCCTTCCAGACACACTGCTATAGGGCAGCTCACCACACAGTCAGAGAGAGTTGAGGCTGAATTTAGGCTCTGTCACTTCCTGGCTGTGTGATCTTAGGTAAGTCACTTAGGCTCTCTGATCCTTAGTTTCTTCCACAGTAAAATTGGTATATTAACCATTATGAAATCTTGTTACAAGATTAAATGAAATCTATGAAATACATATGCCTGATACATGGTAGGTAGTCAGTAAATATTGGTGTGATTTTTACCATTGTTATTAAAAATTTATAATGGAGATATATATTGCCTGATATATATTGAAATATACAGATATCTATATTATATATTGATATATATTTATGTGTATATATGTATTATATGATATATATTTACATATATTTATGTATATATGTATATATACATACACACATGCAGAAATATGACTTAGGGTAGTCAAAAAAATGAACACTATTTGAACTGACTTTTCTTGTGTGACACACAGACACACACACACACGCATACACAAATTTAATTTCCAAAGACAGTAGCAATGAATAGTCACTTGAAATGCTTAGCAGAGATTTTGGCACATAAGTGGCTAGTGTCAGTTACATTTATTTTTATTTACAACAATATCAGGGTAGTGAATTCCCAAGTTATCACGCAGTCCTTTCTCATTTTCCTCTCTGAAGAGGCTTCTTTTTGAGAGGCAAAATGGGGGCAGACAGAACGTATATTTGTAGAGTCAAAAGCCATCGATCTGATGCTGAGTTCTTAATCACAAAATCATAGCACTTCAGAACTTGGTAGGTGAGAAACTGAAACACAAAGCCATAAGGTGACTTGACCAAGATCATGGAGGAACCCCGGTCCTCACGGAGTCCTCCTCTATGTCCTTAGCTATCATAAGATTCAACTGAGGCCATGAGCACGCAAATGCTTGGCAAAGACCAGGTGCTTTCCAGAAGTCGGCGCCCCCTCTGCCAGCACCTGCCAGCTCTCCTACAGCAGCCGTGGCTGAGGGCCATCATCACCGCAGTGACTCTGGGGCTGTCTGCCACCAATGGCACCACTGTCGAGCAGAGCACTGCTTGCCCAGAACTGGACTTGGTCCCTGTCTAGTTATGAGGCATGGAGGACCACACCGCCCCCAGGAAGGAGCTCCATGGCCCATCATGCTGAGCAGACTGGGCACCAAGACCGGGAATCAAACATCAGGCTGCCAGATTCTGGCTCTGAGTGCTGGTACGTGACCATACACATTTACCAAAGCTAGAGAGACCAAACTAGGGGAAGAGAAACATCCCTGTGTTCTTTTCTACATTTATTCATTCACTCACTTGCTTACTCATTTACTTATTCACTTATTTAATTATTCTTTATTGAACACTGTGTTTGGAGAAACAGGGCTTCTAAGATTTCATTTAATAAAAGAGACTACATGGACAGAGATACAAACCAATTATGAAACAATATGGCAACTACTATAAGAGCAAAGTACTGTGGCAACACAAGAAAGGCAGGCATTCAACTTTCCTGCTTCACAACTATCAGATGGGAGTAGAGATTGTGTAATAATCAGCCTTTGAGCAGAGAAATAAAACTGGTAAATGTCTGTATATTCCTATGTGTGGATACACACACACACACACACACACACACGCATATATATGTAGGGATTTGACCTTATACAATTATGGGAATTGTGTAATAGTCTGTGCATGACTATTGTCTTCCCAGGGTTTGGCCAACTTTTTCCATAAAGGGCCAGGCAGTAAATATTTCAGGTTTGGCAAGTTATATGGTCTCTATGTAGCAACTAGTCAACTCCACTGATTTAGCACAGAAGCAGCCCCTAACTGTTCACAAACAAATAAGCCTGGCTACGTTCCAATAAACTTTATTTACAAAAACAGGAGATGGGCCAGATTTGTCCTGTAGGCTGTAGTTTACTGATCCTCGGTCTTTGGGACTATTGTGGATCCAGAGTCAGTGGAATGGACATTGGGTCAGGAAGATGTACGTGAAGTGGAGGAGAGCAGGGACAAAGAGGGGCCCATGAGATGACCTGGAACCTGTGTCCATCTCTCATTGCCGTCAAGTCTTCAACTTCAACGATCCGAGAGGCCAGTAGGAGAAGGGGTGTCTTTCCGCACATTGCTAAACCTCTATGGGACCCAGGAACTGGACAAACTGAAAGAAGACCCAGAGGGGACTGGGGCTGCTGGTCTAGCTGCTGCCCCAGGGCAACAAGTCTGCAGAGCAGTGACATTAGGCATGAGCTACAATAGCTCCCAGTGCTCCTGTAATGACCTTCGGGATGTAACGTGAATATGGATCCTGTGTCAATTCGACCACCCAAAACTCATGCAAAATGTCTCTTATGACCCACACTACTGCGGAGCAGCGTCGGGAAGGAAATTCTGAAGCTTGGCATTCCTGTTTTGCTAAGTGATTCAATCAGGTCCACACGGATGAGAAGGTTTCAGCCGCACTGGAACTGGACTTGAAGCATGAGTGAGGATTTTCCAGTTGGAAGGCCTCCTTACACTCCTCGGACAGCATACTTTGTGAGTGATCTGTTTTCAAGCGACTCCAACACAGAGTTCAAAAGGAAAAAGGGACAACCCGTTCTTTTGCCTGCCAAACACTTGAAGTATTTATTTTCCTAATTTTTCACTAATTAACTATTCCCATCTGCATCTTGATGTGAGCAGGGCGGCGAGTGCTGTGACAGACTCAGCTCGAGTCCCCCCATGCAGGCTGAGAGTCGGTCTGCATGTCTGGCACCAGCAGGCACACTCGCCCGTGGCACGAGGGGGCCGATGTGTCGGTGCAGCCCTGGGCGTCCCGTGAGCACAGTGCCATTTAGCTGCATTTTAGCAGATAACTCCCATAAAATTTCAGTCTGAGTCACAGCACTGAATGTTTCCCCCTTTTTTAGTAACTTGTTCTTTCTTCCTGCATTTTGCCTTGATTAATGCTGTCAGATTTACTAGATGTTCTAGCACCAAAAGTTATATTTAATGCCTTATTCTTTCCAGTTCCTTCATTGTATTGATACTACCATTCACCCAGTCTCCACCCATATGTCCATCTGTCCATTAATTTTTGCATATATTTGTCCACCCATCCATCTCTCTCTCTATATATATCTCTATCTTTTTCTCTTTCTCTCTCTCGCTTTTTTTTTGGAGGGGCTGCTACCCCATTTCAGTCCTTTATCATCTTATGCCTAAATGATTACAAGACCCAGTAAGTTGATTTCCCTAAAAGGCCTACTGAATGAATAGGATGTAGGGTAATATAGGCTAGATTTGAAATTTGTCTCAGTCCTTAACTATCTGTACAAACTTATGTTATGTTATGTAATTATGTTAAGCACATAATTGAAACTTTTTAAGTCTGCTGAGGAACTAATAATCCATATCTCAGCATTGTTGTGAGCATTAACTGAAATAAGGTATACAAAACAGGTAGTTCAATGCCTGGCACATAAGTACTCGATAAATGTTATTTTACTCTCCTCTTCCTTATTTCTCCTACCTTATCTACTCTATAACTTCCTTGAATATCTTCTTCATAAATACATGCAATTGGTACCTCGTCCTGGCCTTTGCCGATGCCATTCTTCTTCCTAAAATTGTGTCCTTCCCAATTCTTAATTTACTATTAGGAATTCACTCTGACTCTGGGTCTTTGATCATAGAAGCTCTCCTCCTTGAGTTGGCCACATTCTAATTTCTCTTTGTAAGGAATTTATGTGATTTCTTGGATCTATTCATTCTCCAGGTAAAATGTTATATCTTCCCATAACCCTTCCTGAATTCCCCCAATTTAAACTTTTACTCCCCCTGCATTATTATAAGAATTTATTGTAGGAAAGGGAAAGGGAAATTGCATCTTTGAGCCCAGTCTGTTGAGTTTTGTTACCTGTGTCCTATACTCTTCACAAGAACTTGATGAAGTAATTATCACTCTCTTCATTTTTTTAGCAGAACATTCCCAAGGTGGCTCAGCTAGTAAGGACCAGGGCAAAAATTTGAACCTCGGTGCATCTGATTTCAAATGTCCTTTCCATTTCACACTACCCTGCCTTCTTCTATCCTTTACACTAAAATAGTAATAATTACATTTTGACATTTATGAAGGATTACAAAAATTAAAAACAATGGCTCCATCAGTGAATTCTATTAAAAGATAAGGATATTTTATTCATTGTTGTATCACTTTAAGTGTCCTGCTGTAAAGATTTAAACCTACCAGTAGGCACATGGTAAATGTTCAATTAAATGGCATTCAATGCACAAATAGAACTTTCACTAGAGTCCTTATTCTTGGGAGATTTTACCCCAATTTCAAAAGTAAAAAGTGACCATAAATTCTTCAACCATAATATTCTCAGGGTATGGTCAATTTTGGCTTTCTTCCTTTTTAGTAAGGAAGTCTGCAACAAAGAGGAAATTATTACTATTATTATTAGTAGTAGTAGTAGTATTTGGTTAAGATCTTATCACAATAAAAGACTCTTCATACACAGCCCTGGGCTATTTTGTGAAAATCCTTGGACCAGCCAGTCCACTGTCCATGGCATTAAGTAACCTTGTAAAAAGTTAAATTTGTTTTATTTATAGGTTGAAAGAGCCTTTACCTATGAGGAGTACTGAAAAAATAGACTTTTCGCCATTTCTCTCCAAAGAGGTTGGGAAGGAATCACTCATGAGGAAAGCCTAGAGGGTACAAATTGTCAGAATGAAGTATGGTCCTTTGTTCAGAATCAGAAGAGTTAACCACTCAAATCATAAAATACCAGCTGAAGCTCTCTTCACCAAGCAGGGGGGGAGCAAAATGCAAAGAAGAAAAACATGACAACACTGAAAATGTCTGAGATATAATCTCTCAAGATTCAATCAAGACAACTTCATTTGGGATCCTAGAGGTCATGCTTTTGCCTAAGAGACCCAGGAAGCATGCTTCGAGGTGGCACAGAAGAGAGTCAGAGTTTTTTGTCTTCTTTGTTTAATTTAATAAAACAGAATGAGATTGATTGAGCAATGCAGAATAATCTGCCTATCTGGGAAGTGTTTATGTCTGGTTATTTGTACTTGAGTGAAAGAAGAGCAACTCTAAGTTATTAAATTAAGGGGGTGCAAAGATCAACCCAACATCATTAAATAATCATATTATGAATTAAAAAACATGAATTAAATAATATTCTATCTTAAGTCTGTTATTTCTTTGGAAAGACATGTAATGGTTATGCTCTTTGATAAACCCCCAAAGTCTGTGCTGTCCTCATAAAAGGAGTCTGCTGCTGAGTCACCATGAGCTTTGAGATCTTTTCCAAGAGAAAGAATGGGTTTTTGTTGCTCAGTCCACATGAACTTGCCTGGTGCCCCTTCTGATTAATGGCATTTATTCCCCCAGAGAGCTGCCTGAGGCTGAAGGCAGAGATATGACATTGAGACAGAGCTAACCTAACTGGCTCTCATGGGGATTGGTCGCATGCCTGACCTTTCACTACACTGTTCTAAGCATTTGAGTTAACTGGGTGTGCCTCCCCTACAAATAAGTCTCAGCCATTCCATAAAAGGGACGATGGGAAGCTCAGAAATCAGGTTTCAAGCACTGTACCTTTAAAACAAGTCAAGGTTTACCTTCAAAGCTCGGTGTGCGACCTCCTAAAGAAAAGACCTGTATGGTCATAAACTATTCATGCAGGTTATCATGTTTCTAGAACTACCTACTTTCTAGTTTCTTTACCTTGTCTCATTACCACCTGTCTCATCTCCTTGACAACTCTGGTTTCAGATCTACCTTCAATTTATTTTTATTACATTCATGCTCTCATCCTGGACATGTCTAGTCTTGTTGATTTGATACCTGACCTTGACTTAACCTGATTCCACTTTCCCTACTAGTACTAGAGGTGGGTGTCAATGTCAGACCCATTTGTCAGTGCCTGTTCTTGATTCCATCCCCTGCCCCATTTTGGCTTTGCTCTTTCTGTGAAAACATCGATAACCCCAAGAGATCTCTCTCCAGAGGCAGGATCCACAAAGTCTGAAGGGTTGCAGGCCTGAGAGAATGTGCTCCACTATCCTTGTCACTTAAGCCATGAGAGGAGTCCTGCATACATCCCAGAAAACTCTTAACTAAGAAGGAGCTACTACACCCCTCTCAGACTGTACCTCAACTGTACCTTTGTCTTGAGAAAAGCCAACTATGTCATTATGCATCACCCAAAGTGATACAATATCAAGTGCTTTGAAGTCAGGCAGACCTAGGTTTGAATCCTGATTCTATCCTTGTTAGCTGTGTCATCTCAATCAAGCTTCTTAACCTGAGCCTCAGTTTCTTCATCTATAAAATGGGGATAATTATACCTATTTTATACCGTCATTGTGAGAATTAAAAGATACTGCATACGTAATACTGAATATATGATATTAAATAAGTAGGGCTTATTTTATTATTATCATTATTGCCATAATAAGGTCTTAATGCCTAAATTCTGTCAAGAATGGAGAAAATTTCAAATACTCAGGCAGCTCATTTCTTGAGAGATGGATCACAGGTTTCTTCATGCACTGGGCTGGTTGATCAGTGTTATAAGTCACCAGTTGGCTTCCTGCCTGAACTTTTAATCTTGTCCTCATCTCGATTTAAAGACGGTGAGAAAGCAGAGACATCAATCGTTTCCTTGTCAAGGACAACAGCCCCTTCCTTCTTCCTTAGTTCTCTCCTGGGGCCCCATCCACCCGGTGCCAAGAGATGGAGACTGCTGCTGAATACAAATCACCACGTGGTGGGGGAGCCTTTGTGCCTCCATGGGAGGCAGGAGTAATTTCACTGTCTCTATGTTAGGCTGTGATGGGTCCAACCCAGTCCCCCCACTCCTCCTGGGGTTAAGAGCCCCGCGGTGTTCCACAGTAGCCCTGGATAGTGATGTAACCATGAAGATGGCAGTTACCCAAGGTCCTGGGACACAGACTTTATTGATTTGTTCTTCTAATGCATTAGGAGGAAACAGGAAACCTCAGGAAGGTCACAAACGACAATTGTGCATTGACTGGCACAGACATTTACTTCATTCAGGAAAGCACAACTCAAGTGGCCTTGCTATCAGAGAGGAAAGGAAACCATAGATGCATAACTCAAAAATAAAGACAATAGCATTGGCTGGATCAGAAGGAATCAGAAAGGACTGAAGCACCTGACGCTCAAGCTCAAACTGGAGGAAGTGTCTTTGTTCAGTTACTGGCAAGGCCAGACACTCCACAATGTTGCTAAACGAGTGGATGAAGGAATAAACCAGGCAAGGGTGATCTCCTTAGGTCTTTGCTCTGTTGATTCTCTAGCCAGCTCTATAGCATTTTCCCATTTGATTTTGTGGTTACATGTCCTTATTTCCATTTCTTAAAGCTGAGCATGTCAGAGAGCTTTCCATGCATTCTCACTGTTCTCAGCTTTCTCATCCTCCTTGGCATCATTGATCATTGGGAAAATCACGACATGTCTGGAGGTATCTTGGCCTTCCTGTACCCTCTTTCCTTCCAGGCCTAGGTAATGAATGTTTGGGGTCTGCCTCCCAATAGGTCTTAGGATGGCTTTGTCTTCCTTGATGATTTTAAGAGGTGAAATCATCCTTTGAGGGTTTTGGTTATTTCAACTTTATCAACCAGTTCTTGTTTTCTGGTGAGCAATTATTCCAGAATGTCAGCTCCCATGTTAGCTCACTATCCTCTAAAAAATGAAACCTACAAAACCAAACTTTTCCAAATGTTTGGTCTTTAATCATTTCAGGAGATGCTGGATAGGATGCTAAGGTCTCTTCTAACTCCATAAATCTATAATGAAGACCATGTCATCAGCCCAGGACTCCATGGAATATTTCCATTTTTCTAGAAACATTTCTATATTGCTTAGTAGAAAGTGAAAAATTATAAAACACCAAGGGGAGATGGGCCTTAAAACTGTATTTTTGTTCAAGCTTTTGTAGGCTCTGTATGGACATTTAGTCTCTAATCCTGGTCTGAGCAGCCATATGAAACACCAACTTGGCAGTAGGAGAAGCAACATAGGAGTTATGATATCTCCAACAAAAGACACAATGCTAGAGTTTACTCATAAGCAATGTGGAGATTGAGTAAGCACAGTCCAAGGTTTCTGTGGAGATCAGATTCTAGCACAGGACATTATTTATATCCCAACACTTCCAGTCGCTTTCCCTGTAATTTAGGCACAAGACATAATTTTTGTAGCCACAATGACCTCATATTTAAAAGGGATTACTAATAAACTAATTTGGGGGTACTATGAAGATCAAATGAGACAGCAGATTATAAATAGCCTAGCACATAGTAAGTGTTCAACAAATGTGTTTGCTTTTCCCTGAGGGTCCACAAGATGTCTAGCCATTGGAATGTAGTTTGAGTCTTAGGATAAAACAGCTAAGACTTACTAACCATTAACTGCATGCCAGGCAATGTGCTAAGCAATTTGAATGTAATGTTTTATTTACCTAGATACAATACTATATTTATATTTGTCTAGATATTTACATAGATATAATACAGATACTAATTTTTCAGGTTAGGAGAGAGGCTCAGAGGGATTAAATAACTTTCATTACATTATACAACTAATCACTGATAAAGCCAAGATTCTCATCTTGGACTCTCTTACTCCAGAGCCCATTCTCTCAACCACTTTGTTGTAAGGACGTTTTAGAATGAGAAATCAGTGGTATGACTTTAATAAGCGAAAAAACCAGTGAACTGTAGAGTCCTTGGGGAAATAGGGGTTGGAGAATGAAGGTGGAAATGCACTAAAATAATAGATTCCAGTATTGATCTAGTGAGCAGGGCTGAGGAGAACGAGATTAGTAGGATTTGTAAGGTTGTTATTAGTATTTGCCAAAGATGTTTGCCATCTCTCATGTTCTTCTTGGAAATGTTGCCTTTTGAATATCTCTCTGAAAAACAAGATCATAAAAAGCATCCTTCTTCCTTCCTTACTCTCAAAACATTTATTCAATCTTTTTAGCACCGGGCACCAAGCTAGTCACCAGAGTAGAGAGATGTGGAACATGAGGCAAGATATTATATTTGATATGTCTGATTTACAGATGGAACAAGTTGAGTCTGGGAAGAAAATCTGGGACAAGATTTGGATGAGCACTGAGTCTACTTTGAGGAGTCTTGACTTCAGTAACATCCTAACATATGGAGTTATTTAGGAAGAGAATGCTGTTTAAGGGTTGTGATTTCTAAAACCCACTCTGGACCAGTGATGATGCTAACATTTGTCACATGGTGAACATCAAGAGGTTCATAGCTATGATGAAATGAATACCTTAAACTCGTAGATAGAAAGTTATGTCTTATGTGTATATGGGTTTGTTTTCGGAAGATTGTATCCAGCTTTATTCTCAAAGGGTGACACAAAATGATTAAGATCAAATGCCACTACAGTTGTCTCAGAAGGAAGAAAAAGTAGAGGAAAATAGGTAAGGTTGGTGAAAAATACAGTCAAGAGATGAGGATGAGCTGAAGTAGTGACCATGGAGATGGTGCTGGCAGGTAGAAAGGCTATTTGGGAGCTAGGATTGATAACTGGAATAGACAATCAACCATATGTAGAAGGTGAGAGAGGAAAGATGAAGCTTCAACACCTCTCGATTTTCTAGCCTAAGAGATGGGTTAATTTGCCAAGAGAGGAAATACAGGAGAGTCTATAGGTTTGAGGGGGAGGGGTTGTTAAATTTAGTATTGTTATAGGTATTGATTGCTCCCTGGAATGTGATTATGGTATTGCTATTTTCTCTATGGATCTTAAAATATATATCAGAAAGTATAATTTAACTCATTGACGTACCAAGCAAATGAGGGAAAACGTGATGATTTGAAATTTGTACTTCAAACATCAGAAGGATCTTTCTCAATAAAGCTTGGATATATACCTAAAATTGAGGGGCATGACTTTTGTCTCCCATTTCCAGTCCTCCCACCCCTCCACAGTCTCAGAGACAAAGGCGGTAATTCAAAATGACTTAGGGTACGTTAACATAATGCCACGTGTTTAGACAAATTCTTAAGAAGTAGCATAATCCAGATCTCTTCTGAAGTGGGTATAGGAGCAACCTAGTTGTTGCCTGAATTCTTCCTTCTTGTAAAGCTATTTGACACTCTGTAGATATAGTTAAAGTCATACAAATGCCTTGGCTATTAAAAGGGTAACACCTTATAAAGATTTTGAGCAAACACTGTGTGCCGTTGTTCTAGCTCTTGGTGAATATTAACTAACAATATATTTTTATGGTATCAACCTTGTTATGGTAGATATTATTATCTTTGCTTCACTAATGAGGAAAATAAGAGTGAGAAACAAACAAAAACATGCCCACATTTGTTCAAGTAGGACGTTGTAGAATTCTTCTAGTCCCCACTCCCTATGTTATTTGACCACCTCTGGACCTCTCATCAATTGATCCCCTTCGTTTTCAGTGCCCCATTCCCTTTACGCCTTCCTTCCACTCTGCGCTCAGTTTAGACTCCAGAACCCACAGCTATAATCAACCTCTTTCAAACTCTCACTTTCCTAGCCTCCCAATTCTTCCACCTTTTTCAACCAGTGAAGCTCAGTCCTTAAACCCAGCCTTGCCCACTTTATACCTAACCCAGAGTCACTGATGGGCTAGAAAAAATCATTCAACTATGCTTACTGGCCTCGCCTCCAGTTCATGACCACAAACCTCAAGTGGGTCCTCTACCCTACCTGGCAAGCTGGCCACATCTATCTAGTCAATTGACTCTTTCATCATTCAAGACACCCACGGTCAAGGCTTCTCATTTCTTAAATTTCCTACCCTGCTCCTTCTCCTTACTTTCCAAGGAAGACTTTGCTTCTTGTTTGACTGAAGAAATAGTCATGAGCTGTTGGTAATACACCTATTTTCATGACCAAATGTACCAACAAATATGTGTCTTAACTTACAGACTCAGCCTTCCTCCTATTTATATATTTATTCATAAGGATTGCTCATACATTTACTAAGATCAACACCTCCACTGATATACTGGAGCGTATCCCCTTTTCTAGGACTTTGTTCCTGCAGTTGTCTTCTCTCTGTCCTCGTTTTCCCCCTCTACCAATCATTGCCATCAGCAGACAAACAGGCTTTACTATCTTCCATCTTAAGAAAACAAAACTTGCCCTCGATCCACATTCCCTTCCAGGTCTCACCTTATGTTTTTCATCTCTTTTAAAGCAAACTCCTAAAAGGAATTGTCAATCCATAATTGCTCTCTCCACTTTCCTACCCTGAATTCCCTTTTTAACCTGTGCTAATCAGGCTTAGGCTCCCAATCCTTCAAAAACAATTTTTAAAACCATACTTGTCAATGTCACCCAAAACGACATGTTGTCAAATCCAATGATGAATTCTCCGTACCACTTTCAAACTCTTAGGAGCTCTGACAAAGTTGTTTACTTTTCCCTTCTTCAAACGCTCTGTTCTCTTGGTTTCTGGGATAGTGCATTCTGGATTTTCTTCTCCTTCACTGGTCACCCATTATTACTGTTGCTGGCTTCTCAATCCCTGCTCTAACGCAAAGATTCAGTGTGGCTCTCTGTTGTTTCCTTGTCTCCACCATGTTTACTCTTGATGATCTCATACAATCTGATCACTTCCAAATTTCTATCTCTTCTCACTTCTGCCGTGATTTATGAAATACCGAACTACCTACTGAATAGAGTGTCTATTATGTACATTATACTTAATATGGCCAAAACAGAACTCCTGGTTCTCTCTTTCCCCCTCAAAATACTCTGATTCTTTTCAGTCTTTTTCAAAACCTGGAAATTATTCTTGATTTCTCTTTCCCCCTCATTTCCTACATCCAACTCATCAGCAAATTTTGCCAGCTTTACCTTAATCTCATCACTTCCCTCCATGGCTACCAACACTTCTAGTCTAGGTCATTATTCTCTCTTGCCTGGACAACAAAACCTACAAATTGATCTCATTGCTTCTACTCTTCCCTCTTCCCTCTACCCAGTCCTGTTCTCTACATAGTAGCCAGTGTTCTTCTTGAAAAGAATTATGTTCTGTCCTCCCCAAACGACTTCAATTACTTCTCATTTTACTGAGAATAAAATTCAGACTACTTAGTGGCCTACCAGGTGTTACCTGATCTGGCCACAGTTTACCTTTCTGACCTTATTTTCTACCACATTTCCACTGATCAATTGTGCTATGTCTACACTGGCTTTCTGGCTTTCCTATAATACAGCAAACTCGCCCCTGCCCCAGAGGCTTTGCACTGCTTAATTCATGTACCCAGAATGCTCTCAGGCCAGATGTTTATAGAACTCCTATCATCAAGAACATAGAGCACCTTAAAAGCATAGAACATCAGAATTAGAAGTCTTAGGGATCTTCAGAACCCGTCCTACCTCTTTATAGCTGAGAAAAATTGAAGCCCAGACAGGTTGAGACTTGCTTGAATTCACAGTTAGTGACCAAGCTGAGACCTCTACCTCTCTTGACCAATTTTCTCTCCTGCAAATTCTGTTAGATGAGCTAATTACTCTGTGTATGGCAATCTTATTGTTTTGTATTCAGATTAACTATGGTTGGTTTTAAACTACAACACAATCTGTCCAGCAGAATTAAATGCTTCTGAATCATTTTGACATCTTCTTTCCTGGGGCAGGGGGTGAAAAAGGGTAGAGAAAAGAGGATGGGAATGTAGGGGTGGTGGTATTTTAATTCCATAGAAGTATTTGGCCTTTCTATGTGAAATTAAAATGCCCCGCCCAGGTGATAATTCAGTTCTCTTGCTATCCTTCGGAAGCAACTTATGGACACCAATGCGCAGAGGGGAAAACTGAGTGTATATAGTACTCACATCAGAGTGACTTCTCTAAAATATAGAACTGGCTGCTTCATTTGTCTGCTTAAAATCCTTCTGTGGCTTCCTTTGCCCTCAAGATAAATTCCAGTCTCTGTCACTAGGCTGCCAGCCCCTCATAGCCCATGGTTCATCATTAACCTCATCCCCTCCCACTTCCGTTCCTATGGCCACTGCTCCTGCCCTGGTTCTCAGTGCTTTAGCCTCACAGGTGTCAAGTGCATTGTTTTTCACCTCTCGGGCCATTGCCCAGGCCATTTCTGCTCTGCGCCCTTACATACCTGCCCTTTGTAACAAGTAGCAGGCGTTACCTCTTCTGTGCATCCTGTGAAGGCTTTCTTAGGCAGTGTCATTTGCTTCTCCAGGATCTTAAACATCTTGTGTGTGTCCCCATTAGAGCGTTTGTCAGAGTAGGAAGGAGTTTTGTTTGTTTTTGCAGTTCTCATTGCCCTACTAGATTGCGAGCTCTTGTGCTATTATTCTTTTAGGTCTCCATAGAGCCTAGTTCAGGACCAGGCACACTAGTCACTGAGAATGTGCTGGATGAATGAGGGAGTGAATGAATGTGACCAGCAGGCTGGCAGGGAGTGAGAATAGCCTCCCCCAAGAATATTTTAATGGATTCTCATCTGCCACCACCTTGACCACGCCTCTTTCAATCCCACTTACATTTAGTAGACTTTACAATCTTTCCCCAGGGTTAAAGAGACCAATTACTCTTGTAAGGCTCCTTCTGGCAGGCACTGCCCCTGGCTCTAAAGGGCCTCTTGAGCCATCTTTGCAGTCCCAAACGTGAACCAAACGTGAACATGCTGTGGGATTTTACATTCACTTATTTATTGCAGTGCACTCACTCCTAGTGAAATGCAAGACGATATCTAGGTGGTCTGTGGATTTTTAAAATAGATATAAATTTATTTATATATGATTTAGAAGGAACCTCTTTTCCATTTATGATGGCAAATTATGCTGTTTAAAAAAACTTTAGGTTTAAAAAGTGAATCAATTTAAAGAGAAACATTAAATTTACATAACACAGATGTATGGCAAAAATAGTGATGTGGTGCCTGAATGACTAATGACTGAGAAATACTGATTCCATTCATGTAAACATTCATTCATGTGTTCATTCATCCAGTGTTTATGGCACATCACAGGCCAGGCTCCATGCTGTGTAAGAAGTAGACAGATGATGAGTACTTTCTGCCTTGGTCCCTGTCCTTTAAATTTTAGATACCCGCCCTGGGCACTCTGCACATTCCTCTCCTGGATCCCGAGAACAATTTGTTAACATTCCCAGTGATGTGAGGTGACCAGATTGGGTAGGAACAGAAACAGGAAAATATATGCACCTATACCTGTAAATGTATAGATGTGTGTGTACATATGTGTGAACGTGTGGGGGGGCTGGGCTTACTGTTTCAAACAATAGAATATGCAGAGGGTATATGCACACACACCTTCACTCACACCCACAACCACCTAAATGCTAGAATTGGAAATTCACACTGCGTGGAACAGTAATTTGCCAGGAGTGGAGTTGTAAGGTAGACAGCGAGCAATGAGAAGAGACTAGACATTGACATCAGATCAGAATTCAAATCTCAACTTTGCCACCCACTGCAAAACTTTGGGAAAACTGTTCACCTCTATGAGTTTCAGTTTTCCTCTGTAAAATGAGAGGACTGGACTGGATCAGTGACAGAAAATATAGTTCATTGATAGAGTGTACTGTACTGTACTGGCTTGGGTGAGAAGGTCTGAGGGCAGATCTTGGTTTAGTGGGAAAATGTCCTTGACTGACTAGTTAAGTCTAGCATGCATGTGGGAAGGGGAATGGAATGATTGGTTGTGTCTCAAGTGAGTGTGAGAAAGGAGAATGACAGCATCTTTCTAGACTGCATTTAGAGTTTCTGAGTTGGATTACCTTGAAGAGAACTTCAAGGTCTGCCATTCTTAGTTCTTCAATTCCATATTTTTCTTTACAGTAATTAGTGAAGGAGCATGGCAAAGATGGTGGTGGTGGTGATGGTGGTTATGGTGTAGAATAGCTTCAATTTTCTCCTGGAGAACTTGTAGGAGGCAGCCTCTAAGATGGTGCCCAGGGATCCTCAACTCCTGGTATATTTGCTGCTTTGTATAACTCTCTGCCTTTGACTGCAGTTGGGGTTTTGCTTCTAACAAATAAATATAGTAGAAGTAATGTGATATCATTTCAGAGATTAAGTTATAAAAAGACTATCTATGGCTTTTCTCTTGGGTTCATTCTCTATCTCTTTGTCTCAGATGCCATGTTGTAAGTTACCTGAAGGAAAGGTCCGTGTGACAAGGAACTGATGTCGCTAGCCAACGGCAAAGGAGAACCTGAGCATGCCAATAGCCCCATGAGTGAGCTTGGAAATGGACCCCCCTGACATGGTCTTTAAGATGATTGCAGCTTCAGCAGCACCTTGATTGTAGCATGTGGGGAGATCTTGAGGCAAAGCTGATAAGCTGAACCTGGATTCCTGCCCCACAGAAATAATGAGATAATAAGGGTTTTAAGCTGCTCATTTTTGGGGTAATATGTTATGTAGCAATAGATAATTAACAGGACTCTAAGTTAGGCAATGACTAAGGTGGGTCTTGACAAGTAACATGTAGGTCCAAGTTCCACACTCTATATAGTAAGAATTACCATGGGCTCGGATCTTGATATGGCCACCAAGATATCCTCTGCAAATACAGCCACTTGGGGACCATGGTCGCACCTTATCCTGAGCTCCAAACTTCTTTCCAGTTTCCTACTGGATATTGCCAAAAGGATGTTCCACTGGTGTCTCCCACATAACATCTCTGAAATCCTCCCTAGTCTTGTTCTTTTGCTATTCCTTATTTTATGTTCAAGTCCTGAACTTTGGAATCATTAGCAATTCTCCCCTTGCCTTCACTCACCTGTATCCTATCTCTAGAATCCCTCCAACAGCTGTCCAAGTTCACTACTGTCCATGTTCACTACCAGGATCTCACATCCTATTAGGGCAATACCTTCTCACTATCTCCTTGCTTGTTCCCAGACTTCCTCTGTGCTGCAACAGATAAAATGCCTTGCCTTTTTAATCACTGAACATTTAATATATAATGTGGAGAAGAGCATGTGAAAATAAAACTACCCCTTATCCCATCACCATAAAATCTGGTTTATTTTTGTACACTCTGTGCAAAATGTATTTCCTTTGATGGTAATAGTGATCTCTACACAATCTTTATTTTACTTTCAGTACTTCATTAAATAATAAGTCTTTTCCCAATTTGCTACCTTATCTTAGAAATTATCACTTTTATTGGTGCATACTACTCCATGGAGGAGATATAACCTAAGATACTTAACTATTTCTCTATTGGATATTTAAGTTTTTTCTAATATTTGTTGTTATAAGTAACACTGGATTAATATTCCTGGGTAAAATTGTTTGCTTCTCTTTAATTAATTCACTGTAGTAAATTTATAGGAAGAAAATTCCTTGGTCAACTCTTCTGAAGACTTTTTGGTACGGGATAAAGGTCTTGAATTTTCTAGAAGTTTGATCCTCAGTGACTAGTGTGTAAAACGTCATTTTATTAATATTTTTTTGATATAGAACACACTTTTTAACAGTCCTTAGATTTTTTCCCCCAAGAGCTTCCTCCTTCTCCTTTTCTTCTTCATCCATGTGTTCCTTGTCCTCCTCTACCCCCTCCTTTTTCTTCTTCCTCTTCCTTTCAATATCAAGCTTTGCACACTGAGGCAGCACCAGTAAAGAAGTCAAGAGTAAAGCCTGTGGCATCAGATTGCCTGGACTCACAGCTCAGCTCTTATCTACTCAAGGAGCAAGAACATCAACACAGTTCTCTCTCAGGTCCCTGCTCTCTTCATCTGCAAAATGGGGATAATATTACTACTTTCTCACCGAGTTGTTATGGTGGTTATGTAAGTCCATATACACATAATGATTAGAACAGTGTTGGCGCATAGTAAGTGTGCAATGACTACTAGCCACTGTGACCAAACTATTTCAGATTATTTTCTTACAATAGATTCCCAGAAGGAAAATTACTGAGACACAGGATAAGAGTACTTCTTATTCTCTTTCTAGGTAAAATTTCCCAAAAAATCATTGCGCTGATTGCCACTGGATGGAGGTGACATTTTCAAGGACTCTGCCTCACAGAGGGCTGAAGAGGAAGGCACTGAGGAGAAATGATTCTCTGTGGCCATGATGCTGCCTCAGCACTAGGCAACCAGGCTTGCATCTGAGGAAAAGGCAGCCAGACACACCGATGTTATGAAATCAGCTATGCAGGAGTGTCAGGCAACAAGCTGATACTGGAGAGAAGTCAAGGAGAAATATGATTGCCTCAGGATAGGGGCTGCTCTTGTCAGGAAAATTCCTAGGAACATGAAGAGAGACGTGCTTAAACGGTACTGTGAGTCTTATCCAGGAATTTGTAGAACAAAAGGGCGATCACGCCATGGCCAAGCAGGGCTCCTGACAGAGAGCTTTTATGGAAGGACCAAGGAGGGCCAGAGAACACAGAGCGGACTGAGTCATTACCACCCTGGTGATTCCTGACCCACATTCACAGGAGCCGGTTCCCTTTCTTCTTCTTCTAGGAGGGACATTAATAGTTCAGTTCTTTTCAGTAGACAGGTTCTGGGTATCCGAGGGGCTTAAGAATGACTGACAGAGAGGTCTGCAAGGAACTCGATGCACACTGATAAGACCTGACTTCCCAAAATAACTTACTCACCAGTTCCTTGTTGCCAGGAACTTAGCAGCAGTTGGGGTGTTTTCATGATAGCCTTGAAAGTCAGGGTGCTGGTTGATGCTAGTGCTACTGACAATGATGAAAAGGAGGTGAGCGTGTTGATAATGCTAATAAAGAAAGGAAAGAGAAACTCATATTTTCTGAGTACACCAGTGCTGGGGGCTTTTATGTACTTGATTTTACTTTATTCTCACGCCCCACCCCCTGCCCCCTGGAGAGGTGGATATAATTACTCCCATTGTACAGATGTGCCTCACAGGGGTTAAGTGTCTTGCCGATGGTCACACAGCTGCTAAGTGCCCACCAGGAGCTTAAATTCCCATGCTCACTTCAAACCCTGGCCTTTCCCTCTACACTGCATGCAGTAGATGAAAATGCCACATGCGTACACCCACACACACCCCTTACCTAGGCAAAAGACCCCCACGCAGCCATTCCAAAGGGCACTGGACTTTTTTTTTTGTAATTATACCACTAACTTTGCTGACTGTCCTAGACTCTGTCTCCTGTTGTAACAAAGCCAACTGAGCATTTTATTTCTGCCAGAGTTTTAGACTAGAAACCAGGTCCGGATTTGTGATAACAATCTGGAGATGTGGGGATGAGAACAGCCTGGTCACCCTGGTTTAGGCGACTAAAAGGGCCAGCAGCCTTCCCCAGTGATCCTAGTGACTTGAATCCCACGTGGGGAGCCGTGAGATTTCTCAGCAAAGCAATTGTTCCCAGTTGATTTTCTTTTCTGAGCAGCCAGAGAGCCCTTTTGGTCTTGCCCACTGGGAGCAAACCTGAGGCTGCCCAGCTTGTCAGAGTGCCCAGCAAGTTTGTTGACCTGATTAACCTATGATAATTATCTTCTGAAGCTACATGGTGGGCAGAAGGGACCAGACAGACAGCCCTGTTGGCTCGGCTTTCACAGCTCATTTCCACAGGGCATTCCCCTTTGGGTCTCTGGACATGAGCTAAGTTCATTCCCACATATTTCTTTCCTTTTTCGGCTTGTCCTCTCCCCTGCCCTCTATCACGCACACGCCAGGGTCACCAATTTCCTTGTATAAAGAGATGCAGAGTGGAGAAGGGAAAGAAAGGTGAATTGCTGGTCTCCAGGATAAGCTAAACAGTGTAATGCATATTTAATATGAATGCTTTGCAAAGCAGTAGTCATGTCTCCCAAGAGTTATGGTGTTTTTCAGGCAAACGAGAGAAGGGAATTTCCCCAAACACTCTTCATTAGAAAAAGGAGAATGTCAACTCTTCTCTAAATTGCCACAGTCTCGAGGAGTGGTGGTCACAAAATGGTTTTTATGGTTACAAACCTGGTTTGAGGCTTGGTCTTACACTTCCCGGGTCTTCTGACCTTGAGCTGATTTTTTTTTTTAATTCCCTAAGCCTCAGTTTCCTCATATGTCAAGTGGGAATAGTGATACCTAGCCAAGTGGTTGTTACAAGGGCGGAATGAGAAAATGTACTGAGAGCAGGGAGAGAAAATGTACTTAAGAGCCTTAACATGGTGCCTGGCACAGAGATATCCAGTAACTGGATGACGTGTTGGCATTGCCTATTATTACGTGGGGTGTCACAGCTAAGGGAAAGTCGAAGAACCACACAGTCATTCAGGTCAGGCACCATGAAGCAAGGTGGAGGCAGGAGCCCAGGAGGCATGGCATGAAGGGATTCCTGAGGGGACCCTCTTACGAAGGCGTGGCATTGCCTCTCCTGCTATAAAGGAGAATGATTGAGGGCTGCATTCAGGAGATGGGGTATGACGGGGGGTGATTTGCTTTGGCCCTAAGAGACTGGGAACAAGAACTTCTTTTCATAAACCACGATGCCCCTTGAGCATTATGACTTCATTTTTTTCTGGAAGTAAGGCTCAAAAAAGCAGCTATCAAATGATACCTATCCACTTGAAAACCCGGATCTACCTCAGCAGTAGCCAGGGGAAGGTCACGTCATGTTCTAGGCCAACGTGATTGAGGTCTGCTTTTCTGTTCCTTCAGATTAATTCCCTCTTTTGCTCATCAAGGGGACCTGATGCCAAACCATGGGAATCATCTGTTACTTACATTTTTAAAGGGGGAAAAAAAAATATAATGATGCTAAATAAAATTTGGAAAAAGAAAACTAGTCAACCAAAACCACTTTGAGTTTTCTTTATTTTCTTTATCTGAATCTGCTCAGATTTGAGGTAATCATAATCATTACAGACATTTAAAATGTTTGTTTCTTTCATCTAAAATTGGATCATTAGTCTTTTACACCTTCTCATAGCCTTCATGGCTATCATTGTAGATTTTCCTGTAGTATTCCTGTCCCCTAATGTTGGACATTGGGTTGTTTCACATTTTTTCCTCAGTCAGGCTGATACTGAGAAGACCATTATCTTCTACAGATGCATTTTATTTTTTTAAATGATTTTGGAAGGGGGGGGATCAATTCCTAGTTCAGAATGACTCATAATTCTTGATATGTATTACCAAATTGTTTCCACAAGACCTGTGCTAATATTACTGCCCCCCGAATATTACACTTACAGAATTGCTGGACTTGGGTGCTACTTACTTATTTATAATTTGCTAATTCTTTGCCTGATGACTTGTGAACCTAGTCATGCTTCTGATACTTATTAACTGTATTTCCTCTCAGATGGTCTGTTTGTACAAGAACGGAACCTAAGTTGGGTATTCTAAGTGTGACTGTGACAGGTCAGCCCCAGCTGCCCCGAGGGGTCACATTTCTCATTCCACGCTGGCCCTGGAAATCTGGTTGTCTGACCCTGGTGCCCTGCTCTCAGCCCGCTTTGCAAACACTGTGCAGGGCACTTAGGGAAGAAGGGTATGCAGGGTAGGGGTACAGAGTTTGTAAGGGGGGAACCAACAAGGAACACACAGTATGGGGCAGGGGAGTCCCCAGGACCAAGACAGGGAGCTCAGGGAATGCCTTTCAGAGGAAAAGCTTAGGCTGACATGAGAAGGATGAATTAGAGCTTATCAGGCCAAGACAAAGGGAAATGGCACCGTCTCTGCCATTATCACCATCTCAACCCCCCATAGCCTCACAGTACTTAAGTCACCTTGAGACACACACTTTCATGCCCAGAGTTTGCTCACACTGTTCCCCGTGTCCGAATCTCCTCTTCGTTCTTATATACACTTACGCAAGTCTTATGCAGTCTTCAAAGCCCATGTGAAATTCACTTCTTCTAACTTCCTTGTCCCAGTCTGGAGGTGGAGGTGACAACAAAGGGAAGATTCCTCTTCCTCCGCGTGACCTCCCACAGCACCTCGCATGTATGACAGCCGCAGCTTTCATCAGTTTTTGCCTCCTCCACTGAACCGTGAACTTGGACTCTGTGTGACTCCTCTCTCCGTGTTGCCTTTGCTGAGCTCAGGGCCTGACTCAGGGGGTGCCGGCTGACTGCTGAGCCACGATAAACTCATTGAAAGATCATCTCTTGAAATTCAATCCCTGAGCACCATTCCTGGAACTCGGTAGCTTCTCAATAAATAAATACATACTGAATACATTTAAATGTTCAAGTTCAATTTCAACTAGGTTTCCCTTTAGGAAATCACTATTTTTTTCCAGTGGCATTTGCACGGTAGTCCACCTCCTATTACATGTGGTTTTCCCTGTGGCCTGAGAAACCAGAGCCTTCCTGAAGATCATCCGTGGACTCCACCAGCCCCACCCACCAACCAGCAGGCCAAAGCATGTCTCCTTAACACAGAGCCCTTTTTTCTCCTTGTGAGAAAACCAAACCTACTCTGCTATCTGAGATGAATAACCCCTGCTAAAATAGAACCCACGGAGTCTTCCAGCCAAGGAGGCGCTGGCAGAGATGGGGGAGGTGAGCACATTTTGAAGCATAAAATTTCCCAGGATTAGGGCATTTCATTAGGAGACTTCTAGATGTGTTTTTCTCTCTAAAGACTCAAATGAAAGTCCAGAGAATTTACCAACTACAGAGAAACATTCTTTACCATCAAGAGCTCGGTTGCCCATTAATTGTAAACAAGTATGTGCGTTGATCTAACAAATGCCTATTTATTTTTTGGGGCTTACCCTGTTTCATTTTAATTAAAATCATTGCATCGATTTGTTTTTAAAAAAATAGTGAAGACTCTGATTTTTGTAGGTTGAGAAATAAATTATCATTTGAAGGATTAGAGTGGCTCTTCTTTTGATTTTAATAAAGATTAGAAGAAGAAAAAGCAGCACAAAGGAATGAATGCCGCTCCCCTAATATAATGAGGTAGACGGCTTCCCCCCCATCAAACAAAAGAACGAATGTATTAAACAAAGAGTATAGATTTGACAAACCATCTCTGCTCTCGCAAAGGATTTTCGAGGGGATTTGGAAAGTTTTAGCCTGACCGTGTTCTGTTATTTCTGAGTATATTAAAGCCAGTACTCTGTTAGCTTAGGTATTGTTTTTGTGTGTGCTTTGCTTCCCAGCAATAGAGTCTTTCTTTAAGAAAAGCAATTGGGAGATACCCTGGTCCTGGTTAATCTGTTCCCCTTTTCACACACAGACCATTGTCTGAATGTGCTTCCCAAGAGGCACAGGCATTATGTCCCGGGCCCCCTCTCCCAAGTCAGCAGCCCGTACAAAGGGAACAGTACATCTTGGGAAGAGCCTCCTGGATTTCCATTTGACACTGAGCAGTTTTGCTTTGTGCAAACCCCATGCAAAATGTGCCGATTCCCAAGGAAAAACACAAAACAAAGCGAGGAACAAATAGGTGGTGGCGGTTTGTAAGTGTTCCAGTTGCAGACCCCCCACCCCAAAGGGGAAGAATTTGGGAAACTCCTGGCGTCTTCATGAGTGACTGCAGGGCTCTGAAGACTCAGTTAAAGATTCATCTCTGTGGGGGTGCTGAGGGTCTGGCTGCATTTCTAGAATAGGAAGTTCTGGAACTGTCCTTTTGTTCCTGTATCCCTTGCCATTTCCCACCCAGATGCAGAGACAGGGCCAGCTCTCTCTACTTCTGTCAGCTCTGACAACACACCCCAGGAGTTTCAATGAGCCTTACATAAAGGTGGTCCTTTTCATACTGTATTTAATTACTACCTCTTCACTAGATTTTTCAGGTTCTAAATATGGCCACACACACACACACACACACACACACACACACACACACACCCCTGGATAACTCTGGATCTCCCTCTCCGCCTTCCTTCTCTTCTCCATAGAAGCTTCTTAAATGTGCTCTATTCTTGCCATATCTCCCAGCTTCAATCCTGCTTCCTTCTCAAGTCGCCGCAGTGTGAGGGGTGGCTTCACCCCGATCCAGCATCCCAACCTGGCTGAGGTCACCGGCAACGCCATGTTATTAAAGGCTTTATTTGTTTATTTGCTGTCTCTTCTTCCAGGCCACGAGCACTTTCAGGATTGGGGTCAGATTTTGTTTATCTCTGTGTTCAGCATCATGATACCTAGGACCTATTTGACTAAATGAGCTTATTCCAGAACTATCACATTGTCACAGCTTCTCTTCTTGAGTTATGGAAACAAAATAACATGTCCTGAGCAAATAACAGGTGGGAACAGCCATGTATATCTTCTTGGTCATCTTTTCTCCCAAAGGCGTTTTGCAGATCAGGAAGCTGAGACTGGGGAGAGACTAAGCAACTTGCTCTAGATCCCACAGACAGTAAACAGGGGATGGCAAATTTAGGGCTTGTTTTCAAGGCACTTCTGTTCTTTGGGCTGGTTGTGGTCCAAATGGTCCAGGCATTGAGAACACTTCAGACAAATGGAAGACTCACCTGAGGTACCCACAGAGGCTCAGGAAGTGGGGGGCAACCTCCAAGCTGCCATCCTGGCTAGAGGGATTGATTCTGTTCTTGGGAAGCTCACAACTTTCCTAATTGGTCAAGGGACCATAGTAACAACAAATAATATGAGACTTATGCTCTGACATTGCAATAACTTGTGCTAAATTTATTAATTCTATTAACTCAATAAATTTTCAAAACAACCCTATGTGAAAGTTTCTATTACTAGTCCTATTTTATTGATGAGAACACCGAGGCATAGAGAGGTTAGACAACTACTCAAGGTCATACGTACTGGTAAGTGATGGAACTAGGATTCAACCCCCATCAAGCATCATTCCAGGTCTAGTATTGCAACCACTATAGTATCCTAAGAAGTAATTCCCTTCTTTCCGAAAGTCCTGGAGTTGCCACATTTGCCTTGGAGAGGGAATATCTTGAAGTCTCACCATAGATTCTCTAAGTCAAATAAGCAGAGTTTTTTAATCATCTGACACTTTCTCATCATTGTGGCAGTTTACCGTCTTGTTTGCTCTTTGGGAATTATCCTTCACATCATCCATCTTCTTCTTAGAGCACGAACCCCAAAACGAAGTAAGGTATTCCAGTCATCTGAATAGCATAATTCACCAATGGCTCCACTTTTGTGGTCATGTCACATATATTAATGTATGCGATTTATGCTGTTCTTCCTGCTGACCATACCTCCTGAGCCTTTTATCAATGGGCCACTGGGACATTCTCCCACGCTTGTTTGATGGGTATTTTGGGCATAAGTTCAGGCAGGTTCTTAAATTTATCTTTGCTAAATTTCACCTGAAATGATTTCTGTGAGTGTTAAAGTGCACAGGATTTGGAATTGGAGAACCTCGCGTTTGGAGTCTACCTTGTCATTTAGCAGTTATTTGATCTTGAGTAATTTTCACTAACTATGCTTGCCTCAGTTTTCCCATCTGTAAATTAGGGCTAAGAGTATCTACTCTAGAGAACTGGGGAATTCATCGAGAGAAGAACTTTAAAAATTGTATTCCTATTATAATTATAATTGCAAATATTTCAAGCCTTGCTAACCATTCAAGAGGCTCTCAAAAGTCATGAAACAATGACAATGTACATTTTCTTCACTTTTGCTTTTATTCATAGGCATTACATTTATGTTGCTCATGTAACCATTTTTGCAAGGTTTCCAGCAATTTGCATTTATTTCTTAGAAACGCTTAGTAATTATTTACTGAGAAACTAGCAATGGAATATGAAATACCTATTCCTAGAAATGCTTCTAGTGAGCTTTAAAATTTGTAAAACAACTTCAATAATACAGTTGCCTGCACAAAGTGTTAATAGGGGATTATCACCTTCCGGAGATATAGTCTGGGCTGGGGCACATCAAACAAACAGCCCGATGATTTTATGGCTTCTGTCTCTGGCCGAATCAGAGGCAAGGGTCAACTCTAGTTTTCAGGCTTCCTCCAGGAGCTGAGCTGCCAGCCCTCCATTGGAAATATGAGAGGATAAGAGAACAGAAGAAAGGTAACTTTCATTCCTGATCCATATCAGAATTGCACCTTTACAATACTGATCTTTCTAAGCATCTGAACTACGAAATTCTGGAACTTTTTGCTAGCCTGGACTTTCAAAGTCATCCCAGTCCTCTGGCATTGTGCTGACTTTTCAGATTCTTCCACGACGGGCTCTGATCACTTGTATCTGCCTGAGCCTTGCAGACTCAGAGGGCCTCTGGCCCTGCCCACCGCCTCGCTGACATCAGACGCCTTCCTCACCCTCAAGTCTTCCACAACCCCCTGGCCTACAGTGTGAGCTACAGATCAAACTTTGCTGTTACCAGTGCGGAGAGAGCTATAAACTACATTCCTGAAAGGCTCTGTTAGATCTTCAAGATGAGGAAAGTTCATAATATAATAAAGTTTTCCTACGTCCAGGCAACGGACACCTGCACAGCTGATTAAAATTGGATTTGAAGCCAATGGGGCAGGCCATAAAACTTAAAACCTAGTGGTTAAGTTGGTTAGGATTTTGGACTGAGACAGACTTGCATTTGAATCCCAGCTCTTTTCATTGTTGATATAATGTGGGGGCAAGATATTTCCTTCCTAAGTCTCGGTTTTATTACCTGTAAAATGGAAAGGATAATTCCTATCTCATAGGATTATGATAAGAATCCCATGAAATAACATGCAATGTGTCTACTACAGTGAGTGCCTTATGCATAACGAGTCCTTCATAAGGACTAGTGTCTATTATTTAATTTGATGTGGCACCCATTCTGCAAGATTCAGCCCAGTCTGTCTGATCACAAGGTCCATGCCCTTTCCACTATGTTGGATGGTCTCGATTTTTCCATTTATGACTTCAAATCTATCAGGGGGCTTAGGAGGTCTTCCTCCAGTTATAGACTATTGGATTTTTTATTTCAATGACTATAGTTTTCATTTCCAGAAATTCTAGTTCATTCTTTTTAAAGTAGCTATTCTTTTTTTCAGAGTATCTCATGTTTGGGGAGCTCTTTTTTATGCCTTTAAACTATTTAGTACACTTGTTTTATAGTTTCTTTGAAATGGATTATCTGGGTTCTTTAGAATGTAATTCCATTTTTGTTTCTGCTGGCAATCACTCATGATAGATCAATTTTGAGATACGTTTTTAGTTTTGGATTGAGAGTTCATCTTGAGAGGGGGTCTTTACCTGTGGAAATCATGTCCATTTTTTACTGACGGTATTTGCCCATAAAAGTGGTGATGTTCGCTTCTTGTAGATGCTCCAGGAGTATTAGAAATCTGGGACCTATTTTGTGTAATAGTCCAGCCTGAGGGTTTCAGGATCATATGAGTTAGTATAGATGAGGGCCACAAAAACAGTGGTGTAAGTCAGTGTTTACAAATTTCAAGGAAATATTTTTTTCCTAACTGCAAGCTAGTTGAGGGAGACAAGTTTTCTTGTCATCTCCCTTTGGGGATAGGCAGATTATTTTTGGTTTATCCTTTTACTGAATGTGGTATTCTTCATGGATCCTGTTGTTTTGCAAATGACCGAGTTCTGATTTTCCCTACCCTGCTTCACCACACACCTCATCTCCTATCCCACTTTGGGCATTAAAATCCCAGCTCCCAGATTATTGAGAGTTACCATGCCTGCCCTCGGTCACCTCAGGGCAGCTATGGCATCAGCACACATTCTTACAACCTTGCTTTTGAGTTTCTTCCTCATTTCTGACTTCTAAACTTTGAGGATTTCTTTCTTGTGATCTCGGCCATGCATTTAAAAGGATGTTTGTTGTATTTTATCTAGCATTTATAGACATTTGGGGAAGGAATATTTTTCAAAATATCTACTGCACATAATGTTGGAACCACAAGTCTTGCAATGGAAGACTTTCTTCCATTGATCAAGATATCCCATCTTTAGTGCTTCCTTTACCGTGAACATCTCTGCTGCAAGGATGGTGTTTGTGGTTGCTGACTGGCCCTAGGATTGTTCTCTGACAAGCTGAGGGGTCTCTTCCAAGCCTTAGCTGTTTAACTATGTCCTGCTCATTAGCCCTTAAAACGGGCTCTGTCATTTTGACCAAAGCTAAAAGGTGTTAAGCAATATCCTATAGGATTGCCATTTCTCTCAATTAGTATGCTCCTGCTCTTGGAACACTCCCCCAGGGGAATAAGAGAAGTATCTGATGATATATGCATGTTTCCTATGTACACGAACAACCTTCCAGAACTGAAGTCTGAAGAGAAGAAAGATACCTGCATTTGCTGGGCCACATGCATTGTGGAAGGGAGACCCACTTTTATTGCTTTGGGTAATGACAACTAATTTCCCTTCAAGAAATGACTGTCCATTTCCATCACTCAAGCCCACTAGGTCTTACCTCACCCAAAACAACAACAACAAAAAACTTAGAAGCATTTGCCAGAGTGGAACTAAACATAAATCAATTCAAATACATACTGCTACCTTCCTCCACCATGTTTTATACAAAAATGAGCTTCAGATCTTCTCAATAAAAGTCATCAAGTCTGTACAATCCAGACAGCCTCTCTTTGTCCTGGAAGATGTGTCTGTTTTGTTTCATATCACCTCATTCTGCAGTAAATTGTGACTTCTGGGGCACAGGGGCAGCACAATTACTGAGCTACTCTTTAAAGGGCTTAGGCTCGAAGAGTGAAGGAGCACAATGTTTGCTGATTGGCAAGAAGCCACAGGATTATTTTATTTTAACTAGGGATATATGAGGCATGGAGGAAAGAACATCAACTCTGGAATCAGCCAGAAATGAGTTCCAGTCCCAGTTCTGCAACTCACTAACAGTGTGATATTTGGCAAGCTACTAAGCTTCGCCAAGTCTCAGAGGCATGAATTAGAACCAATCTGTAAGGTGTAGGAAGCTGGTATTCGTGAGAGGCCTAATTTAGGGGCAGCAAGGTACGATTTTAGAGCCGTCCACAAGTAGGTTCAACTTTTGACTCTACCATTTCTTTTTATCTCAACTGGGGACGCTACCTGCTGTACAAAGAGTTGTCATGAGGATTGCCGTCCATGAGAAAATCTCTGTTAAGCACTTGGTCCACAATGTAAGATCCTTTTTTTTTTTTTTTTTTTTTTTTTTTTTTTTTGGCTTGTTGGTACAGTCCTTGGTGGGGCACATACCCGGTCTAGTCCCTTGTTCCTTGAGGGACTCAGGAACTTGACCCAGCTCTACCCTTCCAGGTGCCCTCTGTGCAGGAGGAGGCAAACTGCAGTTTTCCACCTAAGTAAGATGACCCTTTCATTCTCCTTCCCTCAATTTTTCAGGCAGAGGGAGGGGTTATTGGAAGCAGAGAATGGCTCCAGGCCAGTAGGCTACTTCCTGCCTACCACCTGGCCCTCCCACGGAGCTTTCCATCTTACAACCTCTGAGACTGTGACAACAGGACCCAGGCAAGGAGCCACTGGCCAAAGCCTGGCCTTAAATTCCTGAGAGGCCTCTGGAATTTTCTGGAGACAGACAGGGCTCTGTCAGCAGCCCACAGCCTGGAAAAGAGCGAACAGGGCTTACGGCAGGCTGTTACTCTGAGCCTGCTCCCTCCCTGAGGCTTGTGGTTTTTGAGCTTTAATCGCTGAGATCACAGCCATCCTGTTTTATTACAGTGCCAAACAGGGCCACCCCAGCCTAGCCTGGGTGATGGCAGCTCCTTCCGGAGACCCTCAGCCTGGCCTCTAGAAGCGACGGCTGCCAGGCCCCAGTGCCTCCTGTGGGGTTTGTGTTTCCCTTCCTATTAAATCCTCTCTGTGCTCAGAAGGCCGTTCCACTTTCCCATCTCTCCAGCTCTGCCTCTGGCTTCTTTAAAGGCTCCAGTGTTTCCTCAAATTAAGGGACCCAGCTGCTCGAGGCCCTTTGTTCAGTGTCTCCAGGATGACCTTTCAGATAATTCGTCCCCACTTGCAGGGGCTGAGCTTTGCTGGTATTTAGACTCAGAGCTTCCTTGGCTAATCGGAATTTATTATCCTCTTTGTTAGGGGACTATGAGGTTCTTTTTCTCCATGGAGGGCTGTCTTCTGGGTGAGTGATACATGGGCTGGCCTTGGCTCTCTAATCCTGGCAAGTCCCGTTTCCAGGTTGTGTCTCCATGGGCCCCAGAGACTCTCTCCGTGTGTGTGTTTGTGTGTGTGTGTGTGTGTGTGTGTGTGCGTGTGCATGCATGCTCACTTGACCATGGAAAATAAAGACTTTCAGGTCTTAGGATTGTGTGGGGATAAAGGAAGCTGATTAGAGATGAAGGAACATGGAGTCTTCCATGGTTTCACGTTCACTGGTTTACTATAGGTGTTTAATTATTCTTGCAAATCTGATTAAATCTTATTGAGGGTTTTTTTTATTGTGGCAAAATATACACAACATAAACCATTTTAATCATTTTTAAGTGGACAGTTCAGTACCATTAAGTACCTTCGCATTGTTGTGCAACCATCACCGACATCCATCTCCAGAACTTTTTCATCTTCCCAAATTAAAACTCTATACCCATTAAACACAAACTCCCCATTCTTTACTCTGGCTAGCCCTAGGAAATCACCATTCTACTTCTGTCTTATGAATCTGACTCCTTGAGGTACCTCATATAAGTGGAATCATGTGGCATTTGTGGGATAATATTCCACTGCATGGATATGCCACATATTGTTTATCCATTCACTTGTCGATGGGCATCTGGGTTATTTTCACCTTTCAGCTATTGTAAATAATATTGCCATGCACATTTGTGTGCAAATATCTATTCAGGTCAACTACTTTCAGTTCTTTGGGGTATATACCTACAAGTGGACTTGCTGGCTCATATGGTAATTTTATTTTTAATTTTTTGAGAAACCATCATGCTGTTTTCTACAGCAGCTGTACCATGACTTTGTGTTTTGTTTTTTATAATAGCCATCCTAATGAGTGTGAGGTGTGTTTATTGAGTTTTGAGAGTGATAAACATGAGAACTGCAATAGTGATCACTTATTAAATTCATACCATGTATTAAATATTTAGCACAAATGATCTCATTGAATCTTCAAGACAACCCTCTGTGGTTTGTTGTTATCTCTCTTTTACAGAAGGGAAAACTAAAACTCAGAAGAGTATGTAACTTGCTCAAATCAAACAGCTGGAAAGGAGCAGACCTGGAAATCATATGCAGGGTCATCAGAGTCCCACATCCAGGCTCTTTCTACTATACGACTTGTTTTCTAACCACGTAGTTTTACTTAGATGGGTGTTATGTAGGTATTTGCTATTATTCCTTTCCTGCATAATTTCTTTCAATGCTTCTTTCCAGTTCCTTTGTCATCCAAGCAGATTAAAGGAAAGAAACATGTCTTTTATGTATTTCACATTTTTTCATAAAAACTAGTATAAACACCTAGTCAACGTATTCAAACACTCATCAAACATTTGAGATTCCCACAATCCAAATTTCTGCAAATTCTCTTCCTAACTATGTATGGTGGAACTCTTTGCATACATTTTGATACCCCACCCCTCTGTGGCATGGCTATACGTACTTTCTTTCCCCACCATCATTCCCCAATCCCTCCCACTCTTCTAGCTTTTTCAGTGGTGCTTTCAATCTTTCTTGAACCTCAAAGATTCTTTTGCAATAACATTAATCTTCATTGCAAAAGACTGCCACATTCTTTTAGTATGGATTTATCTTGCCAAATTTTGCCCCAAATAAATAAATAAAATGGAATGCCACACTTCTACAGCGGAACACTAAAGTTTGTTTTTCTTCTGTGAAGCCGAACATTTATTGATGAACCCATATTGTACTGACAGCAACTTCTTCAATAATTTCATGGGTTGTGCAGCAGTTGGTAATAGTGCATGCATGTGGGCAGGGAGAACTATGCAAATATCAGTAATAATTATGCTTGGTGTATGCAAATTCCACCAGGTATTTTCAGAAATTAATCTTCCAAATTACTTTTGCACAATTCGGGAAAATCGAAATGTGCATTTAAATAATTGTAGAAAAATTTAAAAGCAATCTCCACTCATTTAAATCATCCAGTTAAGGTGCTATTATAAACAAAAGGATTGCAGACATTTCAGACATAGCAGCCATACTGTCAAAACAGAATTACAGAGATCATGAGAACTATGCTTTGTTGGTAGACAACTTAAACAGGGATGACATTGTTCAGATTATTTCGCTTGGTTTAAAAATTTATTATTAATATTCCTCAAAAATCTTTACTGAAAAGAAGCGTTATTGTTTTATTTGTTCTTATACTTATTTACATATTCTTCATGTGTTTATATCTCCATTTATCAACCCATCCACCTGTCAAGTATATATTTTTAAGCATGACTGTGTGCCAAGGACTGAACTGAGTTAAATTACAGGGGTAGGAAAACCTTTTGGCTTGTGCCTCCTGCTCAATGTAGGCCACAGATTACATAGTTTAGCTAAGTTGGGTCTTTAAATTTCCTCCATGAGTTTAATATCAACTGGAACTTTGTATGAAAGCTAGATTTTCTTGTTTGGCAATAATTAGTACATTATACAGGTAAAGCACTCTAAGGGGCTTCTGTTTCCATGTAGTTTAAATTAATCAAATTATGATCAGGGCTTTAAACATGGAAGATGACCCTAGGTTTCCTGGACTTCCTTGAATACTTGATATGAAGTCCTCAGAGAAAATATCATTGAATTAGTAGATAAAGGATAGTAAGGTACACAAGCCCTGTCTACAAGAAGCTGCCGCCTCATGGACATGTGGGACAAGGTGTGATAAGCCAATTAATAGAGCTTATGATTAGAGTGTTGTAATCACAGTCCATGGACATTTTGAGGAGTGAAAGATCTTCTTCCACGGGTGATCAAGATGTTTTCAGGAGATCCTTGAGTTATGCCTTGGGAATGGGTTTTACAAAGCAGGTGGTGGAAACAGCTTTGGAAGAGGGAGGGCTTCAAGGCTTCTGACCTTGGCTCAATAGCTAGAGGACTGTGAGGTCTTAACGAAGAACCTCACTTACAAGATGAGGATGGTGATACCAACCTCAAAGATATTGGGGAGGACTTAGCTTATATTTGCCAAAATGCTCATTAAGTTACATTAAGCAAGGAATCCTAGGACAAAGGCACAGAAGTCAGAAGAAGAAAGACATTTGAACACTGGTGACAAGGCCAATTTGCCTGAAACTTAGGATTCTTCTATAGAAAACTAGAGACAATAACCACAAATTTGACATTTGTCTGTTTAGTGACTTTGAATTTATCACTGAAATGTTTGGATATTTAATTGCCTGCGTCTAAAATGGGTCAAGAAAACAACCTGTCCCAAGAGGTAGGAGGTAAGATGCAGAAATGTCTGCAAGTAAAGCCTTCACGTTTCTCTTTTGATTGAGTCATTTGGTTATTTCTTATCAGTTTTTGCCCAGGGATGACTTCCTGGTAAAAATACACACTTCTTTGGCCACATGTCCTAAGTCAGCTAAGATGTTCCTCATAATGAGCATAATTCTGATCTAGAACATAGGTTCGAAATATCCTCATTGTTTTTATGTTACCTTATAAACCAGTATAGCTTTTTTTTTTTTAGAGCAACATTAAAAGTATCCCTTCAAGGAGGTGGGTGGGGGATTAAATAGGTGATGGGGATTAAGGAGGGACTTGTGATGAGCACAGGGTGATGTATGCAAGTGTTGAATCACTATATTGTATACCTGAAACTAATATTACACTGTATGTTAACGAACCGGAATTTAAATAAAATCTTTTACAAATAAATTAGCAATCTTATTCTCATTGACTCATTTGGTGGAAACGATTTATTCTCATCCTACTGATGAGATCTGGGTTCTTAGATTAGCAATCTATTGTCACGCTTTCCTCCATTTGTGAGTGCAGAATTAGCTTTTCTCTTCTGGTTTTCCATGACTACATCTGTGATCCTAGAAATGGCATACTGATAGCAGAAATCAAAACAGGTAGAATGGCAGAGAAAGAAGGTAGGAAACACAGAGAGGACAGTGTCTTTCTCATCTTGCACTTATTCATTCAACAATTACGAATTTCCTGCTCAGTAGCTAACACTGTGTAAGAGCCAAAAAGAAAGCTCAAAGGGATATCATCTGTGCCTTCAACAGACTTGAGAGTTGAGGGGAGGGTGCTTAGTAATACCAATTGCCAATGTTTTTATGGAGGACGTTCATATGCTCTAGAAGTGCTGGGGAGGGAATGAGACCTGCCTAGGAGAGCTGGGAAGGCCTTGCACAGGAGGTGATATTAAATGGGATCACTAACATGAGAAAGAAAAGAGATAAAGGGCATCCCAGGCAGGGGGAGTTATTACTTCAGTGATTAAAATACTAAGGCATAAAAAGGTTAGGCCACAGAAAGGTATAAAGCTCTAAGAAGTTTAGAGGAAAGAAACATCACATTTCATTAAAGGGGTAAAACAGACACTTCAAGGAGGAAGTGGTATTTAAAATGGGCCATGACATTCCAGAAGGCACAGCAGGGCTGGTGAGGACATTTCAGATAGAGGGAAGAGCACAAACAATGGCATGGAACCCCTAAGGGGGTTTAGGGACCATGGAGGAGTCAGGTATGCTTAGAATAGAGGCTGGGTAGAGTTATGACTGGAAAGGTCAGGTGGGGTTGGATGGTGAAGAGGTTGATGTGAGGCCTTAGTACCCACTTCCATTATTTGGTAGGAGTCACTGAAATTTTGATTGGGGGAAATGAAAGTCCATTCAATTTAATTTCACCAGTATCTTCTGGGCCCTTGCTCTGACCCAGGTACTTTGATAGGATCTAGAGACACATACTGAATCAAGCATGTTTCAGGACCTCTTGAATCTTCCATTAAATTATATTTCCGTCTGTGCTTATGCCTGCACTGTGCCTACACCTGTGTCTACATTCACACCTCCACCCATCCGTCTACTCTGTACTGGGATCCATAGCTCTGGGGAGATGAACCTGGCAGTGGTGTGTAGGATGCTTGAAGCAAGATGGGGGACGAGTAAGTATCAGTCATTCAAGTTGGAAAGCCCTGAACTAGTCCAAATGGGAGGGCCTGAACAGGAGGAGGACTGTGAGAATAGCAAGGAGAGCACTGTCTGTGGAGCCCAGGGAACTTGAGCTTGAATCCAGGCTCTATTGCAAACTCTGATTCAAAACTTCTTCCAATACTTTCCTCACCCTTATTCTCCTCATCTGTAAACCAAGGATAATAACATTTACCTTTGGGAGTGGATGAGAGGATTAAAGGTGATGTATTAAGCACTTGGTACCGGCTGGCATCAGTGGTTGGCAGTGATGGGATCCGTGATAAAAAGGCCACAGGATTTTGGCTCATCACTCCCTGCTCAGAAAGAGGTAGATACCTTATCCCAGGAACAGAGGCAGGTTTGACGGCTCCCAGCAGGGAACAACGATTGTGGCAATGATGAAGCCTGCCCGTTAACCTGTACGTTGTCTTCCACAGGTTAGGCGTACAGATAGTCCTCGCTTGGCTGCCAGAGCCAGTCTCACCTTGGGAGGCCTTTCTGTGGCTGCTCTTCCCATACCACCAATGAACCCACTGACTCGGAGCCTCTGAGAGGCTCTGGCAGCGAGCGTGGCGGCAGCTGCAACCAGGCCAGGTTGCTCCATCTCCAGCAAACATTTACAGTGGCTCAGTGCCTGGTGCTCCTGCCCCGACACACAGGAAGCCGAGCATCAGGCCAGGGAGTGGCAGCCAAAAGGATGCTGCCAGCGTGGCAGGCAGGAGCGACAGGGCCCTGAGCAGGAGTCCTGCTGGCTTCTGGCTGTGGGGAGTCTCCTCTGCTGTCAGCCTCACAGCTGTGGATGCAGCTTCTCCCAGGAGCTCACCTGTAGGAACAGGGCCCTCTCACGGGTCCTGGCTCTTCCTGGCTGATGGCAGGTGGTGTCCAGGGGCAACAGTGCCATGGTGAACAAGGAGGAAGCCAGAATATACTGAGGAACGTGGCAGAACATTTCCACAGGCAGATTCTGCTGGGGGTTCTTGTCTGTCCAGGGTTGAGACTTGCTTCTATGATTATGAGCGTTTTAGAGAGGTGTATGCTGGTAGGGGTTTAATGACTAGCTCTTGAAAGGAAGGATGGATGGATGGACGGAAGCAAGGAAGGAAGGGAGGGAGGGAGGGAGGAAGGAAGGAAGGGAGACAGGGAGAGACAGACAGAGAGAGAGAGAGAGAGAGAGAAAGAAAGGGAAACCCCTTATTTGTTGTTTTTGCCAATTTCCGTGACATGAAAACTCACACTGCAGAAACTTTTGAGGTACCAAGATCTCACTGGAGATGGCGCTGAAAAGAGCTGTGCCAGTAGGAGCACGTCATTACATAGTATTTCCACCACTGATATATGAGATACAAATAACCTTAAGAGCATAGATAATCGTAAAAAATAGTAATAAGTGAGAATTTTGAGCACTTATCTTTGTCCTCTCAGTTTAACAACTGGCTCACAAAATTTCTGATTTCTTTTTTCCCCCTCAGAGTTTCTGTTTTTCCTTCTCTGGAGAATAAACCTCTTCTCTTTTGAGAAGGAAAATGGCCTGGCCAGTCAGTGTATGGTAGGGGATCCAGGGATCTGATCATTTTAATTTATGGAAGTGAACTTCACATAACATAAAATTAGCCATTTTAAAGTGAACAACTCAGTGGAATTTAGTACATTCACAATGTCGTGTAACCACGTCCTCTCTCGAGTTCCAAAACATTTCTGTCAGTCCAAAACAAAACCCCTGTTTCTGTTTCTTAGGGTTGCCATCACAAAGCAGCAGTGTCAGGGTAGCTTAAAGAACAGAAATGTGCTTTCTCATGGTTCTGGAGGCTGCAAGTCTGAGATCAAGATGTCAGCAGCATTGGTTTCTTCTGAGAGCCATGAGGGGAGGATCTGTTCTAGACCTCTCTCCCTAGTTTACGTATGGCTGTCTTCTTCCTGTGTCTTCACGCTGTCTTTCCTCTGTATGCATGTGTCCCAATCTCTTCTTTGAAGGATATCAGTCATATTGGATTAGGACCCACCCTACCAATTTCATCTAAACTTCATTACCTCTTTAAAGACCCTATCTCCAAATACAGTTATGTTCTGATGTCCCATGGGTTAGGACCTCAATATATGAGTTGGGGCTGGGGGAGTCACAATTCTACCTGGACCCACTCTACACCCACTGATCAATTTCTCTCTATCCCCACGGGTCCTGGCAACCAACAGTCTGCATTCTGTCTCTAAGAATTTACCTATTCTGGATATTTCATATAAATGAAACCATCTAATATGTGACCTTTTGTGTCTGGCTTCTTTTACTTAGCATTACATTTTCATTTTTATGGGAGTGTGTATGTGGCTTGCAGGAATATCATTACTCCTATGTGTTGTGGTAAGAAAAAAAGAGAGAGCTAGTGGTCAAAAAGAGCTACCAAGAACAACTATTTCAAAGTTAAGGGATTCTCTTACAGTCCATAAAACCAGCCAATATCGGATATTAATATTGGCTGATAATCTTGCCTCCTGTTTACAAAACTGAAGGAAGAAGACTGGTCCAGAGACCACTGAGACAGCTGAGATGAGATAGTTTGAAGTGGTGCACTGCAAAAGGGCAATGGGGATGAAGAGATGAAGAGGAGAAGCTTTCATCAAAGCGATTAGAAAATGCAAATCACCCCCAAAAGCTCAAATATTACCTATTTGAAAAGTATATGAACGTATAATGTAAAGAGAATTAAGTATCACTTATGACACAACTCAGTTATAAATACCGTAAACATTTTGCCACATCTGTTTATCAAAGAACTACACATACGAGAAGAGCACACCGTGATGTAACTCTAGAAAGTTGCACACGCATGTATCTACTGCCCAGATCGTGATCATGTAACATTACCATGACCCTAGAAGGCTCTCTCACGCCTCTTCTGCCAGAGGTCATAATTACGAGTTTCAGCCTATTTTTGAGCTTTATCTAAAAAGAATCACATTACGCTTTTCATTTCTGGTGTATTTTCCTCCATGTTCTTGGAAGCTGATCCGTGTAGAGATATAAAATATTTGCTCTGTCATTAGCTTACTATCCCATTGTATGACTACCTCAACAATAATGAACTGATCTTATTATTGATGCGCATTTGGGATATTAGAGCCATGCAGCTTTGAACGGTCTTGTTCCTATATCTTGCATTCATGTGTACACCATATACTGACACACAAGCATATCTGGTGGGGTAAGCCCACCAAAGTTTTACTTCTTTTGCTGACTGTATATCTAAGCAGTGGAATTTCTGGGCATGGAGCACCCATGCTCAGGATTAGAAGATCCGTGCCACAGAGTGCTCCTCAGGGCTGGTACCACTCTGCTCACTCACTGAGAGTAAGTGGGGGTTCACATCCTCACATACACATTCTCACGAATACTCGGTAGCATCAGTTAACGTCACCATACTGGTGGGTGTTGTTTGCTGGTATGTGATTGGGTTTTTAGCTCCCATTTCCCTTATGATTTACTATGATAAGCTTTTCACATTTATTTGCCATTTGAATGTTTTCTTTTGGGAAGTTCCTGATCATCTTTTGCCTAGTTTTTCTTCTTTTTCTTACTGTTTAGTAAAAGTTCTTCATATATTCTGGATATGAATCTTTTATCATATGTATATGATATATGATTTATATCATATATATTGTATATATCTTTTATATCTTATAGAGATGTACTGAAAATATCTTTTCCCATTCTGAAACTTGTCTTTTCATGAGGAGAAGTTATAAATAATTGGACTGTAGTCCAATTTATTAATCTTTTCTTTTACCGTTAATGCTATTTGTATCCACTTTAAAAAATCTTTACCTATCCCATAAGAATATTCTACTGTATTGTCTAAAAGTTTATTGCTTTAACTTTCAAATTAAGCCTATAATCTATCTAGAATTTTTATATGTGGTACAAGTTGAAGGTCTAGTTTTTATTATCCTTATAAATATCCAATTGACCGGCACTATTTATTGAGAAAACCATCGTTTTCTTGGACTATGGCATTTTTGTCATAAATCAGGAGACTGTATATGTGTGACATTGTTTCTATACTTTTTATTCTATTCTATTCATCAAATTTCTACCCTTAATACCAATAGCATATTGTCTTATTCTAGCTTTTTAAAGAAGCCTTGATATTTAATAGAATAAATCCTTTAAAGTTTTTCTGCCTCATCCTTATTTTTGCTATTCTCAGTTATTTGCATTTCCAAAGAAATTTTAGATCGATTTTGTGAATTTCCTCAAGACTTGTGGGGATTTTGCTAAAAACCAGTTTGTTTTTGTCTTTAAACTCATGAGCAGGTTTTGAATTTTAGCAAATGCTTTTTCTGCATTATACTGAGATAATGATATGGTTATTCTTACATGGACTGGTGTTTGAAAGTTACTGGTGTTTGAAAGGCAATTCTTGAAACAAACAAATTTGACATGATGAACTATTCTTTCTATATAAATTTGCTAATGTTTAGTTTAGTATTTTTGAATATATGCTCAGAAGAGAAATTGGCCTGTGATTTTGCTTTCTTAAAATGTTCTTGTTAGATTTTTTGTCCAAATTATGCTGTACTCATAATGACTTGGAAGTATTTTTTCTTCTTCTCCAAGTTTTTATTTAAATTCCAGTTAGTTAACATACAGTGTAATATTAGTTTCAGGTGTAGAATTCAGTGATTCATCACTTACATACAACACCCACAAGTGTCCTCCTTAATCTCTATCATCTATTTAACTCCCCACCCATCCCCCCCCAGTAATCATCAGTTTGTTCTCTTTAGTTAAGAGTCTGTTTCTTGATTTTCCTTTCTTTTTACTCCCATGTTTGTTTTCTTTTTTAAGTTATTTATTTATTTATTTATTTATTTATTTATTTATTTGAGAGAGAGAGGATCAGAGGGAAAGGCATAAGCAGACTCCAGGCTGAGTGTGGAGCTTGACGCGGGGCTCCATCTCACAATCCTGAGATTATGACCTGAACCAAAATCAAGAGTTGGATGCTCAACTGACTGAGCCACCCAAGCACCCCTTGTTTTGTTTCTTAACTTCCACATACGAGTGAAATCATATGGTATTTGTCTTTCTTTGACTTATTTTGCTCAGTGTAATACACTCTAGCTCCACCTGCATTGTTGCAAATGGCAAGATTTCATTCTTTTTGATGGCTGAGTAATATTCCATTATATAGCTATACCACATCTTCTTTATCCATTCATCAGTCAATGGATATTTGGGCTCCTTCCATAATTCGGCTATTATTGATAGTGCTGCTCTAAACATTGGGGTGCCCTAGTTATTTATCCAAAGGATACAAAAGTACTAATAAAGGACACATGACTTGGAAGTATTTCCTCTTTTTCTAGTCTCTGAATTTTTTAAAAATAAGATTGTTATTCCTTGAATATTTATAAAAACACTCAGGTGTGAACTCTGCACCCGTGAAGGCACTTGGGGCTGGAGAACACCTGATAGAAAGGACTTCATATTCATTTTCTGTAATTCGTACATAGGTTATTTAGTGCTTTTTAAAAAAATGTTATTTATTTATTTGAGAGAGAGAGAGCACAAGCAGGGGGAGCAGCAAGCAGAGGGAGAGGGAGAAATAGGCTCTCCACTGAGCAGGGAGCCCAATGAGGGGCTCAATCCCAGGACCCTGGGATCATGACCTGAGCCAAAGGCCGATTGCTTAACTGACTGAGCCACCCAGGCACACTGGTTATTTAGTTCTTAACATTTTTTCTTGAGTCAGTTTTGCTAAGTTGTATTGTTATAGACATTTGTCAATTTCATCTTATTTTCAAATTTGTTGAACAACTTTTTCAAAGTAATCTCTTAGTTTCTTTTTAAGGTTCATAGAATCTATAATTAGGCCCCCTTTTAAAAAGATTTTATTTATTTATTTGAGAGAGAGAGAGGAGTGGGGGGAGGGGCAGAGAGAGAGGGAGAAGCAGGCTCCCTGTTGAGCAGGGAGCCCAACATGGGGCTTGATCCCAGGACCCAGAGATCATGACCTGAGCCAAAGGCAGATGCTTAACTGACTGAACCACCCATGTGCCCCATAGGCCCTTTTTTAATTTCCAACTTTGGCAATATATTCTTTCTCTCCTTTTTACTTCATTAATCTTGTTAGAACTTTGTAAATATTAATTTTTTTTCAAATAACCAGCATTTCTTTTTGTTGATTTTCAATTGCTCACTTCTGTTCTATTTTATTAATTTGTGTTCTTCAAAATAATTTACTTCATCTTACTTTCTTTTGATTTTACTTTTCTTTCTTTAACTTCTTGAGATGGTTATTTAAATTTTTCTATTATATGGATTTAAGGCAATGGGTTTCCTTCTGAGAACAACTTTAGCTGCACCCTGTAAGTTCTGCTATAGAGTGTTTTTATTATCATGTACTTCAAAATATTTTCTAATTTTCATTGAGATTTCTTTATTGATTAGTGGGTTCTTTTTCTAGCTTCTTGAGTTAAATAATTAATTCATTTATTTCCATTCTTTCCTGTACAATGATAAAAGCATGAAAAGTAATAACTTATCTTCTATATGACTTTGACTGGATCCTCTGAAATTTTATATTTAATGATTTTATTTGGGTATTTTGAAGAATACATCAAAATAATGTTAAAAATTTTTTTCTCTTTGTTTTAACAATTATTTACAAGACAATTTTTTTACTTTTCCAGGTGATTGGGTTTTAATGATTTTCCCTTACTACTGCTGTCCAGTTTTATTGTGCTCTTAAGATAGAATTGACCTATAAAACCTCTACAGTTTATTAAGCTCTTCTTGGAGGATCATAATTAACATTTGTAAATGTTTCATAAACCTATGAGAAGAGTTGCATTTTCTGTTTGGAGACTTAGATTTCAAATGTGCCTGTAAGGGAAACTTTAATCCCATAAATTAGATATTCTATGTTCTATTAAAAATTCTATTAATTTATTCTTAAGTTTCTAACTATTATTGCTTTATATATTTTAGTGCTTTATTATTCAAAGACTCATGGCTTCTATATTTTAGCTTGGCTTATGTATTTTATCAACATAAAACATTTTTTCCATCTTTTAAGGATTTTGCCTTTGATTTCTTTTTTTTCTTTTTCTTTTTTTTTCTTTAAGAGAGAGAGAGAGAGTGAGTGTACATGGGAGGGGGACAGAGGGAAAGAGAGAATCTTAAGTAGGCTCCATACTCAGCACAGAGCCTGATGTGGGGCTTGATCTCACATCCCTGAGATCATGACCTGAGCCAAAAGCAAGAGTTGCGCACTTAATGACTGAGCCACCCAGGCACCCTACCTTTGATTTCTACTTT
This sequence comes from Ailuropoda melanoleuca, assembly GCF_002007445.2. NCBI lineage: Eukaryota > Metazoa > Chordata > Mammalia > Carnivora > Ursidae > Ailuropoda > Ailuropoda melanoleuca. Next base: position 35,171,556 of record NC_048224.1, on the reverse strand, counting down.
ATTTTAACATCCTATCCCTAGGAATTTTTTTCATTTGCATTTGCCTGATATTGGACTATCCTTTAAATATTAACTTATCAAAAACACTTTTCTTTCTGCATACCCAGTGGTTGTAGTTAGAACTGGTTTTCCTGTCCACATTGAAGAGTTTTGTCTCTTGATAAGAGAATCATCCTGTCTAGTTATAATCATAGTTGCTGTTTAGTCTATTATCTTGATTTATATTTTATATTTTCAACAGTATTATGCATACTTGTATACATATTTGATTTTTCTCTAATAACTTAAAAGTTTTAGATCCTATTCTTTATTCCACTAGTTCATGTACCCCTGGGGAGGATATATAGCAATGCACTTAGGATGTCATGACACAGGATAAATACATATTCTTGAAGTATCAATTGCATTAAATGGTAAAGAAATAAAAAGTTTTATTATTAAAATTGATACTGATATATAATGTGATAAAATACAAATTCACATGACACTTCTGAAATTTCTGTCTGAGGCTGGGCCATTCTGGGTTATGTTCACAGATCCCTTCACTTTCTCTGATGTTAGTCATACTTGCGTGGAAACACTTGAGAACATCTGTGTCCATTTTTAAAAATTACTTTTGATCCCTGAACCTATATTTTCTAATTTTCAAAGTAAAAAATGAATTTTTTGAATTTCCACTCTATCAACTAAGGAAATTAGCACACTTTAATTTCTTTTGAATTTTTTGAATTTCCACTCTATCAACTAAGGAAATTAGCATACTTTAATTTCTTTCCGCTTTTCCCCAACACATTTTTCGGTTTGGTTGGTATTACCTAGAATTTTGGACTCAAGATTATATATTATTCCAATTTGACTATGAATTCTATTTTATTTTAAAAAGTTTAAAAGATTTTTTTATTTGAGAGAGCCCATTTTCATTATCTATCCTTTTCTAAATCTTTTTGTTTTAAAGATTTTATTTACTCATTTAAGAGACAGAGAGAGAGAAAGAAACAGCAGAAACAGGGGGAGTGGCAGAGGGAGAGGGAGAAGCAGCCCCCCTGTTGAGCTGGCAGCCTGACATGGGGCTCGATCCCAGGACCTGGAGATTGTTACCTCAGCCGAAGGCAGACGCTCAACTATCTGAACCACCCAGGTGCCTCTTGACTATGAATTTTAATAATCACTCAAAGTTTTTATTTCCTATTTATTATACAAACACTTTATGGTTATGGTAAACATTAGAAAATACAGATGAATACCCTCTACCTTCTATTATTTAAAAATTCAAAGAAGGGGTAGTAATTTTGTCAGTGAAGAGAGAAATCAAACTTAAATGTTTTGCCAATTCTTTAGTTTATATAACATCAATTAATCTGAGTCACCATCTTTATCATATATATTATTATTATCTGTGCTTTCCTGTGCCTAAATATTATATTGCATTACATCACATTAAAGTAAGTTAAACAGTAAAAAAATGAGATCATAGTAAGTTACATAACAGTAAAAAAAATAACAGTACACTGAATAATACTACACTGCACGAGGCTGTGCTAAAGTCTGTTTCTGGATCTCCTATTTCATTTCCTTGATTTGTTCTCAATTACTGTTTCAATATCATTGTGATACGTGCACATATATGTACATGACATGTATGTGTGTGCATATACATACACACGCACACAATTAGATTCTCATTATTCATGGCACTTACGTTCTATAAAGTCACTGCAAACACTGAATTAGCAAATATTGAATCACTGTTCCTAAAAGAAATACAGGATTAGGTTCCTGTAAGACTCTGGTCACAACGCTTTTATCAACTGATCAGTAGATAACCTTGCTTTATGTGTATTTCTGTTTAAATACACACACATTTCTAATATGTATATGATTCATTAACAGTAGACTCATGCTGTGCTTAGGAACATCAGACAGCACATCAGCACTACACTTAGGGCCATTTTAAACAGTGAAACCAACAACAAAAGGCACAAAAAATGTGAAAAGTGGCACTAAATGTACGGCAAAAAGCATACTTGTTAACAGCATGAGAAATGCGACAAAAGCAGAGCAGTGCCTCATTTGAACTGAGTTGGGAACATGCAAATCAGGCAATTCAAAGATTTTGCAACTCATCTGTGAATGACTGTGAGCAGTGATTTGAGTTACAAATAAATTTTAGTGAGTACAAGAATTTGCAAATACAGGATCTGCAAATAATAAGGGTTGATTCTGTGTGTGAGAATATATAATATTATCTCTAAAATATTGATAGGCTGGGTTCCTCTCATTGCATTAAAGTAGTTCTAGGCTATGTTTTTTAAAGATTTTATTTTTATTTATTTATTTGAGAAAGAGAGAGAGAGAGCATGTGAGTGGGGGGAGGGTCAGTAGGAGAGGGGAGAGATAATCTCAAGCAGACTCTGGGGCTTACAACCCCAAGATCATGACCTGAGCTGAAATGAAGAGTCAGATGTTTAACTGACTGAGCCACCCAGGTGCCCCATTTCCTGGCTATTTTTGAGGTTTTAGTTTCAGAAATATTGTCCTTCTGTGACTTTTCTCAGCTTTTTAGTCTGCAATGCTTTGTCTTCTCTTGCTTTATGTACATGTTCAGACTAATCAGCTCACTTTAGTTGACATCCCTTTCTTCCCCAGAGTATAAATTTACTTTTCTTGGCTATTAGGAGTCTTTTACATACATAGGCCTTATGGAGATCAGGATAATGACTTGCCTTTGTTTCCCTTTCTGCCTTCGTCTGGTAGGTATAATCCTTCCTCATATCTATAACTGGTGGGCAAGCTGATGGGCACAATTCTTAGTCTACTTCTCAGTTATTAGCAGTTTATCATCGATTGCAATAGTTTCCAAACTACAGTCTTTAGACCAATGCATGTTTCAGATGATGTGTTCACTTGTCTACTGTAAATGGGGAAAAATGCAGGCAATGTATTCAGAATAATTTATTGAAGGGACAATTCTTTGAGATTAATTTTTCTATATTTTTGCTAAATAATCTCCTTTGCTCCTATTTTTTTAAATTTTTAAAAAATTTATTTATTTGAGAGAGATAGAGAGACCATGAGTGGGAGGGGCAGATAGAGAGGGGAGGGAGAATCTCAAGCAGACTCCCCACTGAGCACAGAGCCTGACATCTATTTTATTTATTTTTTATTTTTTATTTTTTTAGAGTGGGGAGGGGCAGAGGGAGACAGAGAATCCCAAGCAGGCTCTATGCCCAGCAAAAAGCCAAACGTGGGACTCGATCTCACAACCCTGAGAACATGACCTAAGCCAAAATCAAGAGACGGACACTCAACTGACTGCAGCACCCAGGCACCCTCTTTGCTCTTATCTTTTAAAAGTTTTTACTTGTAAAATAAATGGCAACCCAATGTTGATTTCCAAAATTTTATCTGAAATTTTATTGATGTATGAAATCCAGAAACCCAGACCCAATACACTCTATTCTAGGAGTGCTATCTTTTACTTTCCAACCACCTTTCTCCTTGCAAAGATAGATGATAGATAGATGATAGATAGATAGATAGATGATAGATAGATAGATAGATAGATAGATAGATAGATATAGATAGATAGATAATAGATAATACCATCATTATTAAAATTATATTCCAGGTCCTGCCTAAGCACGTGACACATACAAACTCCTTTAATCCTCCCAATAACTCTGCTAAGTAGATAAAAACTATTATTATGCCCGTTTTATGGACTGAAAAACTCAGACACTGTGGGACCCTCAAGATCACCCAATTGGTTAGTGGCAGATTCAGGGCAGTCTGGTTGCTGTGTTCACTCTTCTAAGCACCACACAGAGCTCCCTTTCCACCTGCCTCACACCTGTGTTCCCTACTGTGTTGTTGGGTTCCTCCTGCTTCCACCTGCCTTTAGTGCTTTACTTATAAGTATTGCACTTCCAGCACACAGTGCTCCTACCTACCTCTCCATTCCTGCCCTGTTCTTGACCATGAAGGGACAGACATGGTCGATATGGGTGGATTAATCAACACAGAGGAAGGAATATAATGTATGATTCTTAACACACATAGAGCAGACAGACACCCTGGCTATTTCCTGTTTTCCTGTTTGCTTGAGATCTTTTTTCTTTTTTTAAGATTTTATTTATTTATTTGACAGAGACAGACAGCCAGAGAGAGAGAGAACACAAGCAGGGGGAGTGGGAGAGGATGAAGCAGGCTCCTAGTGGAGGAGCCTGATGCGGGGCTTGATCCCAGAACGCTGGGATCACGCCCTGAGCCGAAGGCAGACCCTTAATGACTGAGCCACCCAGGCGCCCATGTTTGCTTGAGATCTTGAGTGACTTATTCTAAATAACACTTTGGAAAAGACACAAAATATCTCCCTACTTTTTATTTTTTTATTTTTTTATTTTACAAGAAGCAATTCTGGTCTGTGTAATGCAGTGTCTGTGCTCTAAACTTGGATACATTTTCCTCAATCCATCTCTTTGTGCCTTACAGGTTCAATATCTTTCATATTTTGATACACTATTTCTCAGTTCCAGTTTTTAACGCTGTTTTGGGAATTCGGGGTTTGTTTGTTTTTTTAATTGTCTTTACGAGTATGTTGGAAAAAGCTGTTAGTCAACATTTTAAGTTCCAAAAAGATTCTCCCTCATTTATTTCTGTATGTTTTTATGAAGTTTTTTCAAAATAAGTTCTTTTCCTGATTCCTGACTGATAGGTTTTCCTCCTTTTTTTTTTTTTAATTTTTTATTTTGTAGCATCTTTTCACTGCTTCCATCTTGGTTCTATGTTTGGTCAAGTAGAAAGGGGACACATTGTACACAAAACTGACATTTTCTTAAAAAGAAGATGGGTGGATCCTTGTTGATTTCCCCTCATCTGTTTTCTCCTTTAGAAGCTTCATCTCAAATTCAAGACCAGGGAGCTAGTGATCTTCCAGGTCTCTGTGGTTGCTCCCTAAGCAGGGAAGGCGGGGACAGTAGCACGGGTCATTCCTGAGGGAACCTCCTCTGTGTGTGATGTTCCTGCCATACCCAGAGCTCAGCGTTTGCTCCAGCTTTCTCTTTCTTGGCCACTATAGGGGCACATGTGCCCATCTTGCTTCCTGCCTTGTACTGTTTCTGTGCACCCCGGAGAAGACTCACTCTGACTTCTTGGCAGCACCTCTGCAGACCCACTTGGGAAGGCTGTCAGGCTGCTGCTGTGAACGGGGGTTCCCAGTGCAGCACTTCCTCTCTGCACCATTGCTTTTCTATGTCTCCGGTCCTCCTGTGTCTCATCGAGACAACTTCTACTAGCGTTTCCCACGGTGCTTGACAACTCCCCTTACTCTTGTCCAACTCTACTCTTCCCATGAGAAAGCCCGCAAGGTTTGAGGAATGTGGTCAACAACTTTCCCGAGTTCGCCATGCCAGTGCAGAATTATTGGTAATTTTATATTCCTTTAGTCATGCCAATATGGATAGGAGAGACCTGTACTCAAGTCACCATCTTCCAATGAAGTCTTTAACTTACATTTATTGTTTTTTTAGGCGTTGTGCCAGTCACTTTCACTTAGTGGTCTCATTTAACCCACCAAATATCCCTTTAAGATATTTTATCAGCATCCCCATTTTACAGTCAAGTAAATGGAGGTTCGGAAGAATTGTATTAATTTAAGTTGGTACAATTAGTTAGAAATGAATCCAGGAAGTAGAATCTGGTTTCTATAATAGACTGTGCTGCTTTTTTCCCACCTTTCCTTGTCATAAGCTAATTATACCTCTTGGAAAAGGCATACAGGTGCACAAGTCCAGCCTTTGATGGCCTGTGATTTTGTCACTTTCTTTCTGTGTGACCTTGGGCCACTTATTCAGTTTCTGCTTCAGTAAAATGGGAATAATGATATATTTATTTTTAGCATTGGATGAGAGAGTACATGTCAGGGTTTTCAAAGTCAGGTGCCTCTCGGAACATGGCAGGTGGCATAAACATGTGGGCTGGCCTCATGTAAGACCACAGGGACTGACAGGGACTGTGAGACCTGAAAGAGGGCTTCTGAAGACATCAGATCCTATTTTTTCAAAGTCACTGGCCTGACCATATGCCCACCAGAAGGGCTAAAATGGAGAGGAACAAAGGAAAGAAAAATGCCAAGTGTTGTCAAAGCTGTGCCACTCAATCTCTCATAGATGGGTGGTGGGAATGTAAATCATATAACCGGACTGGAAATCCCCCACACACATACTCTGACCCAGCATTTCAACCCTTGAGCGCACACTCAGACAAAAAGAGTGCGGACGTCCACCGAAAGAGATGCATGTTCCAGAATGTGCGTAACCCCACTATTTATATTGGGAACCTACTGCCTACTTCACCATGGAACAACAGCATGATGGAATAACACAGCACAACGAGAAAGAAGACTGTCACCCCAAGTGACAACCCGGATACATCTCGTGGACATAAGCTCAAGCAACAGAAGGGAGATACAGAAGAAGGCAGCTGTTGATTCCCAATGTGAAAAAGTCAGAAAAGCGAATCCATGCTGTAGGAGCCGAAGAGCAGTGAGTGCCTGGAGAGAGTCTGAGAGGTTCTGGAGCGGGGCTGCTGCCTGCTTGCTGATCTTCTGCCTGCCGTTCGCTCTGCAAATCACAGAGCTCCGCACGGATGATCGTGCACTGCTTTGTATGTGTCTTATGCTTGGATATACAAATTTTAAAAATAGTAATACTTGCCAACTCCTCCCCCAGACAAAAGCACTGAATACGCACACACATGTCCGCTGGCCTTGTCTGTCACACTCTCCCTCAGGCTCCCGCCACCATCTCCGTGCCTTGGAAGTCTGCCTCATCAACACTGGCTACAGAATGGGACGGGACCCCCTTTCTCTGCTTGGTGGGTTTTCCAAGCATGCAATGAGGAGGCTCAGACATGGCAGAGGTGCAGGAGGAGGGCCCAAATATTAAGTGCAAGAATGACGTTTTGAGAACCTTTGTATGAGTCTCAGCTAATGGCTCTGGCTCTGCCACTTGCGGGGTCCCCTGGGACCTAGATGTGCCAGGGCCTGCTTCTGTTGCACAAAGTGTGTGGATGGTGTGGAAATTGAGCAGGGAGAAGGCTAGCGAACTTTTTTCTTCCTTGGACTCCAACCTTTATTCCTGAACCATCCCTTAGAAAGTCCTCGATTCTCGGCCAGTGGCAGTACAGGGCTCTGGGGTGTGGGGAGTGCGAGTGGGCAGGGAGCTGTTCTAGCACCTCCCTGGGTACAAGTGGGTGGTTTCCATCTCCAGGGAGGAGGGGTCTCTTGATAACACCAAACAGAGTGCCACGCTCAAGTCCAGAATCTCAATTAATCCCCACAACAGAAGCTAAGGCTTGGATCATATACCCATTTTGTAAAGCAAACTACAGCCCAGATTAGTGACATCATTTCCCCAACCTCACTCGGCTGAGTGGCAGGGTCTAGATTTGAACTCAGCTCTTCTGAATCCCACAGTGCAGCCTCCCATTTAAGTGAAACTGCCAGCCCCACCTCTGGGCTTTTCCTCGTCTCTCCTCCTCCCCGCTCACAGTCCCTCCTTCCTACTCTAACCTGCAGCTACCTAGGCCCTGCTTTCCTACCATGCCATCAATTTGACTGAGTTAGAAAAAAGCCCAGATCCCATGTATGGTGCTGTCAAGTGTTCCAAGGACCTCCCGTGGTTGTAGAAAGGGCAGCTACCAACAGGGAATCGGCACCATCCTTTATAATTTCCTTTTCTCAGACTACCTGCTCGGGAAACCTCTGTGGACTGGGTCCCACTGCTTTCCCAGCACAGCCTGTACTCATTAGAGAAGGGCCACTGGGGCTCCATCAATGCCTTCTCATGGAGGGGCCATGTGCTTCTCTCCTTAGCAGCCATTTTGAGACCCAGACCTGGCCCAGCTTTGCTAATGAGAAAGGAGGAAGCCTTGGGGGTGCCCAGGTGATGAACTATAACGAGGTGGTGGGGTATGACTCAAGAACAGGTGCTCTGGAAGAAGCAGAACTGAGTTTGAATCCTGGCTTCATTATTCTTCACTGTGTGCTTTTGTCCTCTCTGAGCCTCCAGTTCCCCAATTGTGAAATCAGGCTTTTAAAAATAACTATGCAGATGTCTTTGAGGGGAGTCACAAAACTTGCTACGTAAAGGCCCTACTACATAGGATTGATATTTTAAAACTGGGGGCCCTATTTCCTCATTCAGAGTCATGTAAATTAAAATGCACATCCCCAGATCCATTCCTGACTTATGGAGTCAGAATCTTGGGGAGCAGGGCTCCCAAGTCTCTTTTAATAAGCCTCCCAGGGCGAGGCAACTTTAATAGAGAGATGTCGGTTCTGTGGTATGGCAAGCAAAGGGGCCAGGAAGCATAAGCAAGGACTGCTAAAACGTCAACGGACACTTCCCATGATACTTGAGCCAAATCCTGCAGATTGCATGGGATATGGCCTCTTTGGGAAAGAGACTGACTTGCCCAATTTTGTCACTGTTAGTGTGAATGTAAGATACATACAGTCAATGGTTAGGAGTGGGAGGAAGGGAAAGGAATGGCTGACACATTGAGGGGTGTCTGATGTGCTGATTCAACGCAATGGCCGGTACACCTGAGTAGAATCATGAGACTCTCTCTCCAACTCATCTGTGCTGGATAAGCCCAGAACTGCTGTGGAATAGGCCGATGATGTCTAATTATCCTGCAGACTTGTTGAATTGTTTTCCTGGGCTTCCCTATTCCCCAGTATAACACTTCAATAAATCTAACCACACCTGAATGTGGTGTGGGTATCTTGCAACCTGAAAAATTACTAACACACCATGATAAAAGGTATGGACTTTATCATGTAAAAAAATGGGTAGCTGGTGCAGATACTAATGCTCATCTGAAGACAGCCATTCTTCTTTGCTGCAACTTTGCAGCCACAGTCTGTCTCCCATTGTGGAGGCTGAGCTTTCCAGACACCCACTGTCCCAGCCTCAGTAACTCAGAGTAAACCAGAAATACATCAGCAAGAGAAGGGTCATGTGACTCAGGTCTAGACACTGAGACCTAAGGGAAAAATTTTAGAGGACTCCTGGGAAAGAGTTTCCTCCATGATGAAAGGAGAGCTATGCCACCTCCTTGATTCGGTCATGCTTTGTCAGTGCATGAAAATGTGATTTCAGGAGCCATGGCAGCCTTATTGAGTCCAAGAATAGAAAACCAAAAGAATTTCAGAGAAACCAACCCTAGGGTCTGACATTACTAAATGAACTTACCAACTTTCAAGCCGATTAACTTTACTCCGTTGTTTGTGAGAAAACAAATATATTTAATTTCAAGCCACTTTTACTCTGAAAGAAGTTTTACTAATATAAGATCCACTGAAGGGTTTCAACCAAGAGGTGAATATGACCAGTTGGGTGTTTTAAAGATTCCACATTAGGGTATGACATATATTTTGAATGGCGGAGTGAGAGACAGAAGGCAGAAAGACCAATAAGGAAACTTTCAGTAATCAAAGCAAAAGTAATAAACATACACATTGAAAGCCAACTATACACTAAACCGGTAATCTGAAAACATTATCTCATATCACCGACAACATTTTTACCCAAAATTTTTAAAAATGGCTTCCTTTTTAAATAAAAAATTGTCTAACGTATTCTTTATGTGTTATTTTTTTCAAATACACATTAAACGAATAATGGCTTGTCTCCACTTTAGATTATGACGAACTAGGTTTTATGGACTAATTCTGCTACTGAGAATAACCAGTCTCCCAGATAAAAATATTCCAAAATCAGGACTTACGGTTCCAGGATCCTAAAGAAAAGAGGTGCACAGAGACATTCTGTGACAATCTGCCCCTTGAGGGACTTACCAGTTCACAGGTGGCAGGGGTCGATCAGAACATCCCAGCAGTCTCACAGGCCGACGAGACAGAAAGTCAGAGTTTGAGGCCTCGTGAACACTGTGGATTTTCCGCTGTGACTGCAGAAGGCCTGGAGGTGTAAGAGTACACCCGAAATAAATCAGCCATCCCAATGACTGAAACTACCATCAAATCAGCTTCACATCTGACTGTAATAAAGTGTATTCCCAGTCTAACTAATATTAGTTTGGATTGTGAGGATTCCTTTCCTTGGATCCTACAGCTTTGCTTTCTCCAGAGGCAGAGGTGGGGTGAGAAAAATAACAGCGCTCCCTACTATTCAGTAAGCATTTACTATGTATCAGTCCTTCCTACTGTTACTCTGTGAAAGACATAACATTACAATCCCAATTATCTATCAAGAAAACGGAGTCTCAGAGTTCAATAACTTGCCCAAAGCCACAAAACAAGTACATGACAGAAATCAGATTTCACTTGTGTGTGCCTGCAGAGCCTGGGCCGTCACAGGACCAGCACCTTCTGGCTTGCCAGTTTCCAGGGCCCCCACCAACATGGCAGGCAGGATGGCAGTGAAGCTCGGCCGACTGCGCCCACAGGACCTGAGGCTCGTGGACATTGCATGTACCCAAACAGCAGGCCTAGCATTGCCTCTTTTAGGCAGCAATGACCAAACATAAGTTCCTGCAACTGGGTCAGAATTCCAAGGCAGCTCCCCACATCCCTGCTCTGTCAACTCCCTTTCTGAGCTTTCGTGGTACCTATGACTTGACCTCACCCCACCTCCTCCGTTGTTTTCTCCTACCATGGGGCCACTGTGCCAGCAATTCTTTACATCTGACCTGACCTTTTCCTTGCTTTTCAGCAGACCGCTCTGTTTCTGAGTCCACCCTGTTAATTTTTCTGACATTTATTTCAATAAAATTCAGTCCATCTGGTTCCATCATTCTGACTGAGCTCTAGGCCAGGGATAGCACACTGTTTTCCCCTCACATGTTCTCTCTAATCGATGGATAGTGCCTGCCTGGAGCGCAATGGCTGGAAGACTGGTGAGGCACATTCACACTCAGAGGTAGAGACCGCCACGCCTGGTGAATGATGTCTGACAGGTTGTGAGGGAGAGGGAGCGGTCATGCAAACACCACACATTGGGCTCTATTGCTCTATGCTCTGGACATGGTTCACCTTCACCAGCTACTCTGATTTTGTTTCTAGAAGGATGCGCTGTATTTTGATTCTGAAATTCCTTTCTGGTAGAAGTTCTGCCAGGAGGGATGCCCCCCTGGTCAGGTGGGGGGTCCTTTTAAACTCATTTCAGATGATGCTTACAGAGGTGCACCTGCTTGGAAGGAAATATCAGAACAGGGACATAAACCTTGTCTCCAGAGAGCAAATTCTCCATTCTTTCTAAAGCTGCCCTCAGATGTTTCTCCACAAGCCTTTCTACAGCTGATTGTGGTTTATGAACCAAGAATTTATATACTCAATCTGAAAAAAGGTTTTTTTTTCCTGAGCTGTGACTATTTTTATATAAGCCTAGCAAGGTTATAAAAATGGAATCACATTTAGTTACACATTTAATGAATCACCTTCTTTATTGAAAAGAATCAGGTTACATGAAATCAGGATGGTCCCTGAACACCAAGCACACATCTTTTACATTAAAAAAAATGTATGAAAGAGGAGAACTGACTTATATCACTCGCTTGACGGTGGTTATGGGCAAACTGGAGCAGGTTTTCCTTCTTTTTTGCCTTCGAGGTTCTTCTATATATGTCTCCCTCCCACCTGCAAGCCCCTCTCCAATGATTTCTCCCTATGTGTTCAGTTTTACTTTCTCTGCACCTTCAATTATTTTCTTCTCTCTCAGTGAGGAATTTCAGTCAAATTAACAACTTCAAGTCCTAGAACCACCAGAAGACTTGTTTCATGTCTATGAACTGACTTCTACCTTTGAGCAGGGAAAATGTCGCTATTCACGTAATGATGCTACCTAGTATTATCCATGTTAATCCGGGGTGGGGGGAATGAAGAGGTCTGTGAAGACAGGGTGCTTACAAGCAAGCCGAAAATGATGAAATCTTGAAAAGCTGGCGCTGAAGGAAACATAGAGGTCATATAATCTACCCACTCACTTTAAATGAGAGCACAGAGAGACAGAGAGAACTAAGCAGGATGGTAATGACCAGCTAGTGTTAGGAGCCGAATTGTGTCCTCTGAGAATTGATGTGTTGATGTCCTGACCCCATATCCCAGGATGTGACTGTATTTGGAGATAAGGTCTTTATAGCGGTAATTAAGTTAAAATGAGGTCTTTAGGGGGGCCCTGATCCAATCTGACTGGTGTCCCTATAGGAAGAGATTTGGACACAGACACATTTGCACACAGAGGAAAGACCATGTAAGGATGCAGCAAGAAGGTAGCCCCTTGCGAGCCAAGGAGAGAGGCCTCAGGAGAAACCAGACCTGCTGACGCCTCAATTTGGAGTATAGTCTCTAGAACAGTGAGAAAATCAATTTTTGTTTAAGCCACTTAGTCTGCAGTATTTTGTTATGCCAGTATAAGCAAACAAATATAACCAGAAGCAGGAAAGGGATTCAAACCCAGGACCCTGACTCTAGCTGCTTTCTGTCTTATTCTATTTTTAATGGGCCCTAACCATGTTCAGGACAGGATATACAACACAAATCTGCCTTTCCTTTTAGATGTGTGGATGGAATATTGCTATCTCAGTAACACTGCTGGCTCATATCTGAGTAATATTAAACAAGGAGAGAGAAAGGAAAAGGTTACCTGAAAATGATATTCTCATATTTCAAAAACATAAGGACTCCATAAATTTTTAGAACTAATAAAAAATTTAGCATATGTAACTGGGTAAAAGATTAGTATAAAAAAAAACCTCGCTCTGATACACTAGAAATAATAAAATGTAAAATACAATATAAAACCATAAAATGGCAACAAAGTATTTAGGAATAATTTTATATTGCTGATTTCTATTTACTAATATTTTGCTAAGGATTTTTATATGTATACACATGAGGTATACTGGTCTGCAGTTTTCTTTTTTTTTGGCGGGGGGGGTGTCACTATTAGCTGGTTTTGGTGTCAGAGTAATGCTAGCTCCATCAAATGGATCGGGAAGTATTCCTTCTTTTATTATCTGGAAGAGATTGTGTAGAAGAATTCATATTAATTCTTCTTTAAACATTTGGTAGAATTCCCCAGTAAAACCATCTAGACTTAAAGATTTTGGGGGGAGAGTTTTTAAATTCCAAATTCAATTTTTTTTTAGATACAAAGCCATTCAAATTATGTATTTTATACTGAGTGAGTTGTGGTAGTTTGTATATTTTAAGACGTAGTCCATTTCACCAACTTGTCAAATGTATGTTGGCACAACTGTTCTTGGCATTCCCTTATCTTTCTTTGCATGTGGGAGGGGTTTATAGTGATAGTTTCATTTCTTCTATTGGTAAGTTGTGTCTTCTGTCTTTGTCATTTCTGCTAGGGGTTTGTCAATGTCATTGCTCCTTTCAAAGAACAAGCTATTTATTTCACTTATGTTTTTCTGTTATCATTTTCATTCATTTCTACCCTTACTTTTATTATCTCCCTCCTTCTGCTGGATCCAGGTTTATATTGCTCTTCTTTCCCTAGGTTCTTGAGGTGGGGGCCTAAATAACCGATTCAAGACGTTTCCTCTTTTCTAACATAAGCGTTTTGTGCTATAAATTTTCCTCTCAGCACTGCTTTAGCTCTGTTTCATGAATTTTAATATGTCATAGTTTAATTTTCATGCAGCTTAATATATAATTCTTTTATTTTCCATTGGACTTCCTCTTTGATCCATGAATTATTTAGAAGTGTGTTGTTTAAGGGCACGTGGGTGGCTCAGTAGGTTAAGCGCCTGTCTTCAGCTCAGGTCATGATCCCAGGGTCCTGGGATTGAGCCCCATGTTGGGCTCCCTGCTCAGTGAGGAGCCTGCTTCTCCCCCATCACCGCCTGCTTTTCCCTCTCCCTCTGCATCCTCCCCCACTCATTCTCTCTCTCTCTCTTGCTCTGCACTCTCTCTCTCAAATAAACAAATAAATACAATCTTTAAAAAAATAGAAGTGTGTTGTTTAGTTTTCAAGTGCTTGGAGGTTTTCCTGTTAACTTTCTGTTGATTTCTTATTTGATTCCAATGTGTTCAGAAAACACCATCTGTATGAATTTAATTCTTTTAAATTTCTTGAGGTTTGTCTTACACTCCAGGATGTGTTCTATCTTGGTGAATGTTCCATGTGTGCTTGAAGAAAATATGTATTCTGTTATTGTCAGTTGAATGTTCTACATAGGTCAGTTAGATCCTATTGGTTGATTGTGTTGTTCAGTTATATATTCTTGCTGATTTAATAGTAGTTCTATCAATTGCTGACAGTGGGGAATTGAAGTCCTCAACTTTAATTGTGGATTTGTCCTTCTGGCCCAATTTAATTTTTGTTTCATGTATTTCAGGCTCAGTTCCTTGGAACATAAAATTTAGAATTATGAATTGTTTTCTTCCTAATGGATTGGTCCTTTTATCATTACATAATCTTCCTATTTGTTTTGAGCAATGGTTTTGTCTGAAGTATACTCTATTTGATATTAATATGGCAATGTATGTATCTTTTAAAATTAATATTTCCATGTTATAACTTTTTTTCATGTTATAACTTTTTCTATCCTTTTATTTTAAGCTTATTTAAGTTATGTTTGAAGTGAGTTTCTTTTAGAAACCACATAGTTTGATAATTTTTTAAATTCATTCCACCAATCTCTGCATTTTAGTTTGTATATTTAGACCATTTATATATTTTTTAAAGATTTTGTTTATTTATGTGACACAGAGCCAGAGAAAGAGGGAACAGAGCAGGGGAGTGGGAAAAGAAGAAGCAGGCTCCCAGCGGAGGAGCCCGATATGGGACTCGATTCCGGAACGCCGGGATCACGCCCCGAGCCGAAGGCAGACGCTTAACGACTGTGCTACCCAGGTGCCCCTAGACCATTTATATTTAAGATAATTATTGTTACATTAGGGCTTAAGTATGCCATTTTATGATTTGTTTTCTGTTTGTTTTCTCTCTTTCTGCTTCCCTTGTTTCTCTTTTATATTGTTCCTATGGGTTACATGAACAGTTTTTTAGGAATCCATTTTGATTTATCCATATGATTTTGAATGTATCATTTGGTAAAGTTTTCTGATCTGGGTGTTAAAATTTACATACATAACTGATCAAAGGCTGCTGGTATCATTTTACCACTTTGAGTGAATTGCAAATACTCTTTATAAATTAAGGATATTAGTTGCTATATAGATGGGATTTATTTTTCCACATTGTGAGTTGAGTTTAAACTTGATGTTTTATATATGAAAAATTCTTATGTTTAAGTTTTTTGGTATGATCTCTTTTTCTTTATGGTTTCTCTGGTTGTTTAATGATCAAAAAGCCCCTTGATAACTTTCTGTCTGTTAAATATTTACTTAATTTTAGATTGTTTTGGTCAGTCTTTACACATAAAATACATACACATCATCATCTTTAAGAATTTGAGAAGGGTAGTATTAATCTTATAACTTAACAAGGAAAAAATAAAATCTTAAGAGTATTTGGAAACATGTCTTCTCCTCCACTGGATAGATAGGTAGATAGATAAATAAATAGATGGATAGATAGATAGATAGATAGATAGATAGATAGATAGATAGATGATAGATAGATAGATGCTGATATAGATATTATATCTTGGTAATATTTTCCTTATAGACACCTTACAAATTTCTCACTAAGATAACTTCTAAGCATTTTATATTTTATGCTGTTCTTATGCATATCATCTTTTTATCCATTATATCCTTTCACAGTCTGTCAGAAAATGAGCTGTTGATTTTGAATATTTACCTTGGTTCTAATTTTTTTTCTTTCTTTTCTTTTTTTTTTTTTTTTTACTTTGAGTATTTTAGGAGAGGTATTCTTGAAGTTTCTACCTTTATAAATTAGATACATTCTTAATAGCATGAAAGTAGTTTAAATACAACTAGTTTATGAATTTGAACCTTTCAAAGAGAATCAGCATAGTAAGTATAAAAGAAAAAAACATGGATTTTTAATTTGAGCAGACCTTGATCTAAATCACTTTTCTGTCATGGGCTACCTGTACCACGCTTAACTTCTCTGAACTTTCTGGCATTCTTAGCTGTTAAAAAATAGTCTATATCATAAAGTAGTTGTGATGATTAAATGAAGTAATAAATGTAAAAGACCTAACAGTATTGATAAAGAGTGAATATGCAATAAACTTATATTGTTTCTCTATTACTCAACATTTAGTTTTATGCATTTTGCCTGTACTCTATTATAGAAAAATCTTGGAACTGAAAGGTAGGAAAATTATTTCTTTCATTGGACTGTAGGTTCTTGGAGGGCAGGATTATGTTGGGAATGGCAAATGGTATCACTTGACACAGCAGCTGTGACAGACTGTGATTTCCTGCTTAGGTATCTAGGATGAGAGGGGTGAGTGCTAGATTGATTTGTGTTGCCCGCCACTAGTATGCATTAAGAAGATGATGGGACATGTATCATACACATCCTGGCTCTATGTTTTGCCAGATTCTCCTCTAGCAAATTATAGGCATAAAGACAGTCCTTCATCATAGGTGTAGAGACAGTCCTTAATACTAAATGAAGAAAAGAATGAATGATTCACCTATATTCTGTTATGAAACAAACAATGAAAATAAACTCATACATGGTAAGTGTTAAACAAAATGAGAGGATAACCTTCAAATTCAATAATGACTATTGACATGTATGGAAATTATGAGAAACATTATCTTGAAAAGAATGTGAATTCCAGAATCAAACAAATCTGGATTCAAATTTCACTTTCATTGCTTTCTGGCTGTGTGTCCTTGGTACAAAATAACTCTGAACTTTAGTTTCTTCTTATTAAAAGAGATAATAATGTTCAAATTCTTTTAGTTTTTCTTTATCTGATAATGTCTTGATTTATCCTCCATTCCTGGAGGACATTTTCTTGGGTTATAGAATTCTCAATTGAAAGTTCCTTTCTCTCTGTACTTGGAAAATGTGTCATTTTCCTTCTAGTCACTATGGTTTCTGAACATAAATCTGCTCTCATGCAAATTTTTCTTCTTCCTTGAAAGAAAGGTGCTATTTTCTCTTGTTGTTTGAAAACTTTTCTCTTTGTCTTTAGTCTTTAGAAGTTTTATGTTGATAATGAATGTTGGGATGAAATTCTTTCATTTTATCCTGTTTGGAGTTTACTCATCTTCTTGGACTTATAGGCGTTTGAAAAGCTTAATGTTCTCCCTCTCTTTAATCCCTTTCCACCTTTTACTAATCTCTACTTTTTCAATTCTTGAGTGTTCAGTCTGTTACTACAAAGACAGGCCCAAAGAGTTTATTTCAGTCCCTTCCTATTCCTTCCACTTCCCTTTTGGTTGGTTCTCGAGACTGATGGGCTAACTGAGAAGCTGCAACAGCTATTTTTAGATTTTTGAAACCGTGTTCATGTTTGCCACCCAGAGACATAGAGATACGCATGAATCTGTTCTAGTAGTGTAGAGACACTAGAAATCTCTTAGCTTATGCAGAAATTCTTGGTGATCTGACATGGATGGTGTGTACAATCCATTGTAGCCTGTGGTTTCAATGCTTCTTCTGAGCCTGCACAGAGCTTCCCTACAGAAATATGGTATTTTTGGTGGCTATAGTCCGGTGCAGTTGTGCTGAATGCCAACTTCCAAGGTTGCATCAAGGACTGAGTGTCAAAGAAGGGAAGTATCTCTTACTAGGATTGCCATATATCCATTCTACTTCATTTGACAATCAATGCAGAAATCATCCCCACATTCTACACTTAGGGACTGTTAGAGGGACTTTTATATTGAACCCAAACCATCTCATTTCACAAAGGAGGATAGTGAATCTCAAATGAGGGGAAATCACATATGTCGGGTCAATGGAAGGGGGAGGGCAGCCTGGAGTTGGGCTCCCAACTCCAGCTCTGGAACTCTTCTCTTGCACCATACCATGTACCTATCATAGCCTCACTCTGGATGAGTTCTGATCATTGAAATGTGATGCATAGATGAAAAGCTAAGCTGTCTCAGGATGGGGATTGGCAAATCTGGTCAGTGCTAACCAAGACCGAGCAACACAGAAATGTTGCTTATTTCCCCTCTATGGACCATATCACAGCCACCCTGGCCAATAAATGGGAATCAGCACATCCCTTACGCATCATAGAGCAGAGAGGACCAGGCAAATGTCATCCACTCAGTCACTCTCTACTGAATGTGGTGACAACTAATCTACATATGGCCTAATTTCACCCAGAATTGGAATCTGTCCAGGACTGAGTCTCAAGAGATCCGGATCCTCATCCCAACTCTACTGCTTACATATTTTCAGGCCTCAGGCAATACACTCCCCCTCTCTGGTTCTGAGTTCTCCATCTGAGGTAGGAAGACTAATGTACCCCTCCCCCTCACCCCACTAATATGTCCAATCTGTGAATTACATTAGTTATTATAGAATTAGTTATTTTACACAACAAAAGATATTTTTGCAGATGTGATTAAGGGATGGGAAGATTACACAGCTGGACCTAACATAATCACATGGGCCCTTAAAGATAGAACCGCTCCTGGCTGTGGTCAGAGAAAGATGTGACTATGGAAGAATGGGCAAACAGATGCAGTGTTGCTGGCTTTGAAGGCAAAGAAAGGGGGCCACAAGCCAAGGAATGTTAAGTAGTCTCTAGAAGCTGGAAAAGACAAGAAAATAATTCTCCTCTAGAGCCTCCAGAAAAGAATGCAGCCCAGCGGACATATTTTTCTTCATTCATTGACACTCGTGTTGGAATTCTAAACAAATATGTGTTGTTTTAAACCACTAAGTTTGTGGTAACTTGTTACAGCAGCAATAGAAACTCCTGCACCATCTTCAAGTCTGAAAGTAATACTAAATAAGCTATTTTATTTTTAAATATAGGATTACATTTTGTTTTTAAATACAGGGTTATATTTTATTCACTATATTGTAAAGTCTAAAGAGTAGCTGAAAGAAAATAAGCTCTTTGAAAAGTCAACTACTTAAGGGACCTGCTTTCCCCCCTGGCACCATCATTTTAGGCTTCACTATCTCTCACTTGGACTGCTACAGCACTCTCCCCATCGTCTCCCTGCCCCCAGCCTCATTCCCCTGTGCACTCTCCACACTGGTAGCAGAAAGCTCAGTTTTAAACATGTTTCTGATCTCGCAACAACCTTTTGAAAATCCTTCATTAATCTGTCATCTCCTAGACTGCTGGTTTGTAATGTTGTCTGTGTTTAGGGTGGGTGAGGTGGTAGGGATGCACTGAAGAATAAATAAATATGAAGATACTCCTCCCAGTAACATTTATAAACACACAGACACCCAAGAACTTATGTGTAATTTCCAGAGGTTTGTGGCTCTCTTGAAAATCATCCATGGATTCAAGTATAAGACACTTTGGTCATAAAGATAAAATATAAATCCTTCATCTGAAATGAGAAGAATGAGAAGAATTTGCCTACTTCTTCATCATATCCTCTTAAATCCCATCATTCCCTCTGCCACACCAAACCCCTTTCAGTTGCCCAAATATGCCAAGACAATGAAAGCCTCCATGTTATTCATCTGCTGGTATAGTTCTCTCCTTCTACTCTCATTGTCCGACAGGCAAACAGCTATTCATTTTTGCAGACTCATTTTTAAAAATCTGCTCTTTTCCTGACCAACTTCTTACTATCTTCCTACCTGACCCACAGGTATGACAGACCATTCCTTCCTTCATGCCCTTCAGGGCATTATGCCCACAGTCTGTCAGCCAGTCCAACCCTTCCATGTGTTCATCCATTCAACCACCTCACATCTTCTCAACTAGATGGTGCACACTGGGCTGAGGGGCTGGGGGACAGAGACCACACCTCACCCCCTTGGTAGCCCAGCACCAAACAGCAGGGTTTACAGTAAGAGCTTGAAGAATGAATGTTGAGTGGATGACTGATTTTGGAATTGACACCTACTTCAGGGCATTGTTTTAATTTACCCAATTTCTTCTCTTTGCAATACAGTGCTTTACAGGCCACTCAGCTTTGTTAAGTTTCTTAAGTATTCATCTGCTGTACAAAGTCATTTAATTTCAGTGTAGATCTGCCGTGCATGGGAATCCATCTGCCACTCTTCGAGTCTTTGTCATTCAGAGTAACTAATACCCACATTGACCAACACTGCGTAGTTTTGTTCCCAGTTTACAGCTCCTTCTCACTAAGGAGTATCTCCCCATTGACCAGAATGTCTATTTTCTTCCAGGAACAGATCTATTATCTGGAACACAACACAGTGCTCTGGATGATAAAATCACCCTATGTTAACTGTGTCACTTTCGTTTGAGAATCTCAAAATGTGGTATAAATAACACTGAACTGGTGGTCAAGAGATCTGGATTCTGGTTCAGATGGCCACCACATGCCCTTTGACACACCACACACATTTTCTTAGATTTGATGTCCTCATCCATATAATGGAAGAATTTAAACTCAAACACTATAAGGAATCTCTGGGCTAAAATTATATGATGTGAAAGTCATATATCTTCCTAGCCCTCACTAATATATTTTTTTCTACTAGCAATTAGGAAAACTTGAGTTCTAAAGGTGATGTGATTTGTCCAAAATTATTCAGAACACCAAGGTATAATTACCATTTTTGCACTCAACACATTAATTCATGCAGTCAGTTAACATGTATTTTGTGAATGCGTTATGACTGACACCACACCAGGGGCAGAAATCCAAAAATGAATAGGAGGACACCTTTGCCTTTTAGTGGCTGACAGGATACTGTGGGGATCAGATGTACAAACAGGTACACAGCAGTGTGATAAACATTATGTTAGAGAGCAGTTCCAAATGCTTTATGAGTGGAAGAGGTGGTACTAACTGCCCAGGTAAGCAGCAAATGGAGTCTGCTGCTTATCAAACCCTTTCACATGCCTCATCTCTCGATTATCACAGCCCTCCCGTGAGGTAGAGAAGAGGTTTTGTTTGTTTCCTCTCTTACAACAGGAAACTGAATATGAAAAGTAAAGTGATTTTCTGAAGAACACGCGGCTGGTAAGAAACAGATCCAAGGAGTGCAAAAGGGCCATTTGGATGTTTGGTATGATGGTGTCTCCATCACACTGGATTGTTGCCTCTTTTTGGTAGTAGCCCTGACCCTCAGACAAGTAGTGACACAACAGAAATTCACCTAGGGTGCACCAGCTGCTTTGAGAGTTGGGAACAGGACTTATTTATCTTAGTACTGAGGAATTCTAGTAGGACCGAAGAGGTCTCTAACAGAAAAATTTGGACAGGTCACGGCATTTGTAATGGGTTGGTGACAATTTGCACAAGCAATTTGAAGGAAGGACAGAGAAGAACATGCGTAGGTGAGAACAACAATTAGGAGAGCATACAGCTTGTCCTAGAGATTGGTCCTCCAACACCTCCCCACGGCCAATTTCTAGAGTCCATCACAAGCAGAAGGTGAAGGAGCTATCTTCAATTACAACTTCATGAGACTTCTTTGGGTCCTAGGTTAAAAGATGTGGCAAAAGATGACTCTGGAGGGGGACCTTGTCCTCACTTTTAAGTGGAAAGCAATGGCTTTGGTATGCTGAAGGCTGCAGAGAACAATGGTCCCTCATAAAATTCAAGAGACATCACATACCACAAAGGAGATGAGTGGTCATGCCCAAGTCTTGTGGGGTCACTCAGTGGTGGACACTGGAAGAAAAGATACTTTTCATAAGGTAGCAGGTGAAGGAGACTTTGTCAAAACATTTCACTGATCTGGCCTAAAATAAGATGAGCATATGAGCTGCCACCTGGGTTGTCCAGAAGGAATCATGGCAGAATCTTTGGCAACTAAATGTCAGTGAAACAAGGGATATATTTGTATCCTCCACACCTACCAGTGACTCGCCACATAGCAGGCACTCAAAGAATGTCTGTTTATCTGAATGGAGCTACATTCTCACCATCACTTCATGTCCCTACTCCATCAAAGGGCACCCTACACAAGTCTCCCAGGGGCCTTGCCCTTTCATAGGTGGCTCTGTACTTCATTCTCATCTCCTCTCTCAGATGTTAGGACCCCCACTTCTCTTTATATTTCAGTTTAGAACTTTGAATTCAAAAGGCATTTGAGGCTCAGTAGTTCATTTTGAAGATGGTAAATGCATGATGATGAATTATAATCTGATTTGTTACAGAGTTGAAATATCCTGAAATATTTCTTGCTTCCTAAATCAGCAAACACAGAAAATGGTATAGTTATCTGAAGCAGACTCCATGTAAGCTTTTGAACAATCACCTAGGGAAGGCCACAGACTTGATGACTTAGTATCATTCTTTCGGTGAACATTTATTAAGTCTCAGTTGTTTACCAGGTATTCTGCTATAATATTTTATTGCATTTTTTGGTTTACTTGTGGTTTTCCCACCTCCCCCAACCCTAACCCCTGCTGCCACAAGTTCTTTAGGGACTTTGTATCTGCAGTGTCTTCCCATGGTGCCAGTAGGTGCTTAGGTTCCTGACTTTTCTTATTCACATGTGGCCAAGTTTCTGGAAAGTTCTTCAGACATTTTGGGCCCTAAACTTTCCCTTCGGAATAAGACCTGTGAATACCATGAATCACGTTTTGTATTAGACTGTGACCTTCAGAAAGTATTTCAGTTCCTCTTTGCATTTGGTCCTATATATATATATATATATATATATATTTTTTTTTTTTTTTTTACTCTTCCCCTACCCCAGTTGAGGTTCTAGGGATTAAAGGGGAAAAGGACAGCTGCTTAAAGAAAGCTGGCTTTTTTCATCTTGCTGTTCTTAGTTGTCTCTGATCTAGGAAGTCTAACAACTCACATGAATAATTATTGATTAAATCTGTCCTGAAAGATGACTACGAGACTATGAGACAAGATAGAGAAATCAAGATCTGGAGCCAGAAAACCTGGATTTGAATTCTGGTTCTGCCGCTTAACAGTGAGTGACTTGGAGCAACTGACATACGTTTTTCTTGCTTCATTTTCCTCAACTGAAAACTGAGGGAATTAATAAACATATGTACCTCATGAGGAGGTTTTGAGGATTAAGTGAGTTCATATATGGAAAGTTTATTAGTACCATGCCTGAAGACTGGTAGCTCCCGTATCTGCTAGCTATAGTAGAGGAGTACCAGGAAATGAAGATATAGAAGTAATAGTTTTAAAAGACACATTTGTACACTGATAAAACATAAAAAAATGAAATGGCTCATAGCAGATACAAACTAAATTTTATTCTGCCAAGAGCATTCATTGTTGTGTGGCAATTTCTCCACAGATGAAAATGTCAAAATTAGTCATCTCTCTTCACTATGTTTCAATGCCCTCCAAGCAATCTTCTGAGGACTAATTCAACTTTCCAGGTACCTTAGTACTGGGAAAACAGTGTGGCAGGTAGAGAACAGGATGACTCTGGCCATAGGAAAGTGGTAAATTGGCATTTTAAAATCAATCTTATGTGAAATTACTATCAGCATGTCACCGAGAATCTCTCCTTTCTAGGTGTACCGAAAAGATAATTTTCTGGACTTCGAAGACTGTGGATCCAAGCCCCTAAACCACGGTGAATTTGTGACAATTACACTCCTCTAGGGGTTCATTGTCCATCTTACCTCAGGATCATTGCTTCTGCTTCATCATGTACCATGCCCCTTCACTGTATTCAGACTTCAATAGGCTACACGTTAAACCTAATGGAATCTCTCAAGCTCTCCAATCCACAATGAAAAAATAATTTTTTTAATGGTAGAAATGCTCCAGGAAACAGGACTAGAAGCTCCAGAAGATTAGAAGTGTATGTGTTATACACCTAGCACAGTGCCAGGCATGTAGTGGGCACTCAATTAATATTTGTCATATAATTTCACACATTTTCAGCAATCATAACAAGCCCTTCCAGGAAGAACTGGCTTAACTTCTTATAATAATAAATATGAACAAAATGTGATTAAACAATCTACACATTCTAATATACTGCATATAACTCCTTACTCTGAAAACCATTTTTCAGAAAGGGGGGCACTCCTTCACACATATTCCATTTCTAATACTTTCAAATCATTTTAACCTACCATAGTGGTGGAGAAGGTCATGAAATATCTTATTCTACAAAGGGAATTTAAAAGAAAGAAAAGCCAGATAGTACATTCAGAATGAGAGATATTCTGATGTCTATTTTAAGGAGAAGGTCAACTCAAGGTCAGAAGACAATCTACAGAATCGCCCAAAATGAGAGACTATACTACCTGTACTGTAGGAATTATGGTGAAAGTCTGACCTGCTTGAGATATCCTTAGAAGTCTGGCTTCTCTAGTTCAGATGATCAAGGGCAGTGTTCATTTAAAATATGCCATTTTCCCAATATCAAATCACAAAGCATGTACCCAGATTCATTTGAATCCCAGATTCCACGTGGGGAAAACTGGCCAGAGCACCCACCAGTGGTACCAAACAGGTTTTCTATTTCCTTAATTTCTGCTTTTATTTTTAAAAATTCTTTCATTGCACATTTTTTTAAAGTCAGACAATAAAAAGCACCCAGATTGGTAAGGAATAAGTAAAACTGTCACTATTTGCAGATGACATACTATATGTAGAAAACCCTAAAGATTCCACCAAAATAACCATTCAGACTAATAAATGAATTCAAAAAAGTTGCAGGATACAAAATCAATAAACAGCAATCTGTTGCACTTCTGTATACTAATAATGAAGTAACAGAAAGAGAAATTAAGAAAACAATCCCATTTACAACTGCACCAAAAAAGAATAAATTACCAGGGAATAAATTTAACCAAAGAAGTAAAGGACTTATAATCTGAAAACCATAAGACATGAAAGAAATTGAAGACAAGACAAACAAATGCAAAGCTATACCATGCTCATGGATTGGAAGAATTAATAATTGTAAAATGTCCATACTACCCAAAGCAATCCACAGTTTCAATGCAATCCCTATCAAAATATCAGTAACATTTTTCACAAAACTACAACAAATAATCTGAACATTTATATGGAAACACAAAAGACCTCACATAGTCAAAGCAATCTTAAAAAAGAAGAACAAAGCAGGAGGTATCACAATCCCAGATTTCAATATATACTAGAAAGCTAAAGTAATCAAAACGGTATGGTACTGGCACAAAGAAAGACACATAAGTCAGTGAAACAGAATAGAGAGCATACGAATAAGCTCATGCCTATGCATCATATAATCTATGAAAAAAGAGGCAAGAATATCCAATGGGGAAAAAGATGGTCTTTCAGTAACTAGTGCTGGGAAAACTGGAGAGCTTCATGCAGAAGAATGAAACTGGACCACTTTCTTACGCTATACATAAAAATAAACTCAAAATAGATCAAAGACTTCAATGTGAGACCTGAATCCATAAAATTCCTAAAATAAAACATAGGGATTAATCTCTTGGACACTAGCCTCAGTAACATATTTATGAATATGTCTCCTCAGTCAAGGGAAACAAAAGCAAAAATAAAATATTGGGACTATACCAAAACAAAACGTTTTTACACAACACAGGAAATCATCAAAAAGCAACCTAGTGAATATGAGAAGATACTTGCAAATGATATATCCAGTAAGGGGCTAATATCCAAAAAGTATGCAAAGATTTTATACAACTCTCCACCAAGAAAATAATCTGATTAAAAAATGGGCAGAAGGCATTTTTCCAAAGAAGACATACAAATGGCAAACAGACATATGAAAAGATGCTCAATATCACTAATCAACAGGGAAATGCAAGTCAAAACTATAATGAGATATGACTTCAAACTAGTCAGAATGGCTAGTATCAAAAAGATAAGAAATAACAAGTGTTGATGAGGATGTGGAAAAAAAGGAACCCTTGCGCACTCCTGGGGGGAATGAAAATTGGGGCAACCACTGTGGAAAACAATATGGTGTTTCCCCCTAAAAATTAAAAATAGGATTACCATATGATCCAGTAATTCCACTACTGGGTATTTACCTAAAGAAAATGAAAACACTAATTTGAAAATATACATGGACCCCTATGTTTATCACCACATTATTTATAATGGCCAAGTTGTGAAAACAACTCAAATGTCCAAGGATAGATGAATGGTTAAGGAAGATGTGTTTTATATATATATATATATATATATATATATATGTGTTTTATATATATATGAATATTAACAGCCATATATATATGAATATTAACAGCCATATATATATATATATGAATATTAACAGCCATAAAAAGAATAAATGAAATCTCACCCTTTGCAACAACATGGATGGACCTAGAGGGTATTATGCTAGGTGAAATAAGTCAGACAAAGACAAATACCATTTGATTTCACTTTTATGTAGAATCTAAAACAAAACAAATGAACAAACACTTAAATAGAAGTAACAAACTGGTAATTACTTGGGTGAAATAGGTGAAGGGGATTAAGAGGTACCAAGCTTCAGTTATAAAATAAATAAGTCACGGAAATGCAAAATACAACATAGAGAATATAGTCAATAATATTGTAATAGCTTTGTATGGTGACAGATGGTGACTATACTTATCATGGTGAGTATTTAGTAATGCATAGACTTGTCAAATCAACATGTTAACCTATCAAAACTAGTTACCATTGTGTGTCAACTATACTAATAAATGTAAAAAAATTTTTTTCTTTGAATTTGTTCTAATGTTCTTTTTGTACTTCAATAATTAAAAAGTTTCCATTTTGATTTCTCTAATCAAAAAAATGATACAAAAATAGGTGTGTGTGTTTATATATGGATGTCTGTTTCATTTTTGTTTCTTGTTTTTGGACATCTAACTCTTTTTTTTTTTTTTAAGATTTTATTTATTTGACAGAGATAGAGACAGCCAGCGAGAGAGGGAACACAGCAGGGGGAGTGGGAGAGGAAGAAGCAGGCTCACAGCGGAAGAGCCTGATGTGGGGCTTGATCCCGTAACGCCAGGATCACACCCTGAGCCGAAGGCAGACGCTTAACCGCTGTGCCACCCAGGCGCCCCTGGACATCTAACTCTTATTTAACTTCTATTTTTGTTGCATAATGGTTAGTGAATTTTGCTTATAAAGTTAACTTTTTGGAATTGTTTGGTATTTCACTGGTGGCCTTGTCTAAGACAAATTTTACTGTTGTACATGTGTTACAAAATGATGGAGAGTCTCTTTATAGGGTACAAAATTCTCTAAATAGTGTTATCAAGCATATTGATACATTACTACAACGATTCTTCATATTTTGTTTTTTGTCTGTTTGATTTTGTTTTCTGGAGGGGTTTGTTAAGGTTTTCAGCAGTGATTTTTAATCTTTCAGCTCCCTCTTGTAATTCTGTCAATTTTTGCTTCAACTATTACATGGCTGTATTTTAGGTGCGTAACAGTTTTTTCTTGGCTGCATTCATCCCTATGATGTGTACATACATCCTTCTTTCCATGGTTTTCAACTTGAATTTTACTTTACATGATTTTATTTTATACAATTATATCTGCTCTTTGTTTGTTAGCCATTTCTAAACAAGTATTTTCTACTGCTTTGTTTTTAGGGGAAATTTTGTTTTGTCTGTTTCTTGAAAACGACAAGAGGCTATGTTTTTCAAATACAACTGAAGTCTGTCTTACAGGTGAATTTAGTGCATTAATATTGATGGTGCCTACTAAGTTTGGATTTGTTCCTATTTCATGGTTTGTGTTTTCAATTCACCATGATTTGTAATCGCTTTTCCTTCTCTCCAATTCTTGCCCTCT
Organism: Ailuropoda melanoleuca; assembly: GCF_002007445.2. Taxonomy (NCBI): domain Eukaryota; kingdom Metazoa; phylum Chordata; class Mammalia; order Carnivora; family Ursidae; genus Ailuropoda; species Ailuropoda melanoleuca. The sequence continues at coordinate 35,143,751 of NC_048224.1, read as the reverse complement.
TGTCTTCAGCAAGTTTTCTTTACTCCACTTTTTAAAAAATATGTTCTGTTTGAATTTGTTGATTTATTTGTCTTCTAGTTGTTATCATTACATTTTAATAGCCTTATTGATATATAATTTACATACCCTAAATGCTACCCATTTGTTGTGTACAATTCAATGCTTTTTTTTTTTTACTATATTTATAGGGTTGTGCAACCACTACTATAATCTAATTGCAGAATATTTTTACCACCACAGAAAGAAACCTTGCACTCAATGCAATCTCTCTCTCCCTTACCCGCCCTGGGAACCACTAATCTACCTTCGTTCTCTCTAGATTTGTCTATGCAGACTACTTAATATAATAAATATCCAGTATAATGCTGAATGGAAATAGCAAGAGAGGCCAACCTTGTCTTATTTCTGATCTTTGGGGTAAAGGATTTAGTCTCTCACCATTAAGTATGAGGTCAGCTATTGGTTTTTCTCAGATTCTCTACCAGATTGAGGAGGTTTCTTTTCTATTCTTAGTTTTCTGAGCGTTGTTTTTTTTTTTTTAATCATGAAACGGTGTTAGATTTTTTCAAATTCTTTTACTGCATTTATTGATATTATTACAAAATCTGTGTCATTTATTTTATTAATATAGTACATTATATTAATCTGGGGATGTTAAGCTAGTTTTACATTGTTGGGATAAATCTTATTTGGTCAAGGTGCATAATCCTTTTTAAATGTTGCTGTATTCAGTGCATTAGTATCTTTTTTTGAGGATTTTTGTGGCTGTATTCATGAGGGATATTGGTCGGTTGTGTTTTTGTGGTGTTTCTCCATAGTTTTGGTGTTAGGCATTATATTTTAAAGATATTTTAAAACACAAATCAACATATTTTTCTGAAGTACTACTACATATATGAATATCTACATCCTGCCTCTTTGAAAACAAGAGTATTAGTGTGACTTGACTTCTTGCTCCTTCTCTTACTCCATGTTCCCATCTATAATCTAAATTAAAACAACACAGTGGGGACACTTGGGTGGCTCAGTCAGTTAAGCAGACTCCTGATTTCTCCAGATTTGGGCTCAGGTCATGATCTCAGGGTCGTGAGATCCATTGCCCCCCACCTCTTCCCCACTGTCTGGCTCTAAGTGCTCAGCAGGGAGTCTGCTTGGGATTTTCTCTCTTGTGCTCTCCCTCTCACCCTCCCCGTACTTCTGCTCACTCTAAATAAGTAAGTAAGTAAATAAATCTTAAAAAAAAATCAACAGGTTTAATGTAAGTTTTACCAATTCATTTCCTGTACTCATCACTGCTTTGTCTCACCTTTCCCTCTCGGATTAATTTTCTCCTTATAAGACATCCTCTAGTGATTATTTTATTTACTTACTTATTTATTTATTAGAGAATGTGAACTATACATTTTTCCAAGGCCATGTATCCCTGAAAATGTCATTTGCCTTCACTCTTGGGTGAAATTTTGGCTGGCTACCAAATTTTAGACTTGAAGTAATTTTCACTAGAACTTCTAATTTTTCTCGTAGTTAAAGTGACATTGATGGCATTCTGACTCTTTTTCCCTTTTGTAGATGGATTTCCTTTTCTTTTTCTGGATGCTTTTCTGATTCTCCTTCCCCCTTGACCCCTTGATGTTCTGTAATTTGGATGTGTTGTGCTATCCGATTCTTCCTGAACACCTTAAATCAGCAGAGTTTTATCTTTCTTTAGTTCTAGGGTCTTTTATTATTTCTTTACATATTCCTTTCTTTTGGAACAACTTTTAAATGGATGTTAGAGATTTCTTATCAGTTTCCCATGATTTTTTAAAAACATAATGATTTGATATCCGCATATATTGTGAAATGATCATCACAATAAGTCTAATTCACATCCATAGCCTCGCATAGTTACATTTTTTTTTCCTTGTGATGAAAACTTCTAAGATCTATTCTTTTAGCAACTTTCAAATGAATAGTGCAGGATTGTTGACTCTAAGTCCCCAGGACTTATTTATCTTACAACTGGAAGCTTATTGGACCACCTTCACCCATTCCCTCCCCCCTCTGCTGCTCTCTGCCCCAGCAACCACCAGTCTGCTCTCTGATTCTAGGAGTTCATTTTTTTAGATCCCACATATAAGTGAGATCACACAGTATTTGTCTTTCTGTCTCTGACTTATCTCACCTCTTTAGTCCTTTTTGTTGCATTCTTGGAGAATTCCTGGGCTCAATCTTCCAGCTCACTAATTCCATTTTCAATTGTGTGCATTCTACCATTTGACTGATCTATTGTTTTTTTTTTCTTTTTGTTCACTAAGTTTCTAATTTTCATGATCTCCAGTTGGCATTTTACCAATAAAAGTCCTTTTACCTCTGTGTGATTTTAATTTTCCTTATTCTAAAGTTCTGTTCTGTCTACCCTTGTCCCTTCAAGTCACCAGGTATAGGTTCTGGATTTAAGTTGGCTGCTTCTCTTTCATGATGTTGGCTTTCCTCACACTACTGGTGGGAGTGGATTGTGCACCCCTCCCTGTAGCTGAGTTTCTGTGTTTGGCTCGGCTCTGTTTACATAGCCTGTCCTAGAACAGGAATGGGACCCACTTCCTGGACTGATCTGCCCTTTTCAGTGAGGTTTGGAAAGTGATGGGACTTGCCTCTGATAGCTTTGTGAGATAATTTTCCTCTGGGCATGGCTGCTCTCCTTCCTTCTCATTGTTCTCAGCCACCCGTGTCCTGCCTATTTCTCCATTCCAGATTCCCACAACATTGCTTTTTCCTGGTGGCAATCACCCCAGTAATAGCTGGTCACCGTCAGGGGAGGGAATGGGAGTCACCTGATGGCACCTGCTCAGTCACCCTGGGTCTCTTCTTCTCTGTTTCTACCCCTTCCAGATAAGTAGGTATTTTTCAGTAGAACTTCTTCCATGCCTTTTGGTTTATAGCTTCCCATTTCATTCCAATCCCATTTACTCTCTGCTTTTAAAAAAAATCTTCATTGCTTCTGAACCCACTGAGGGCTTCATTTCTTGATCCGGGGCCTCATTTTGAATTTATTTTTTATTTTATTTTATTTCCTATTATTTTCAGGGATTTGTTATGGGAGAGGAGCTGCAGCAAAGTTGAGATTGTCACCTTGTAACAAAAATTCGTGACCCTTTATTGGAATAGAGTTCTGCATCCACCACCATCCTCCTTGTTCAGTTGAATCCTCCAATTGAGAGAAAGAGACAGAGTGAGAGAGCATGCAAGAGATGAACTTGGAGAGCTGTTTGAGACTCATTTAAGGAAGGGGCATCTCTTAAGGAGCTCAGGGCTGTTTATCCTATTTCCACGTCCTGTAATGACAGGTGCCACCTGCAGCAAAGTAACAAAGAGGGTATTCTTCAGAAGTATGGGATAGAATCAGAAGCTCAGCTATAGACAAACCCCAGCTGGCCTCTTTTTACCCTGTCAATAAAAGGCCCTGTGCTTGCACTGTGGCTCCATTATCCCAACAGCATCAAAGCCAGGACAGGCTCCTCCTATCTCGGATGCTGACTGCAGCTCTTCAGCTGAGCTCTGCTTCCTGGTGCAAACGCAGCTGCACGCACTCCACATGTTCTTTGAGTGTCTTCTTATTCTTTCTTCAGACTCACCAAGGGCAGCAAGACATTTCGTCCAAACAAGTTGTTTCAAAGCCAATATAGTGTCTAAATTCCCAGCTTGCCACGTTATATTCTTTTTCTTTAATCTATTTTGTTATTTTTTCTTTTTAGAGGTGCCAAAGTAATTACCAATAAACCTTCCTTGAGGAGATGTTATGTACAAGTCCCCCTAGATAAAGAGAAGGTCAGGAAATCCCTGGTATTCCCAGAGAGTCACTGAGGTATCCCTGGAGAAGGGGAATCCACAAATGAAGCAGACAGCTACAGTTTTATTTGTCTAAAACCTCTGGTTACAGCAACCCATCTTTTGGGGGGAACTGCTCCTCCCTTACTGTAAGCATGTGATTTTGGAGAAAGCGGCAGTCCTAGAGCTCTGCCCTAGTCACATTACCCAGGCCTGCTCAAATACATCCTCCATGGCAGAGACCAGGGGGCAGTCTTGGAGTTGGGCACATGGCTCAGACTTGTCAATCTGGGACTTTCCTTGGAATTAGCATACACTGAAGTTGGAGAAAGAAGCTTTTCCCTCTGAGCTCCTTCAGCTGGGATAATGAAGTCTGAAGCCGCAGTACATGCCACCTTCCTCCCTACCACTTTACATGGAAGATGCTCTTTCAAATAAGAGAAAATTATACCAATGTCAGGAAAGAAGAGACAAGGGGGGAGGTGGAGGGGAGAAGTCTGATGACATGATGTGAGGTCTTACATCTACTCAAGTCTCTTACCTTGCCCCACCCATTCTATTCAATTATACCTTGTTTCCAAACATTCTACAACAGCCTTCTATGAGTCTTTGCACAACATGGTTTATAACATAGGAAAAATCTTTTTACTTCTTTCCCTCCTTTTGTTCCTGGAAAATGCCTAATCATCCTCCAAGGACCAGCCCAGAATGGTCTTCCCAAATCCTACCACATAGAGTTGGTCTCCAGTCCCTCCCCCTCTCAGATCACTTTGAGCAGACTCCCAGGATAGCATTGTCCTCCCTGCCATAATTATTTGTTTCTACTTCCTTTTCTTCCATCAGACTGTGTGCTCCTTGAAAAAAGGGACTGTCTGATGATCTGCAAGTTCTCAGTCATGCCTCGGATAGGGTTGGGCATAGAGTGGAGTGTCTCAGTCACTGAGTTTCCCTAGAATTGATTTTCCCATGTGAGGAATGGGGGTGCATGTGTGTGTACAGGAATAAAGAGGGCTCATTCCTGCCATCAAACCACCATCTCTCCTTCCTGAATCTTTTCCTTGCCAGAGGTTCTCTGACTGCCATGGTGAAAACAGAATCTCCTCTTGGGGTGAGGGGGGAATGGCAGCCCTTAGGCATCAGGAAAGGGTTTAGGGAGATCTTATATGTTATCTGAGTAACAGGGAGCCATTGAAGGATTTTAATCAAGGGTATCTAAATCACAGTTGGGTAATTTAGAAAGAACACAAGAACGCAGTGTGGAGACTGGGCTGGGGACAGATTGAGGCTGAAGATAGCAAACTGTGGGGAATCAATGGAGAGAGCTGGGTCCAGGAGAGAGCTCATAAGGACTTGGATGGTACAGTGGGGTTGGAAAGGAGGGGACAGTGGCCTTCCTTATCATTCCTTCTCTCTTGATCCCCTTAGCTGAGCAACTGAGACTTCCTCCCTAGTGGCCTTCCTCCCTGGCATCTCCCATTCTTCTCTGTCTTGTCTGCAAACCCCAGAATGCCTCTAAATCAGGAGAGAAAGATGCTTTCTCCTTGCCCCATAGAATCCTTGGGAGTTACATCTTTGTCAGCACTTCTGCTTCCAGCTCCCATCGGATCGGTTAATGTTTCATTTATGAAGCGAGGACACCTGATTTCTGTCAGTGCAGGGCTTAAGAGTGCCTCGTCAGCACTGTCTTCTTGGCTGGCCATATCAAATAGACAGAGGAAGAAAGCAACCAAACCGGTGATCAGATTCCAAGGCAATGATGCCAGGACTGCATGCTGTTTGTGAGTGGAGCTAGAGAGAACTGAGGGGTCCCATAGTGCTAGGATGATGGGGTTATAACCCCTTTCCTTGTCTGGTCTGTTTCCCTTCTATAAGATGTCAGTGATCCCTGATGGTCCTTTCTAGGCTCTTCTAATCCAGACTAAGGGATCTAAGGGGTTTCTTCATTGTTACAGCCTCTTGTGCTGGTCCCAAGAGCTAAAGCAATCTTCACTCTACTTGGAACATTCATACACACACTCCTTCATTTAGCAAATAAATCATTCATTCATTTAGTATATATCCACTGAGCCCCTACTCTGTGACAGACTGTGTGTCAGTGCTATGGATATAGAAATCCTAGGGAGTTTATACTCTAGATAGAGATCCAGAAATGTAAATGGATAATCATCATACAGTGGCAAAGTTAGGAGCAAAGTGAAAAGGAGTCAGACACCAGAGTCATTACTAAACGATTCTTTTTTTTTTTTCATCCTCCAAGTATCTGACATTCTTCCTAAAATACACAGGTTAGGTCCTCAATAAATGAATGAATTGACATGGAAGCTGGGCCTAAAGGATGAGTAGAAGGTAAGGGAAAAGCATTTCAAACAGAGGGAACTATATGGGTTGAGACCTACAAGCATGAAAGAGCTTAGCCATCCTTGGGAAGAGTATGCAATTCTGTGTGCCTGGCGCGCAGGGCACCATAAAGACTTATAGGAGATGACGCTGGAGAATCTGATGGAGAGAGTATTGTAAGTAATCTTCAGTGCCATGTCAGAGAACCTGGGTTTGATGTATAGCAGTGAGGAAGCGTTGAAAGTACATCATAGCAACTTTTGAAAGATTCTCCCAGGCTTGATGTGGGTGGATTGGGGCAGGAAATGCCTCAAGTAGGGAGGCCTGTTAGAGGGCCTTCTTCAGGCTGGTGCTACTCTTGGCTCAACACTAGCAGGAGTGAATAGGGAACCTCCAAATCTGTGTTCTCCTCCATCTCAACAGAGCAGGTTGGGTCACTGACTTATGGAGATCCTGATGAGGGACAAGCAGATTATATGGGGAACACTTTGATCTAAGCAGCATCCCTACAGATGGAATATATCAGGAAAACAACTGACATCCTGTCAGAGGCCGAAGGAAATAAGAAAGTACTGATGGTTTGAAATTCCCTGGCTCACGCTTCCCACCTCTCTTAACCTAGACCTGTTTTCTTTAATTAACAGAAACCTTGCTATCTCCTTTATTGCTCTGTTAAATGTGAAAGTGCATATAGCATTTTGACTAAAAACATATCAAAGCAATCAGGTACTACCAACCTCATAGAAAATGACTGATTTGTTTAATCCATTTGCTTGATGTGTGAAGCTAAGGACAAGAGAGGGAGAAGGATCTGGCTAAGGTCCCTCAGCAAGTTAGTACCTATAACACGATGAAACCTGGATCTCCTGACTTCCAGGCAACTGGTTTCCCCAGGGTGACAGAAGGCCTCTGGCTGTGTGTACAGAAGGAAACTTGAAATCAATTGTGTCTTAGTAAGCACAGGTGGTCAAGCTCTCTGAGATGAAGCCAGAATTTCCCCTGAGGCTTGGCCTCCTAAGACTTGACTATTGTGCTGACTCATTTCCTCTAAGTAAGGTCACTTCCCTGTTTAAAAACCTTGCATGCCCACAGGGGAAGTTCAAACTGCTGAGAGGGGCATCCAAGGCCTTCATGTTTATGTAGTTCCTTAGTCTCCATACTCATCTCTCCAGCCCAGAATCACCCTGGGCAGCCCACCAGTGGGTCTCAGTCCTGGCAACATACTAGAATCACTGGTGAGTTTTACAAAAAATCCTGAGACTGAGACTGCACCTCCAGAGACCTGAGGTGGGGGTGGTCCTGTGCATTTGTACATTTTACATCTCCCCATGCAACCCTAAGGAGCAACCTGAGTGGAGAAGAGAAAGTAAATAATTACTTTCTGTTACCCAAATCTGCCTTGCCCTCTCCAGGGCTTTGGGCAGGGATTCCTTACTCTGCCTTGTTCCCACTTTTCCACCTGGCTCACCCCCCACACTGCCAAGATGAATCTCTCCATTTGCTTTGGACCTCTGCACACACCTCCACCATAACACTTAGCCTCTTTGACTTATAGGTGTTTTGGGCGCCCTAAAAAGACTGTGTTCTTCACAAGGAAGACAATTCTACTTATGTTTCTTTGTTGCCAAAATTACAGGATCTGACATAGTAGGTGTTTAGTAAATAAGTGTGGTCTGAATTAAGAATTTAGAACCCCAGAATGACCTCTGCTCTCAAAGTTGCCTACATTCCCACGGTGTTGAATCATGGGGCAAAACTTCTGAGAGATCCTGAGGGGACTGTGTCCTAGTATAATTAGTCCTTTACAACATCTGTCTCCGAGGAAAGGAAATGATCAAAGAGCCTCTACTCACCTGCACCTGGAAATGGGAGGCTAATCTCACCTTTAGGTATCTGGGCAACTCAATAACTAAAAAAAAAGGGGAGATGAGATTATTTAGACTCAGAGAGGCCTTGGATTTGAAACTTCCTCTCTTGTGTAACAAGTTACTGAAAGTGTCTCAACCTCTATGAAATAATATATCAGGAGTTCAGCACATTGCCTGCTGTACTAGTCAGGGTTCTTCAGAAAAACAGAAAAAAATTTTATAGAGAGAGTAGAGGGGAGAGAGTGGGGGAGAGAGAGAAGGAAAGATTTATTACATTATAAGGAACTGGCTTATGTGATTACGAGGCTGAGAAGTCCCAGGATCTGCAGCTGGCAAGCTGGAGATCCAGAAAAGACAGTGGTGTTCAGATCCAGTCTGAGAGCAAGCAGGCTCCAGACCCATGACGCGCCGATATTTCACTTTGAGTTCGAAGGCAAGAGAAGAATGAGTCAAGCAATCAATGAGTCAGTCAAGCAGTCAGGCAGGAGGAGATCCTTTTTCCTCAGCCTTTTTGTCCTATTCTGGTCTTCAACTGATTGGGTGAGGCCCACCCACACGAGGGAGGGCAATCTGCTTTACTCAGCCCATTGATTCAAATGCCAATCTCATTCAGAAACCTTCTCACAGACACACTCAGAATAATGTTTGACCAAATGTCTAATCACTACATGGCCCAGCTCAGCTGACACATAGAATTAGTAATCATACTGGTCATATAGCTAATTTACATACATGCAAATTCCCTTCCTTCCTGAAGATAGGGTTCAGAATCCCCCAACGTTCTATCCAACTGTCTGCTCCCAGGTGAACTTAATCTCTGTGATCCTTCTCTCCATTCCTTCACCTTCCCTCCTTCTTTCCCTCACTTCTTCCCCCTCCCATGACCCTTTTCCTTTTTTCTGTTTCTTCACTTCTTTACTTTGTCTTGCAACTGGTTCACTTAGGATTCATCCCAGGGAAAGGACTGAATTCCTCTGGCACTCTTTCTTCCCATCTGTGTGTTTTGGAGACATCATGAGCTCTCCCAGCAGGATTCAAGCAAGTTGGGAGAGAAGTCAGATACCAACTTTTGTTCTAATCTTGCACCAGAGCAGCAAAGGCCTGTCACTCTGTGCTGGGGCAGGAGGCAGGGGAAGGAGAGGAGTGAGGCCCCTGACATAAATACTGTGCAGTGTGTTTTCATTGCTGCATAATCCATGCTTGTGCCACTTGTCTGCATACCACCAGTTAATGGAAACCTCATGTTCTCCTGATCTGGGCTGCCATGTGGTTAACTCTTGCAGGGCCAGGTATGCACCCAGGCCAAAGGAAATCCTTTCCAGAAGGAGGCTGCGTTATCAGACAGGCAGGCGGGGCCTCACATGTTGAAGGTAGTCACCACGGGGTGTGGTTAACGATAAAGGCAGGAATGTGGCAGGCGGGCACTCGTCTAGACCTGTCTGTGGAGCTGTTCATGAAATGTCACATGGCATTTGGGTGTACTCATCTAGAGACTGAGCTACCTCTGGGATCTATGGAACTAGCTTCTCCTGGCTTCCTGCTCAGCTCTCAGAGCTTTGATTCATCTAGGAGAACGGTCTACGGAGTCTGCACAGACCAGGCACAAAATGAATGCATGGGAGGAGGGCACTGTACTGCAGTGTGTATTGTGAGTTTGTGCAAGGGGCACGGGAGCTCCAAGGAGAAAACCACTAACTCTGCCTGGGGGTTCCAGGAATGGCAACCAGAGGAAGGGATATTTGGCCCTGAAGGTCTCGATGAGCAAAGAGATGCTTTTGAAATCAGGCAGATAAGAAGAAAAATCAATCCTGTGCAGAGGAAGCAGTGTGTACAAGGTCTAGCAGTATTTTCTTCTGCAGAAAAGGAGGCAGAAGTGGCAAAGTGGGGGAATCATACCTAACCCTGCCCTTCTCAGTAGTTTGTGGCCCCGTTTTATAACATCTGCTTTTGTTTCCTCATCTGTAAGCTGAGGACTATATTGGTGTCTACCTTCAAGATTGCTCTGAAGAGTAAATGATGAAATGCATATAGCACTTAGCTCCGTTCCTGGCATTTTCAAGTCCTGGATTAATGTTGGCTATCATTACCATCAGGGAACAAAGGGCAGTTTGGAATGGTCGAAACAACATGTTGTCTGGGGACAGTGGAAAGACCCAAGGTTAGTCAGGGACCAGATGGGGAAGGAACCAGAAGCTGCACTAAGGATTTGGACTTGATCCTGTGGGTCATGGGAAATCACTGAAGGTTAATTCATTTGAATTCTGTCCTCCAGTTGCTTTCCTTTCCAGGAAGATACTTCCCAGAAAACCTCTACTTTCTCATCAGGGATCCAAACTGTCCTGGGTAATGCCTGCCCCCCTCAAAAAAGAAACATCAGCTCGTGCAGTACAGCCTGCACTCATTACACTCGGCATCATCAGACCACCTCATTCTGACACCTCAGCTCTGGGGCACTGGATTCAAGAGCCTGCACCTGGGTTTTCCTTCTCATTGTCACCAGAATGTCCATGATTACAAAACAAGAAGAAGGAACGAAGTCGAGCCCTCACCAAAGCTCTGGGCCCCAAAGAAAAGTTTCACGAGCAGGATCTCCTTATCCTAGTTAGGACAAGTTGCCTGGCATGTGAAAAGCCCTGGAAATTTGCCACAAAGTGGTGATGCGTCCTGCAGGTAACGCTGATGGAATTTGAGCAGCAGTTCACCAATGGAGGCTGCCGGTCTGTTTGTGGGGTTATCAGGGTAATGGATCCTGGCATTCTGCTCGCACCATCTTTACAAATGTCACTTTCACTTTATTGTACGTTAACCCCAATCTCTTCACAAGCTCCAAAATAAAACTTCTTTGCAAACAACCAAGGTCCATCTGCTGCTCTGTTAAAAATACCCCAGCATGAAAATACTGAAGCATTAGATAAATCCATGATCAGAGATATCATAGTGGACTCACCTGAAAATGCCTGCGTTTGACCAGGAAAAATCCATCTTTCTTTCTCTTAGGTGGGACATTGATTAGTCTTCACCTCCATGGTAACAAAAGAACCGCCAAATTCCTGAGACTGATCAGATTTCAAATACCGCATCCTATTGTCCTTATGAGCCCATATGTATCTATTCCCACATACCCTCAATGGAATTCAGCCTATCAGCTGCTGACAGGTTGATTCTATAGCTGGGAATGAATGAATGAAGCTGTGAAGATTAGCAGATAAAAGTTCTATATCCCCAATAAGTGCACATGAATTTTATCCACTTATTTTTCTCTTCCTTGATCAATCACTCTCCGTTGCAGAGAGAGAGAACACCTTCCGATGTTATTGCTAACAATCTGCAGGTTGGGTCTCACTTCCTCCCCTGAAAAAGCAACCCCCAACAGTGAGTATTTAAATTAACCCACCTCTGCTGCCACACAGCACAGCCCATCTATCACAGCAATTTGTGCAAATGCCACTCTAGTATCCAGCTCTATGTATCATGTATTTTGAGATTGCACAGTTCCTGAGGCCTTTGTAAAGCAAACCTTTCATGAATAAATCAGGAAATACCCTGATGCATGCTTTATGTAGAGGAAGATATTCTATTTAGGTCACGCAGGGAAGTTCTGCCAAGTTTGCTAAAACGAACAAATCCCCTGCGTACAGTCTACCTCTACACATTCCGAAACACAGGCAAGTATCTCCTAGCCCCCCGTGGCTGTGCTCTGTAGACACTGAGGACTCCAGGTCTATAAAGTATTAGTCTGATCAACTGAGGCTCCAAACACTTTCAAGTCAGGAGCCAGGCAAGGAGTTTTGCTAGTCCATGGGAGGAACTTTGCAAATGGATAATTTGTCCACTATGGTGCCTGGGGCAATGGGACTCCTGCAAGCAAAGGAGGAAGGAACAAGAAAAATTACAGTGAGCCTGTTGTCCCAGCTTGTTTTTTGAATCCACTTAAGAAAGTCCCTGACTTTGTTTGAGTCCAAAGCATTGCAACGGACTCTTTTGAGCCTCTCCCAGAACACAGGATGTGGCCTAGTGCGCCCTCCCCTTTAGCAATGGAAATTCTTCTGATAAGAATAAGGATTTCCAGATTTCTAGCCAACCTCGAATTAGAGAGGGTTATCTGGGGTAGAAGAATGCAGAACAAAAATGCCGAATGATTCCCTTCCTTTTAACAAGGGCAGGCGGACCCACCCCCTTTTGCCCAGAAAAAGCTGTATGAGATTAGAAGATCTGGTTTGAAGACACGGATGGAGTGTTGACTTGGATTCTGGGGGGCTAGAGCATGGAGTCATTTTTGTCCTCAAGAAGGTGGGCAGGAAGTTTTGCCGGGGTCTGCGTGAATAGGACCTTACTTGGACAGATCTGAGGTTTGCTTTCTGGGTTCCCAAATTTGTTTTGGGCAGTGCAGTTAATGCCAGTCAGCCATTCAGGGACCAACTCCTTCTAACAAAAGTCAAAAGAAACAAATTCAAAATAAGAATTTTCAAGCAGTTCAGGGTGTTGCTAGCAGTCCATCAGCCCATGCTCTGATTCTTTGGGAAGTCAAAAGATAATCCAAATGATCCCTGTGAGTAGAATTTGAACAAAGGGACTTTTTTTGTTATTAATCCCCCTAATCTGAGAGGGTGCCTCTTCCTCAGCTTTGCCCTTTCGATTATGTTAAATATATGAAGACCATATCCTCTTTCCTTCTCTTTCTACTACTTTCTTCCAAACATCTGTCTTTGGTTGAAGCTTTTTCCCTTATATCTGATAATGCCCAGCTTTAGAAAGCTGAACTATTCTGAGGGCACTCTAAGGATGTCATTTGGTGCCCCAAAATCTTTTTAGCTTCCATTATCATTTATTGCCAACATGAGTATTTACATATAGTTGATCACTCACTCACAACTTGATTTCCCAATACTTACCTTCTAAAGGTGTCACTGATTTCCAAGTTTTTAGGAATATTGCTTCTACCCTGTTGTACCACTCACATGAGTCAGAAGTTTGAGTTCAACCTCATCCCTGACAGACTGAGTGACTTCAGGCAAGTTTCTTCATCACAAAACACTGACCAAAACCTATACTTGCCCCAATCTAGAGATAAGGACCAATTGAATTTATACTGAAGCATGGTATGAACTATAAATTGCTCTACAGAAAGGAAGTGACTTTGCTGAAGATTTTTCACATAATGTCTCCGGGTTGTCCTTTTGTTTCTTAGCACTTTCTGCTGTGTCTGGCATAGAGTTGGAAATCAATACAAGTTTGTTGCTGGATGGCTGTCTTGTAAATGGGAGCCCGAGTGTGGGAACCAATTCTCTAAGGAAGAGGAAATAGGAGAGGGCTTAAAAGAGAATATACTTTCCCCCTTCATTATAAAAGTAATTCAAGCTCAAAACATAAAATTTAGAAAATGTATGAAAGTAGTAAGAAGAAAATTAAAATACTTCATTTTTGCAACCTGTGAGCTTTTTTCTGGGCCTTTCTTTATTCTTTCTTCCGTCTTACACATACACTCACATAGCCTCAGAGTACAATACTGTCCCTTTAAGTGCTGACTACAGCTCAGACCTGGAAATATATTTTCTCAGCAGGCAAAGGGATAGGAGATTACTTCCCCGGCAAATCTATTAGTTCATTAATTATTAGAAATCTGAGAAATGTCAGTGAAGGCCTGTGAAGCCTCATTCTCTCTTGGTTTTACTCTTTAAGGTAATAAAAGTAATAATAGCTAATATTTATTCAGTGCTTACTATATGCCAGGCATTGATCTAAGCCCTTTATACATATTAACTTATTTTATCCTCATGACTACCCTAAATGGCAGGTACTACAGGTCCATAATCCCTTACCTACAATTCCACAGTCCAAAAAGCTCTGAAAATAGGAATGTTTTGGTAAAGTTTGGTACTAGCTCCTTTGGTAGCAAGACCTCATTTGATCTGACAGGAGGCTGTTCACAGTCTTTATTTATCCTACTTATAAACAGTTAAGTGTCACTGAAAAAAATTTAATGTGTTTGATGATAACGTGTTGTCCTAGAACTTTCTAAGGGTTTTACATATTAGACAGTAGACATGCTTTATTACGTGTAAAAAATTTGAAAAATTCTACATTCCAAACCTTATTCAAACCTAAAGATTTCAAGTACATGGTTGTGAGCATTCATTATTATCTTCACTTTACAGATGAAAAGATGGAAAAAAAAGAACCAAATCATAGAGGCATTAAAAGGAACTTGCCTAAGCTAGGTGAGGATTCTAATCCAGACTGGCTTTAGAGTCTGTATTAAAAGTGTCCACATTTGTGTAGTTCTCAAAGGCTTATACAACCCTCTCCAGCCCACTAGCTTTACAAATTATACTTAAGAGGTTTTACTCTATAGTCAAGACAAGTGAGATTTAGGGAAGTTATATGACTTGCCCAAGGTCCCTTAATTAAGACAGCAGAATTAGGACTCAAGTGTGAGTCTGCTGGTTCTAATCCTAGTGCCCTCATTGCTGCTCTGGGATTACTCGGCTAGTCATCAAACTCATGTCACAATGTCATCAGCTAGACCCCAAGACGTGACCTTTACTGCCCACCTGCTTGGATTCACTGACCACTTTCCCATGTTTTTCCTTAAGCTCTTCTTTCCAGCTTATCTCTTAACTCAGGCAGACAGAAACTGAAACCATGCCTCAAGCAATGGCAACTGCCCTGTCAAGACCTCCAGCCAGCCCAGACCACCCAGACCAGCTTGAGTGTCACTCCAGACTCATGACTGCACAGAAGGACCATGGAGTGACTTCTAGAGTGACTGACAACTACCTCTGCCTCATTATAATAGTAAAGTCTCCGCCCAAGGAAGAGCAGGAGCCACATTTACATAACATACAGTGTGTGTATAGGCAGTTTCCTTAAGGCACATGCACCCCCTTATGCTCGCCTCTACATAGGATGACAAATCTCCCCTATCTAAATATTCATCCTAACCCAAAATAAAAGGAACCCATTCATCCTTACCCGAGGGGAGTCATGGCTTTGGAAGCCATTTCCTGTGATCTCCTTAATTACTGCAAATAAAGTTTTCTTTGTGCAACAACTCAACTTAGTGTAGTTTCTGACTCACCACAGAGCTAACTCATGATGGTTTGGTTACAACAATATAACATTACTTTTTCACTTAAACCAAAATGGCCACCAAGGCAGACTGCACAAAAACGATTCTACCTTGTTTAAGCCACTGATGACCAGAAAATGTATGAGAGAGCTTGGAGCTGTCCACACATCACCCCGGGATTTGGTAAGACACCAGTGTCAATTTCCCAGACCTTCTGGGCTCCTTGGAGGCTAGAGGTCACTCCCCCTTCTGGCTCCTGGCAGTCCCTCCCAAGCACAGCATTTGGGCCAGAGTGCATTGCCCCACATCCAGCCAGGCTCCTGGGACAAGGCACCTGCTCTCCCACTCTGGTTGGGGCAGGGCTGAGGAGTCCACAGGTATGGATATTGTGTGACAGATGTTGTGAACCAAACTCCTTACAGAGAAATCTGGGAGGAGGGACCTTCAGCAGGAGGGCACCCAGATTTTTCTCATCCTAGAACTCCCCTGTTGCCCCATAGATCTCCCAAGATCCTTCTAGATTAGACCTCCTCTAGAAAGTGTGGTCACAGCTAAAGCCAATAGGCCACCTCTCTAAAAAAAATTAACATAGTGATGAAAAGGACACTAGAACATAAGGCCAGAGATCTGAGACCTAGGTCCAGCTTTGGGACTTTGGGTCAGTCATGACCTCTCCGAGCCTCTGGGGGATATGTACCTGTCCTACCAATGCCATGTGAATATCATGTGGATTGAGAAGTAGTTGTAAAGGAGTCCAGAATCAGAGTATCACTGAGACAAAAAACAACATGAAAATTAGCTGGGGCTCAGGACTTAAATGGCCTTCGCACAGTCTAATCTTGTGAATGCAGCTGAAGAGTAATTGACAAAAGGGCACTGTATGGGTGCGAAGTCTAGAATGTGGAAGGAAAGGACCAGCCTGCCAATCTGTGATTGACTCAAACACACCTAGGGTGCTGTTAGCAATTTGAGTTTCATGTTTTAAGACTAATAGAGATAATCCTCATAAAGCTCAGATCTCTGAGGGTGAAATAGCTTGACACTCTATTGTCTACCTTGAAAGTGAATCCTAGACTTAGTTCGTGCTGTTTCCTCTGCTTGGATTGCTCTACGCAGATATGACAGAGACAGTGACCACCAAAATGAGCTTAGTACCCTGCAATCTGATTTCTGGCAGATGTTTTTCACTCCTGCATTGTTCCTGGCACCTGGTTCCTTTTCTCCTTGGTCCTAGCTCCTAACCTTGGTTCCATCAATACCCTAAGCAATACCTGCCCCTTGTAGCCAATGAAGGATGCAACATCTCTGGTTTTGACATCTGTGCTCTCTTTTTGTGCCATGGCTTCCCCTCACCCTCTACTTATTCGTGTTTGCCTTTTTAGGATAAGGAACGGTACATTCCAGCCCTGCGCTGCAGAACTCAACATAGGACCTACACACTTGGCTGAAGCCTCCAGGTCCAGGGGAGACTGAACGTCCCAAAGATTATTCCCAGAGGCCTCAAGCACCCCAGAAGTTTATTTCCTTCCTTTCCTCCTCCCCTCCCCCGCCAGATAGGTGAGGGCCTACAGCCCTGGGGGCTCCTCTATTCCTTCACAGTGGGACCCTAGAAAGGGACTCCGGCCCACAGTCAGCTCTGCTACTTCTGTGGAATATCTGGGACATCTACCACTCTGGGGTTCTTTTTTTTTAATAATAATTTTTTATTATGTTATGTTAGTCACCATAGAGTACATCCTTAGTTTTTGATGTAGTGTTCATGATTCATTATTTGTGTATAACACCCAGTGCTCCATGCAATACGTGCCCTCCTTAATACCCATCACCGGTCTATCCTAATCCCCCACCCCCCTCCCTTCTGAAGCCCTCAGTTTGGTAGGAGAAGGAAGGGAAGAATGAAGGAGGGGTAAACAGAAGGGGGAATGAACTATGAGAGACTATGGACTCTGGGAAACACTCTAGGGTTCTAATGGCTGGCTGTAAACTCAATGTAGACAGGATTTAGGGGCTGGGGTAAGAAAGGAAGTTCAGGAGAAGAGGATGGAGAGGAAGTCCTTCACAGTTTCTTACAGTTTTCCACAACTACCATGTCCCTCTCCCAATACCAAGTGCACTGAACCCCAGTCCTTTGCTTTCATTTCTCTTTCATCAGACATTGAGCACCATGAAGGTCCAGCACTGCTCCTCTGACTTACCTGCTTCTAACTTCCCAGTGCTAAGCTTGGGCCCTTGCTCTTCATAGGAGCTCCGAGTGCTTGCTGATTGAAAGAATGACCAGCTGAATGAATGAATGAGTGAATGAATGAACCATTCAAGAGTTATGACTGGAAACAAATGTTATATCACACATTCCTATTTCAGAAATCTAGACCTGCTAGAGAGGGTTGACAGAATTCGGTTATCAGAGCAATTTCATGAAGTTGAGATATTCTGTCCCCAAATTGGATAGTGGATGGCTACCTACCCTGGGCAAGATAAAGCTGGAGCACATAAGCTATGTTAAGATATAAAACTTCACCCTCACTGCAGCATTGTCTGAAGTCAGACATTCTCTTTCCTGTTTGCACATGAAATCACCCGAACTTTTAAAAACAATCTGTGGGTTCCACTTCAGAGCAACTGAGTCTAACCTGAAGGTATGGTTCAGGCATTGGCATTTTTAAAAGCTCCACAGATGATACTCTTGCACAGTAATCGCCGAGAACCACTGACAGCTAAGCACTAAGTTTATGTTTGAAATCTTATTCTATCACGATCAGCTGTGTAGCCTCAGTTTTCCCATCTGCAAAGGGGGAGTATTATATCTACCTCCAGTTTTTAATACAGATAAAATGACACATGCAGAGATAAAGCCTTTGTGTATTAGTGCTATTATTTTCCTTAACAGTGTTACTTTTATTATTTTGTATCAATGTCTTAGAATACTTAAGTAGAAAAAATAATCTACTTACTTTAATTAATCAAGGTTTATTTCATGCTTCATACCTGTTAAGAGTTGTACAAAATACAACACAAAGAGAAATCAAACCCAGAGTCTGGGCAAGGAAAACCCACGTACTGAATTATATGCTAGGCTCTTCAAACACTTTACCTCATTAAATACTGTCACTCATCCCATGAAGGGGCTATTTCCGTCCAAGTTTACAGATGAGGAAACTGAGGCTTGGACAGGTTATGCCAAAGTCTCACAGCTCCCGTCTGGGAGAGCCTGGTTCGAACTCAGGACCGACTGCACCCAGGTCTGTGCTCTTTCACTGCATCACCATTGAGCTCCTGGGATGTATGCACAGGGCACAGCCTCCCTTCTCTCAAGCAATCTGCAGGTAAGAGGAAGGGATCATCTGTGCCAAGTGGGGAAAAAGCAGAGAAGGCTTTTTGAAGGAAGTGAAATTCTAACTGGGATTTGGAAGATGAAAAGGATTTCACCAGGTGGCAAGTGGAAGGGCGAGCACATTCCTGGTGCAGAAAACCAGCAGGAGTCAAAGCAAAAGGACACCGCCAGCCTCATATGACTTGAGGTGATCCGCACTGTACGCTTGGCTACGTCATCCCTTATTCCTCTTGGCGTCACTCTCTTAAGAGAGACCCCCTCTGAAGGAGGACCCCAGAGGGATTGGAAAGTAGTCTCAGTAACATTCTCTTCAACTGTCTTACCAACAGCAAAAAACCTCCTCTCCATTCTGAGCTACTGTCCTGTTGATGTCCACGTGAATTTTGTCAGTCGAATGCTAAATGTGCAAAAGGGGGCTCTAGCACGGACAAGGGTACTCGTGTCTCTCCAGTTCATGTCAGACACAGCATGTGTGCATGTCCATGCACGTGCACATACACACATACACACACAGTGAGGAAGAGACCCAAGAATTCTGCTGGGCCCAGATCTTTCTCTTCAAACACTACCGAAGAGGCTTAGTTCATTTTTTCTTTGCTAGCCAGACTCCAGGTCCCATCTGCTCCTTGCAAAGCAATAAGGTCAATGCCAATTTCCCTTTCATCATCCATGTCTGTGGCTGAGCTGTCTGCGGTGGCAGAAATGAATGTTCTCCATAGCTCCAAGCTCCAGGGTGGCCACTTCCAGCCTGCCTACAAAATGCGACGGTGCTACATTACAGCCAAGCAAAATACACACTGCTGTGTCAGTGTCCTTTGCATGGCAAGGCCACAGAAGGGGAGAGCCTTCTTTGGAGAAGCTATTCCACCACCCAAGGTCTGCTTGAGTCTGTTGAGAATCACAGCTCAAAAAAAAAAAAAAAAAAAAAAAAAAGCAAAGCCTAATATATGTAATATGAACTCTGTGGTTTCCTCTGGCGCTTGGCATTGCTAAGGCTGTCACATTTCAGGTCTCCAGTTCTACAGAAACAAAAAGACCATGTGTGTTAACCACGCTGTCCCAGAGATTAGATCAAAATTCTGATTGGAGAATAAGGTTAATCATGGGTTCATCACACAGTGACCTTTGCAGGCAGGGCTGCGACCCAATGAGGTTGCTATTGTGCAAAGACCAGATTCAGAAGGAGCTCTATATAGGTTTCTGCAGTTCAGGCTGCCTGGATTCCGAGGGGAGGGGGCTCCAAGCGCCAGGCTGATCCCTGCGAGGGTAGGGGGGTGGGGTGGGGAATGTTACAGGAAGTGAGATTTATAAACTCAGGCTCCATAGAACGTCCCCTAGTCAGGCAAATTAAGCAGTGGGAAGGAGAAAGGAGCTTTTTGCGAGTTGGTTTGTGGGCATGTTGTTGCAGGAAAGAAACTTGGTATCTCCTCTTTGGCTGAAAGGCTCCAGCTCCACTTGGAATTGAACAAAGAAACATGCCCTTGTAATGCAGGGTTAAGAGGCCCATGATCAGGGATCAAGGTAGAAAAATACTTCCAGAAGTTGGCATGTTGGAGGTGAAAAGGGACTGGGCTGCTTTGTTTACAATTATGTGGGGGTCACATGACTTTCACCACATACCAAAGTAAGTTCTAAATGCTGGCCCTAGTTTAAGCCAGTCTTCTCTGGAGAATCAGCTCCCGGGCCCTGCAGTCCCCGAACCAGGTGTGAATCCAGGCTCCTCAATTTACTAGTGATGTGATCTTGGGCTACTCATTTAACCTCACTCAACCTGTTTCCTCATCTGTAAAATGAGTTCATAATAAAAGGGACCATATTTGCTGAGGCAGTGCATGGAAAAGCATGTTACAGAGTAAGTATTCATCGTCTATAAGCTAGGAATGTTTTTCTAGACCTCTCAAATCAAACACCCCCTATCGCTCCTGCCTTATCTACTGCCTCTCTCTTCCTTATTTTATTCTTGAACCACAGAGAACTTCTTAGGGTCTCCTGCCACCTTCTCCATCATTCTCCTGTCAATATATACACAGATAAGACAGACAGACAGACAGACACACACACACACACACACACACACACGATGAGAGGAGAGGCTGGTCCAAGGCTACAGGGCTTTCTGTGCCTCTTTATACATACTATTTCCTTTGCCTGCAAAGCCCTTTCCCATTTTCAAATGTCTTTGAAACACCACTCAAACTTCATCCCCTATTAACTTCCCTTGAGGCTTGATTTCCCTCACAAACAATACCCTCTCCCAACACAACGGAGTTCACCAGTCCTATTTCTGTGCTTTTTCTTCTGGACGAGAGCTGTCTTATGTCTATTACTGCCTAAACCACATTCTGTGTATTTACCTGTGCATGTGCCTGTCCCTCCCACTGGATGGTTCCTGTGCAGAAGCCTTGTGCACTGTCATACCACTAGTAAATTATAGAAGCAAGACCAGAATTAATGTCTGTTTCTAAGGCATTTTTTTCTCCACCGAGATTTATTGACCCAAAAAGCAATCAGGGCACACTTCTGTCTTTTCCACAGCACTTGGTCTGTTCCTATATCAGATCGTGCACCATGTCGTACATTTTCATACGTTTCTCCCTGCTTACGTCACTAATTCTTAACCTACAGTATCCCATGATGTGCAGGAATGATGACGTTCATGTTGATAAGTAAGAATGAGATGGGACATACACAAGATTATGTGATTATGCACAATTCTCTTGGCAACAGGGGAAATTCCACTTATTCTCCTCCATTTAAAAAATTATAAGCAGGGATGCCTGGGTGGCTCAGTCAGCAAAGCGTCTGACTTTGGCTCAGGTCATAATCCCAGAGTCCTGGGATCGAGTCCCACATGGGCTGCTTCTCCCTCTGCCAGCCACTCCCCCTGCTCATGTGTTGTCTCTCTCTCTGACAAATAAATGAAATCTTTAAAAAAATTTTAAAAATAAAAATAAAGAAATTATAAGCTAATGCAACCCAAAGTAATATTATTATAGGGATACATTTGGCTCCTCTTAATTTAAAAGCCATATGCAAATATTTATTTTAATTATATTAATAAAAATGATTTGCCATTTGCCTTACAATTATTCATATCACATCAATGTATCATTGAATTACAGTTGAGAATTGCTGAAGTTTCATACACATTTACAGAGCCCAGAACTGTGTAGATGGCTGGGGATAAATGTTGAAAAAAGATGGGCAGTTGTTTCTGTCCTTGTGAAGAATTCAAATCAAGGTAACATATTAATAAATAACTTCAGATGTGAAAATCATTGTAAATATATAATTACAAATGTACATGATATTTATACAAAAATATATGTATAAATATAATAATTTAAAGGCAGCACATGGGCCAGGGGTGGTGAGATCTGCTTAAGGTGGGTGGCCATGGAAGGAATTTAGAAGAGGTGAGATTTAACAGATAAAGTAGTGGTCTCCAGGGTGCAGACCCAGAGACAAAATGCTGTGCCAGAGATCTACTGAGATATAGAAAAAATAGAAATATGTATAGAACAGTATTAAAAATTTTTAAATCTAACAATAAAAAATTTTAAGTCTAAAAACTTCTGTTCCCTTCATATCTATTGATGATATCTCCCCCCTTCCGCCTCCCCCACCCGCATCCATTTGTCGGATGACCACATGTCACACACAGTACGTTAGAACTCTAGAGAGGGAAAATGGAATCCCACAATGTCTAGGAACAGACAATGGGGTCCTTTTTCTGTCCTTTCTCTGCCCAAGGATAGTAAGGCATTGCAGTTCATGAGTGCCTGATGAAGTAAATTTCCACGAGACATTAGTTTTAAATAAATGAACATTGACAAAATTAACAAGTGCCTTTAAAAGATTCCTCCAAAGAAACCATGGATGGGAAATTATAGTAATAAGGTAAAATACAAGCAACATGAAGAAAACAGCAACAGATACCTCTACTCCTTGCGTAAAATCTGTGTTTGCTTCATTGTGGAGTTAAATATAATTAGAATAAAAAATAGATATAACAAAAATGTTCTCCAGGGGCGCCTGGGTGGCAGAGCGGTTAACCGTCTGCCTTCGGCTCAGGGCGTGATCCCGGCGTTATGGGATCGAGCCCCACATCAGGCTCCTCCGCTATGAGCCTTTCTTCCTCTCCCACTCCCCCTGCTTGTGTTCCCTCTCTCGATGGCTGTCTCTATCTCTGTCGAATAAATAAATAAAATCTTTGAAAAAAAAAATGTTCTCCAAAACACAAGTTATTAGAATGACTTGAAATATGGATTTATAGCAACTATTATTAAAATGCACTCTTCAGAGGTTGAGAGGTAAGGGAAATGGGGAGATACTGGTCAAAGGGTCTAGGCCTCCTGTTACAAGATTAACAAGTTCTGGGGATCTACTTTACTGCATGGTGAGTATAGCTAATAATACCATATTATAAACTTGAATGTTGCTAAAAGAGTAAATATTCTCACTACACACGCACAAAATGGTAATTATGTGATGGGACAGAGATGTTAGCTAATGCTAGGGTGGTAATTATTTTGCAATATATACATGTATCAAATCAACACACGATCTACCTTAATTTTGCATAATGTTTTTGTCAATTATATCTCAATAAAGCTGAGGGAGAAAATTTAAAAAATGCACGTTAATAAAGTGACATGATTATTTACTTCAAGTATTATTTTATCTTTAATATTTCCCTTATAAATCTATATTCATATATATATCTCATAATGTACATATTAGCAAAGAAGTAGTTATATATAATTTGCAAATAAATAAATATACCTATATTGGAAATTCATGTTAAATGTTTTCCCCCACAACAGAGAATCAAAAAACATTTGAAGACAGAATGGTTATAAGGGATGAGAGCAATTAGCCATGTGACAAGCATGGAAATAAACAATCCAGGCAGATGGAATAGTATCTGCAAAGGCCTGAGGGAGAACTAAAGAAAGGCTGGGGTAGTTGGAGTGTAAACAGTGGAGAGGAAAGAGTGATGTGAGTTGTTGTTAGAGAGGGAGGCAAGGGCAGGGTCACTGAAGACCTTGGAGACTGTGGTAGAGTTTATATTTTATTCTAGTAAAATTACCACAGCCTGTAAGTGTTTAAAGCAGTGCACTGATGAAATAGAGTAGAAGTTTTAAGAAAATTCCTTTAGCTGTGTTTGGATGAGGGAGTCATTCTGGAAAGGCATGGAAATGAAGCAACCAGTTAGGAGGCTGTCCTAGTAATACAGGCAAGAGATGATGGCAGTATAAACTAATGTGGTAACTATATAGATGGAGAGAGGTAAACTTTAAAACCACGTTGGATATAAATACAATAGACTTATCAGATGGGTGGGATAAGACTGAGAGGTTGGTGAGGTGAACAGAGGAATCAGGAATTATTTCCAGGTTTCTGGGGCATCTGGGTGGCTCAGTCAGTTAAGTGTCTGACTCTGGATTTTGGCTCAGGTCATAACCTCAGGGTTGTGAGATCAAGCCCCATGTCAGGCTCCGTGCTGGGCGTGGAGCCTGCTTAAGATTCTCTCTCCCCTTCTCCCTCTTCCCCTCACTCCCCCCCCTTTTACAAAAAAAAATAATAATTTACAGGTTTCTTGCTTGAGCAACATAGTGAAAATTGGTGGCATTGTTTAATTTAGGTAGTGGATTTGAGTAAAGAATCAAGATACTTGTTTTAGGCTTATTAAGTTTGACATTTCTGTGAGAAATCCAGGAGAAGATGTTATCAGGCGGTTGGACGGACATGCTATCTAGGATTCCAGGGAGAAACATCATTGGCTGTCCTTAGCTGTTAGTTTCTTCAAGGCAGGATGCAACATCTCTAAAGCCTTATAACTTAGCTCATTACAGTGATGGGGCAGAGTATATGTCTTTTGAATCTAGAAGTTTAGGAGAAATGGAATAAAGGGAAGAATACTTTACTAGAATCTAGGTCTAGTAGGTCAGGCAGACAGCCATTGTCCCAGCATATGCTACACCTTCCATGGCTGATGGTCCAGTCATTCTCAACTGGGAAAGAGCAATAACGCAGGTCAAAGTCAAAAAAGGACCTTAGCCAGGTCTAGGGCCAGCTTTGAGGAATACAAGGCAAAAGAGTATCTCCTCCTTGAATAAGAAATGTTCTGAAAATTCCAGCAGATGAACTATGAAATGAAACAGAACAATGAAGGAGGAAAATTATTTTTCATTTCTGCTATAATTTGAGCATTAATTGAAAAAAATTAAGGTGCACTAGAAAGCTTAATGAAATTACTGAATATAAGATAGTTTTTTTGTAGCTCCCTACATACTAAAAAAATATTAATTAGAAACATAAATATAAAAAGTACTCAATTTGTCATTAGCCAGAAAAATCCTAACAATAATCTGGATGGGAAATATTTAGAATAAAAATAAAGAAAACCTACAAAACTATACTGAGAAATACAAATTAGGAGTTGAATAAGTTGGGAAGCAGATTGTGTTCCTTTACGAGAAAGCCAAGTATTTTAAGACTATAAATTCTTCCAAATTAGTGCATAGAACTAAGAAAATGTCAATCACAATTACAATGGAATTTACTTTTGGAACTTAATGAAATAATTCAAAAGTTTATTTTGAAGAATATATGTATGAGAACTAGCAAATAGATAAGGAAGGGTGAGAGTGTAGGAGCAGTCTACAAGGTAAAGGTAAACTCAGATGTTATCAAGATCAGATAAGCTCTCTTTTTACACAAGGATACCCACCCTCTCTGTAGGTGTTTAATATTGTCCACCCATCCTGATAAGTACCCATGACCAATTCCAGAATTCCATTTAATTGTACCACCATTCTCTCTGTTATAGTGGAATCTTTCATTCCAGCACCAATCCAATTGTTTTTACAATTAATTTTTTAAATGGCTGATTCCCTCACTAGATTAATTGTTCTCACATTTCTATTTCTACTGTCTAACAGTAGTTAATACATTGAAATTGTTTGTGAATAAATGACAATTCTAGAAATCATAGTGCCTTTCTGCTGTATTACCAGATGAGGATTTCATTCAGCCAATATTTATTATGCACTGACTAATGCTGAGGGAGATAGTAGAGAAGCCAAAAACCATTCCATTGATGAGAATTAGAAAGTCTATTAGGAGGATTATTTCTAGTACCTCTAAGTATAGATTATTCATCCCTCCAAACACTTGAATACCTGTTTATTAACCTTCTGACATTTCACAAAGGCCACTCAAGAACAGCTATATATGGTATCCAACCTGATACCTCTGGAGATCAAAAATACTTAATATTTAGTGTCCCAAACATGGTATGATGCAAAAGAGACTCTCAAGTTTGATATCCCTCATGTTTTCCAGATTTAAAAGAAAGAGCTTCTTTGTTTTAGTTCACAAAAAGTACTTTTATAAATATGAGTTGGAAAATCTGAAAACAAAAATGATCTAACATTTCTTCACAGCTAGAAATCTGGATCAGGGTTTTACTACCAGCCCTAATCTTCTTGCTTTGATACAAGGATGAGAAGCTGTTGCTCTGTATTGCAGTTGGTTCACCAGGCAGTCAATTTCAAAGCCATGATGGATAGATACTGATTGATATTCATTTTCAAAATCATCTGAAAATCCTGACACTGCACTATCTACCTGTGAACTCCAAATGCTGTTGAATGAACTTCAATTAACTGGAAAAGTGGTTTGTCTCCGCTTTGTGCTATACTCACTGGTGAGCTCCTAATTCAAAAGCAGACATTTTGAGAATGTTGTACATTCCCTAGCCAAAGTACTCCTTATTGAAAAAATACATATATAACAACCACAATTAACTATTCACAGTTATGCCCCAGAGAGTGTGTTGAGTGTATGGGGTTTAAAGTAAAGAAGATGACAATAGCCCTTGTTTCCATGTTGGTCCTTCAGAACTATTCTTCATGCAGCAGCCAAAATACAATCACATGCCTTTCTTGATCAAACTTTCCAAAAGTTTCCCATCAATCATGTCCAATATGGCTCTACTTGAATTAGCCCTTGCCTACCTCTGTGCCCTCACTCCAGGTATTCTCATTCATTCCATTTCCATACCATGGACTTTCTACCTGCTTCATGGACCCACTGAGCTTGTCTACTTCAGACATTCGCACTTACTATTCCCTCTACCTGGAAATCTCTTTCCCACACTTCCAAATGGTTTGCTTTCTCATTTCATATATCTCAGCTAAAAGTTATCTTCTCAGAGAGAATTTCCTGCAAACATTTCAAATTAGCATCATTACCACCATCACTTTCTATCCTTTATCCTTCTATATTTTTCTTCACAGCACTAGTAACTACCTAAAATTATGTTACTTATTTATTTATTGTCTGTCTCAACTCCTGTAGAATATAAACCTCATATGAGTATGGATTTATTTTACTTATTCATAGCTGTATCCCCAATGACTTGTGTCATAAATCCTTAATAAATATTTTTTGAATGAGGGAATAAATGAATGTTTGAACTTTGTTCGTGGAGGAGTTTCTGGTGTATATAGAAACATAAATAGAAAATTATTTTCTTTCTTTCTTTTTTTTTTTTAGAGAAAGTAAACGAGAGAGAGCTTGAGTGGGGATGGGGGTAGTGGAAGAAGGAAAGAGAGAATCTTAAAAAGACTCTGCGCTGAGCGCAGAGCCCTATGCAGGGCTTGATCTCAGGATCCTGAAGTCATGACCTGAGCTGAAATCAAGAGTCGGATGCTTAACCAACTGAGGCACCTCGATAATCATTTCTTTTAAAAATTACAACTCTGTCAGATGGATATTGTCATCCATCTTCAAGAAGTAAGGACAGAGACTCAGCAAGGTTAAGTAATTTTCCCAGGGTTGTTCAGCTAGTAAATTGATAGAATTCAGATTTTAACCCATAACTATTTCACCCACAGTGAAAAACAGATTAATCTTTCAAAGAAGATCATGTAGAATTTGCTTATCTCACATAACCTTCCTATTTATTTGCTTGGCACCTAAGTTTTAATTTTTTTAAAAGATTTTTTATTTATTTGAGAGAGAGTGAAAGCAAAAGAGATCACAGAGGGAGAGGGAGAGGGAGAGGGAGAAGCAGACTCGGCACTAAGCAGAGAGCCTTATGTGGGGCTCAATCTCAGGACCCTGAGATCATGACCTGAGCCAAAGGCAAACACTTAACCAACTGAGCCATCCAGGCACCCTAGCCTGGCAAACAATTTTTAGCAGTTACTCATCTATATATATTATATCATACACAAGATGCAATATTGTATACAGAAAACATAAATGTATCTAGGGAAACATATCAAAAGTCTCCCTGTAATAACCTGAAATAGTGAAAAATTAAAAGTAGCCTGAAGGCTCTCAGTATCGGGGAATCGGTGTAGTCAACTGTAATACGTTCATTACAATGGCATATAATATAGCCCTGGAATGTTACATTTAAAATTTTTTCAATAACAGAAAAATATTCTCAATGTTACCATTTGTTGCAAAGCGTATATTATAAAATTAAATGCAAAACTTGTACTTCTGGCTATGAAGGAGTAGCTTATATCAGACTAACACTCCCATAATGAACAACTATAAAAGGTATATAATATAAAAAACAGCTGTTTGAGGAAAAGCAACCAAAGCATCCAGGACTTGAGAGACCAAGATCCCAGAGAAAAGGAAAAGAATGGAGGCAAACTATATATACATTTGTCACTAATTTCTCCTCTTGGACCATTTGCCAATTTTCAATGAGGGCATAGCATTAAAAAATACATTGGAAGAATAAATATTATGGCAGTATTAATGGCCTGGAGAAACAAAACTGAAGTTCAAGCATACTACCAATGTAGACAGCAGTTAACACAACAAGATTCTAGTGGAGAGAAAACTGAACCCAACATTCTGAGCACGATGTCTTCCAGAAGTATTTGCCAATTTCAAAGTTGTATGTGTAAGTTTAAAACAGCTTAAAGGAGCTAGAAAGCTGAGCAGAGATCTCATTAGTTTCACAGGGCTGGCAAAATAAAAATTAGCTTCAGGGAGAAGGGGTCCTCTGATAGACCACCCACAACCTCAAATCATCTTATTCCCTGATTGGACTAAAATAAATCTGTCAGTGGTCAAGGAAGCAAGATTATTTCTGGAGGAAAATAAGACCATCCAATGCCTCACAATATTTCAAACAAAATGTCCAACATTTAATCCACAATTCTGAGGTGTGCCAAACTGGGACCAAATGACCCAAAGAAAAAAATAAATAATAGTAAGAAAACTACAGGTAATCTAGCTATTGGAGTTATCAAACATGGACTTAAAAATAAGTATGTCTACCATGCTTTACAAAATAGATTAAAAGGTGAAGCATTCTAATAAGAGCCTGTAATTTAAAAAGATAAACAGAAGAAAATTCAAGGCATGGAAATAAGATTGCTTTAATAGAACATAAGACCACAGCAAAAGAGAGATTATCAAACCTGTGCATAGGTCTGTATAAAATATACAAATACACAGATCAAAGCACAAGCAGATAAACAGAAAATACAGGAATGGCATAAGAGATATATATGACAAGATTTAATATGAATGCAAGTAGAGGCCTAAAAGGAGAGAAAAGAGAAAATGAGCAGAGGTAATATTTGCAGTGATGTTAGCTGAGAATTTTCCAAAACGGATAAATGATAGCAAGTCACAGATTCAAAAGCTCTATATACCTGAAGCCTGATAAACACAAAGAAAACATACCTATATACGTCATTGAAAAACTGCTAGAAACCAAAGATATAAATAGAAGATGAACAGTAACCGGGGACAGGACTGACTACTGCTTTCAAAAGAACAATAATAAGATTTACAGTTAACTTTTCAGCAGATATGATGGAAGGCTGAAGTCAATGGTACATAGTTTTTAATGGGCTAAAAAAATAATAAGTACCAGTGTAACATTCTATGCCCAACAAAAACATTCCTCAAAAATTAAGGTGAAATAAATATATTTTCAGATGAAAAAATATTAGAAGAATTCATCACAAACTAAACTATATTCAAAGAAATACTAAAGAGAGCTGCTCAAGCCGAAGAAATTCTATTCCAGATGGAAGCAGATAATTCAGGAACAATGAAAAGAGACATGAGTAAAATACATGATGATAGCACAAAGATCAGAAGGGGATAGATGGAACTAAAGTTTTGTACAATCTTCATATTGTTTAGAAAATGATAAAAGGGAAACATTAATAAGTCAATAATGTACATTGAAATCTGCACAATAACCAGTAAAAATTAAAGAAAGTGCATATATATGCAAAGAAAGGCAAATACAGTAATTTTTAAAATAATGAGTACAATAGAAAAGAAAAAAGAAAAATAACAGAACATGAATTAAAAGGGATAAAAAGGTAGTATACTTTGACTCAGATATATTAGGGGTTATGTTAAATATAAGTGTACTAAATATTATAAACACCTAAGTTATAAAATCAACTATAAGTACATTATGAGACAAGACTTAAATATAAAGACACAGAAAGTTAAGATACCAAACTAAGAGCAAATAAGCAATTTTGAAAGCAAGAAGCATTACTAGAGAATAAAGTAAGATATTTCACTAAAAGATTGAGTCAAAGGAAAATATAATAAGCCTAAATCTATGTGCATCTAATAATACAAGGTCAAAAGATACAAAGTGATAACCAACATATCTCTTAGTAACTGATGGAAAAAAATAGATAAACAGGGAAGGAAAAAATTCTAGGCGACATGGCTTTACACATAAACGTGTAAATGAATTTTTATAATCTATTAAGGAAAAAATATCATGAAATTACAACAACTTCCAGAGAACAGAAAAAGAAAAACTTATTTTATTAAGTCAGTATATTTTTGATACCAAAATGTGACAAGAACATTACAATAAAATAAAATTATTGTCCAATTTCTCTCGTGAGCAAAATTGCAAAAATCTTAAATAAGTGTAAATCAAATTCAGGAATATATGGAAAAGGTAATACATCACAACTAAATAGAGTTCAAGAATTCAATATTGGTTTAACATTAGAAACTCAAGTAATTCACCAGATTAGTAGCATAAATAAGGGAAAATTAATCAACACAAGAGATTCAGAAAAAGCATTTGATAAAATTCAATACAATTTCATGATAACAATGGATTCATATCCAGAAATATAAAGAAATCCCACAAATCAATAAGAAAGAGAAAATCCAGTTTTTAAAGTGACTCAATCTTTGGAATGGGTACTACACAGAAGGAGATATCCAAATGGTCAATAATTATAGCAAAAATTATCCCACATAATTAGTGTTATGAATTGTGTCCTTTAAAAAATATGTTAAAGTTCTAAACCCCAGAACCTGTGAATGTGACCTTATTTGAAAATAGGTCTTAGTGAAACAGAAGCTTTATTCCTCAAAGTCTACTCTGTTGAGACAGGCTGGATATTGAACAGGGCTCTGTCAAGAGGCTGGAGCCTCTCAGAAATATCCAAATCTTCTACCTGAGGGTCATTGTCCATGTTGCCCTGACTTTTTAAAGGGTCAGCCTCACTCACAGGACACACTGATAGGACTTTACCAACACCCATGGGAGAAGATGTCAGTACCCTGACCACTGTACAGTGATATTAAAAAAAAAAAAGGCACAGGCTTTGGAGTGAATCACATCTGAGTTTAACTATGAGATCAACCACTCAGCAGCTGTGCAATCCTGGGCTTTCTCCAAGCCCTTCTTGACCTTGAGTCACTCAGTTCAACTAAATTTAATCTATCAAACATTAATTGAGGTTCTGAGTGCATTTAAAAATTGTGCTTACTCCTGGAGATAAAAAGGAAAGTATGAAAAAAGAGTCTCAATCCTTAAGGAGCTACAGAATGGAGAGAAATACCATACCTTCCTACAGTTATTTGTTTGTTTTGAGAATTTATGTGCTACTATTTAAAAGGGCATAGTGCAATTTGTTCATATGGTAAGTGTCAGTGTTACTTCCCTTTTCCTATTTCTTCTATATGATCAAACTGTCCTTGGCTGTGTGCTGTGAACCAATTATTTTATCTCCCTGCTCTTCTGTTTCCCCACATGCAAAATGGAGAAAACAGTAAAACTCCCACTGCATCCATTAGGATGTAGAACTCCGCTGCAACAATAACTCCAAAAATTTAATGGCTATTCCCGTCATCTATTGCTTTGTGATGAACCACCCCAAAACTTAGTGGCTTAAAACAACTACATTCATTTTGCTCATATATCTGTACTTTGGGCAGGGTTTGGTGGGGGCAACTTTTCTCTGGTCCAGTCAGCATTAGCTGGGTAATATGAAGGCTCATGCACTCATATGTGTGGTGGTTCATGGTGGCTGTTGATTGGGACCTCAGCTGGGAATGGGGCTGGAATAATGACATGTGGCCTTTCCATGTGTCTGGCTGGTTTAACTCACAGCATGGAGCCTGGATTCCATAGGCAAGTATCTCCAGGGGAACAGACAAAAGCTGTGTTACAATTTATAACTTAGACTCAGAAGTCAGTGTCATCTCTGCAATGGTTGCAGGCTGGCCCAGATTCAAGGGGAACATAGAACTCTTCCATCAATGGGATAGTGTCACTGTCATAATGTAATAAGAACATGGGTAACGGAATATATTGCCATCTTTAAGACAATCCACTACAGATTTTAAACGACAGGAGTTTAATTTTTGTCCTTACTACGTGGTCACTGGAAGTCAGTACAGGAGCCCTAATCATAG
Source organism: Ailuropoda melanoleuca (assembly GCF_002007445.2). Taxonomy (NCBI): domain Eukaryota; kingdom Metazoa; phylum Chordata; class Mammalia; order Carnivora; family Ursidae; genus Ailuropoda; species Ailuropoda melanoleuca. Next base: position 35,111,599 of record NC_048224.1, on the reverse strand, counting down.
TCACTTGGGAATGCAGTCTGATGGAGGTTCCATCTTGACATATGTTACTATATAATTGGTGAGACAGGAAAAAAGAATGTAATTTATCTCATAAAGCTCCTACCCAAAAGTGACATTTGTCAATTGATCTCACATTATATTGGCAAAAAGTCACAAGGCTGAACCGAAACTTCAAAGAGGGTAAGGAAGGGCAATCATACCACATGCCTGGAAAGAAAGAACTGGATTATTTATGAACAGTCCTAATGACTAACATACCCACCATGTAGGGACTCTGTGAGGATTCAGTAAGATAAAGAACATGAGGCACTTAGTGCAGTCTTAAATCACTGAATATGTTTGATAAATCACAGCTATAATACTTATAACCATGTAGTTTGTATAATGGCCTGGCATTTTTCTAGCCATACTTTCCAACTTTGTGGATGAGTCCTTGAGGCTCCTACAATTCTTCCCTGTGGAGCGTGGAGTCAAAGGCTTAGGATACAGGATTGTTAGCTTTCTCAAGCTTGGTTACCACTTAAAAAGCTTTGTCATCTCACTGAGACTCAGAAAATGCCCTGTGGGAATTGATTCTTGGTATAGGGATGTGGAGAAGGCAGGCCTTGCAGAGCTTTTATAAGGACTCAGAATTTAAAGCTTTATCTTCCATTACTGGCACTGACTTAGTGTTAGCACGGGGACATAGTCAGGTACCAGGCCTTTTAAATAAAACAGCTTGACTGCCTTAACAGGAAGCCAACTGAGACTTGGAAGAGAGAGTGTGAAATTAAAGATGCCCACTTGCAAAAAATGATGTTCCCGTGAATATGTCTCTCCAGCGATGTCCTGTTGTTTTTCCCCTCACAAAAGTAGTATTTCTGCACTCATGACCTCTCTTCTCAGTCTATGTTTTGCCCAACTTTGATGTCTTGATGACCCTTTGAAAGGATTTGCAGGTAGGCAGGCCTGTTTTCAGAACTCTGGTCCACTATACACCACCTTTGTGATTTTTGAGCAAGTTAAATAACGTCTCTGAGTCTAATTTCTCATCTGCCAAATGGAAAGGCAAGAATCTACTTCAGAGTGGTTTTGGAGGACTTTGAAGACAATCTGTATAAATCTTGTGGCTTGATTCCTGTGAGAGTACACTGAAAAGTTATTTCCTTCTTTCTATATCCAGCTTCCCAGGTTCTCCTAGAACTTAAACGATGATGCCCTCCACTCTGGGTTCCTCTCCTCTTCTTATTCATTAGTTCATTGCTAATGTGCATCATGGCTTATGACTTCTAAGAAGAGCACGGTTGGGGTCAAGGTTTTGTTCATGTCACCTTTTCATGTAAAACAATTAACTCTTAAGTTAGCTATTATATTAATGAGTATTCCAAAATTTAAACCAACCCTACTTGGAGAAGGTAAATTATTTTCTTTCTTCTACATTTATTTTTTGTTATAGAATAATTTACATCAATGAAAATTATCATCTTTGAAAGACATAGAGAACTCATCAAACTTCTTTTAGGCGTAGGGACAATTTAGTACTTTGTAAAATTTTCACTCTCTATCATGGTTATTATATATTCACCTTTTTTTTTCTTTAACCAGTTTGGTATGTCCCTTAAATTCCATTTCACTGATAATCTCAAATTTTATTAAAGTAGAATGTATTCATATATTCTCTTTTTAAAATCAAAATCTGTACCATAGGAATTCTTATAAGGCTTTACTTATTTCTATTGTTAGTTTTTCTCTATTCACTGGTTAGGTTTTTCAAGGATTTCTCCATTTTAATGTTTTTCCAAAAAAAAACAGGGCTTTGATTTATATGTCATTTTAAACATTTTATCAGATCAGTGTTTTCTGATTTCATTGTTATTTATTTTTTCAGTTCTCTTTAGTATTAATTCCATAGTTATGGAAAACAGCATTTAATACCTTAAATTTCTTTTTGAGTTAACAAATTTGGCTGTACTTCCTAAGTTTTTTGTTTGGATGTTCTCACTTTAAACACTTTGAAAATAGTTCATATTTATAGTTAGTCAAATTTATCTTTGTCCTAACAGTAATTTAGAGCAATAATAAATTTTTGATCTTAAGGAATATTTTTTTTTATCTTAAGGAATATTTAAAACTCATACTTATAAAAATATTTCTAGTTCATGGATGGAAACTGGGGCCTCTGGTGGTGCCTGGGTGGGCAGTCGGTTAAGTGTTTGACTCCTGGTTTCAGCTTAAATGGTGATCTCATGGTCGACATGAGATTGAGCCCTTTGTCAGGCTCTGCACTCAGCACAGAGTCTGCTTGAGATTCTCTCTCTCTCTCCCTCTGCCCCTCCCACTCATGCTCTCTCTCTCTCTAAAATAAATAAAGAAATCTTTAAAAAAAAGAAATTGGGGCCTCTGCAATATTGGCTATTGAATATTCATTTTTATGTATGTGTTCACAGCCTAGTTAATAATAGTATTTTCTAATTGTTGCATTAGGCATTCAAAGCAGGTGTATTTTTTTCCCTTGGTAGGTACAACCTTAGTGTATTTATGAAGTGTATAACTAACTGTATATATGTACATATATAAAAATAATCTTAATCCTTACATTATTTAAATTATCACTATCTTTTTTCCCTCTATGATAGATCTATGACTGGGAGAGATAGGTTAAAGTATCCTAAAACAAACAAATGTTTCCATTTACCTTCTTTCTTACGCAAGATTCTCTACAAAAACTTGAACTCTGTATTGTCTGAAATGATCACTGGCTCTGCCTTTGTTTTCTTTACATTTTATTGCTGCATCTTCACTACCCAATTACTTTACTTTTATTTTCATACATTTTAAGTTGTCCCTTGAATACAGCAGCATATTGTTCAATGCTGTAGGTTCAATGTGCAGGCTTACTTAGAGGAGTCTTTAACTTGAAATGAGGCAGCTTAACCTATATATGCCGAACGTCATGACTGAATATAGAACTGTAATTCAGTCATCTGCATTGTGCTTTCTGTTTTTTATGCTTCTTTGAGGTTTATTTTTATGTCTTCTATTGTTTGGACTGTGTTTTGTTTTATATTTTCTGTTAATTAACTCAACAAACAAACTGCCTCTTATGTGGCAGGCACTTGGCCAGGCTTTAGGTGCGCACACACACACACACACACAGAAGAGAGAGAGAGAGAGAGCTTCAGTCCCTGCTGAGGTGAGGCAGCAGATTAGTGGGGGAAATAGATATAAATAAAATAACTGGATTATTAATAGTTGCAAATAAGTGCATTACAAATCATGATTATACACTAATAAATCTCCCACAAGAAAAGGAATGAAGTTCTATGAGAGCATATGACAAAGACAGCTGACTTAGAAAGGTCTTGGAAAATTTCTCAAGATTTACACATGATGTGAAACATGAAGAATAAATAGGAGTTAACTCGTGAAAGGCAGGATGGTAATCAAGGTGAAAACGTTCCATCCAGAAGGAACAGTAGGGAGAAAGGACCTGTAGTACAAGGAAGGCTTTGACAATCTTCTAAAAACAACGTGCAACGTTTCTTTAAAAGCACACCAGCTGGAACCTAGAGAGCTGGCAGGATCTTGGTCTGAGATGAGGCTGATAGGAGTTTGATCTGCGTTCATCAACTGCTGTCTCTTTAAATCTCAAAGTTAGAAATGAAACTAGACGTTCTGATTCTTCCACAACCAAGCAGTTTAGATGAGGCATCAAGTGAGACTTTTCTTCCCACTTAACACTTCTCAGTCTTAAAATAAAATTTTGGATGTGGCACACCAGACTGTGTTTAATAAATTATTCCTTTGTGTGGCATGTATCTTTCCATGTCAGGAATTTTAATTGACATTTGCAATCAGCTTTGAAACCAAATTTTCGGCGGTCATTTTAGGTTAGGCTCCATGACTGTGTGTTTACCTGCTTTCCTACTCCTCCCTAGCCCCGTTTTAGCACAAATTCCCCATGCTCATGCTTTCAACTTCGATTCATTTGATCATATAGAATAGGCATGTGTCTTCCACTAATTCTTTCAAGAAGGGTGTGTGGAGGCGTGTATTCTGAACCTGCTCCTGTCCTGGAAAGTCTTAGTGCTGGTGACTTCACACATGAGAGACAACCTGGGTGGTTACGAAATTCTTGGCCTACGTCCAGCTCTCCTCAAAACTCTGGAAGATTATTTCCTTGTTTTTTGGCATTTAGCGTTACAGAGGAGAAGTCTCCAGTTCCTCTGGTTATTGTTCCTCTGTAAGTAATTTCTTTTGTCTTGTTTGTTTTGTTTTCAGCTTGGATGCTTGTGAAACTGGTGTGTTTTTTTTTTTTTTGTCTATTTAAATATTTGTCTATTTAAATATTTGCGGGGAAACTTGATGGGTGTGGCTATCTTTTCACTGATGTTGTCTTAAAGTAATCAAGTGAAGCTTAGAAATTGGCATATGCAAATTTCAAGGGGGGAGAGTGCTTTTTCTAGAGACTGGATAGCTTTAGAATGAATAGCATTGACTGTAGTCTGGCTGGCAGGGTTCAAGTCCCAGATTGCCGTTCACGAGGCTTATGATCTTGAACAGAGTTTTTAAAAAGAAAGCCCATGATTAAAAACTTCCCTCTGTTTCAGTGTCCCCACGGTAAAATGAGGTTAATATAGTACCCACCTTCATAGGGTAGCTATGAGGGTAGAGCGGGCCCTAAGTCCAAAATGGTGTCCCTATAAAAAAGCAGAAGAGGTACAGACATACAGACAGATAGGGGAGGAGGTCAGGTGAAGACAGAGGCAGAGACTGGGGTGATGCACCTACAGGCAAAGGGAACAGCAAGATTGCCAACAAACACCAGAAGCTAGCAAGAAGCAGGGAAGGATCCCCCCTAGAGCCTTCAGAGAGAGAATAGCACCCTTGATTTCAAACTTCTAGGCTCCACAGCTGTGAGATAAGAGATTTCTGTTGTTTCAGAAAAAAAAAATTAATAACGGTAAAGTACCTAGGACATTTAGCCTGAGTGTCCAGCAAGTACCTCTTAGGCCACTATCCTTTTTTCTTCTCACGCTAGTTTTTTTTTTTAACTTTAAAAAGTTTCCTTATTATTTTCTTGAAAGAGTCTATTGACTTTTTATTAGGCATTTTAAATTTCTGAGCTGAGAATTATAACAATATAAATATTTGACTAATTATGCTGCCATAAGTAATAATACCAAAGGTTTAGCCTAACATGACTATATAAATTCACAAGGCATCTCTGAGAATTAAATATGAATTAAATTAGACAAAATATAATATGCAAAACATTTTAAATTTCCAGTATTTCAGCACAGGTTGGTATTTTCTCCCCTTTCATTTTTGACATATATTTTGTACCTGTGTATTAGGTTTTTTTTTTAAGTATTATTGAGTGTATAATTGACAAAAAAAACCTGTAGCACGTTTAAAGTATACAACGTGATGATTTTATATATGTATATATTGTGAAAGGACTCCCACTATAGAGTTAATACAACCATCACCTCACATATTTATCTTTTTTGAAAGCAAGAACGTTCAAGTCCAACTCTCTTAGCAAACCTCGATTATACGATGCAGCGTTATCAACTACAGTCACCATGTGATACATTAGGTCCTCAGGCCTTATTCATCTAATAACTGAAAGTTTGTACTTTTTTACCATCCACTCTGTTTCTTCCACACCTAGCCCCTTGCCAGCCACCATGCTGCTATCTGTTTCTAAGAGTTCGACCTTTTTTTCTTTTCTTTTGACTCTTCCCCAGATTCCACATAAAAGTGATCCCATGCAATATTTGTCTTTCTCTGTCTGGCTTGCTTTTCACTTAGCATAATGTCCTCCAGCTTCATCCATGTTGTCACAAATGGCAGGATTTTCTTTCTTTAAAGGCTGAATAATATTCCATTTTATATTAGATCACATTTTCTTCATCCATTCATCCATTGACAGACATTTATTGTGCTATTGTGAATACTGCTGCAATGAAGGTGGGAGTACAGACAGATCTTCACAGTAAAGACTTTGTTTCCATTGGATGGATACCCAGAAGTGGGGATTGTTGAATCACAGGTTAGCTCTATTTTTAATTTCTTGAGGAATCTCCACCCTGTTTTCCACAGTAGCGGCACCAGTTTATTCTCCCATCACCGGTGCACAGGTTTCCCTTTTCTCTACATCCTCACCACCATTTATTTCTTGCGTTTTGGATAGTAGCAATCCTAACAGGTGTGAGTTGATATCTCATTATGGTTTTGATTTACATTTCCTTGACGGTTAGTGATGTTGAACATCTTATCATGTACTTGTTCTTCATAGATCTTCTTTGGAAAAAATATATTCAGGTCCCTTGCCCATTTTTATTTTTTTTTATTTTTTTATTTTTATTTATTTATTTTTTAAAGATTTTATTTATTTATTTGACAGAGATAGAGACAGCCAGCGAGAGGGGGAACACAAGCTGGGGGAGTAGGAAAGGAAGAAGCAGGCTCACAGTGGAGGAGCCTGATGTGGGGCTCGATCCCTTAACACCGGGATCACGCCCTGAGCCGAAGGCAGTCGCTTAACCGCTGTGCCACCCAGGCGCCCCCCTTGCCCATTTTTAAATTGAGGTTTTTTACCTGCTGTTGAGTTGGTTTAGTTCCTTATATGTTTTGGATATTAAGCCTTTATCAGATATGTGGTTTGCAAGGTTTTTTTTTCCCCATTTCATAGACTGCCTTTCATTTTGTTGAAGGTTTCCTTTGCTGTGCAGAAGCTTTTTAGTTTGATACAGTCCCACTTGTTTATTTTTGCTTTTGTTGTCTTTGCTTTTGGTGTGAAATCCAAAAAATCATTGCCAAGACCAATGTCAAGGAGCTTTTTCCCTATGTTTTACTCTAGGAGTTTTATGGTTTCGGGTCCTACATTCAAGTCTTTAATCCATTTTGAGTTGATTTTTGTGTATGGTGTAAGATATGGCATCCAGTTTCATTCTTTCGCATGCAGATATCCAATTTTCCCAATATCATTTGTTGAAGAGACTGTCCTTTTTCCCATTGTATACTCTGGGCTTCTTTGCCAAAAAATAATTGACCATACATTCATGGGTCTATTTCTAGGGTATCTATTCTGTTCCATTGATGTATGTGTCTGTTTTTATGCCAATAATATATTGTTTTGATTCTATAGCTTTGTAATATAATTTGAAATCAGGAAATGTGATGCTTCCAGGTTTTTTCTTCTTTCTAAAGGTTGCTTCGGCTGTGTAGGATATTTTGTCGTTCCAACAAATTTTGGAATTGTTTTTTCCTATTTCTGTGAAAAATGCTATCAGAATTTTGATAAGGACTGCACTGAATTTTTAGATTCTTTGGGTAGTATGTACATTTTAACAATATTAATTCTTCTAATCCATGAACATGGAGTATCTTTCCATTTATTTGTGTCTTCACTAATTTCTTTCATCAATTTTTCATAGTTTTCAGCGTACTGGTCTTTCCTTCCTTGGTTGGATTTATTCATAAGTATTGTATTCTTTCTGATGCAGTTATAACTGGGATTGTTCCTGATCTTAGAGGAAAAGTTTTCAAACTTACCCATGAATCATTTCAACCAATTCCACCTATGCCTAATTTGTCAAGGGTTTTTATCATGAAAGGATGTTGAATTTTGCCAAATACATTTTCTGCATCATGATAACATGATTTTATCCATCACTTTATTAATGTGCCATATCAAAATAATTGATTTGCATATATATATTGAACCACCCTTGCATCCCAGAAATAAATCCCATCACAGTGTAGGATTCTTTTTATGTACTATTGAAAGGTTTGCTAATATTCGGTTGAGGAAATTTGCATCTACTTTCTCAAGGAGGATAGACTATAATTGTCTTTACTTGTCATGTCCTTGTCTGGCTTTGGTATCAGGGTAATGCTGGCCTCATAAAATGAGCTTCGGTGTGTTTCCTCCTCTCTATTTTTTGGAAGAGTTTGGGAGGATTGGTATTAATTCTTCTTTAACTATTTGGTAGAATTTACCTATGAAGACATCTAGTCCTGGACTTTACTTTGTTGAGAGATTTTTGCTGACTGATTTAATCTCGTTACTAGTAATTGGTCTGTTTAGGTTTTCTATTTCTTCATAATTCAATCTTGATAGGTTATATGTTTCTAGGGATTTATCCATTTCTTCTAGGTTATCTAATTTGTTGGTGTACAAGTGTTCAAAGTAGTTTCTTGTGATCCTTAGTATTTCTGTTTTCAGTTATAATGTTTCCTCTTTCATTTCTGATTATATTTATTTGAGTCTTCTTTTTTCTTAGTTGGTCTACCTAAAAGTTTTTCAATTTTGTATAACTCTGAAAAAAAAAAACCTAGTTATTCTAATTGATCTTACGTGTTCTTTCCAGTATCTATCTCTTTTATTTCCACTCTGATCTTTGTTATTTCCTTCCTTCTACTAACTTTAAGCTTAGTTTGTTATTCTTTTTCTAGGTCCTTGAGGTATAAAGTTAGGTTGTTTACTTGGGTGTTTCTTTTTTCTTAATGTAGGCATTTCTCACTATAAACTTTCCTTTTAGAACTGCTTTTGTTGCATTTCATGTCTTGGTATGTTGTGTTTCCACTTTCATCTGTCCCAAGGTATTTTATTTGTCTTGTGATTTCTTCTTTTACTCGTTGGTTGTGCAGGGGCACGTTTAGTCTTGGTATGTTTGTGAATTTTCCCATTTCCTCTTGTAATTAATATCTAGTTTCATACCCCTGTGTTCGGAAAAGATGCTAGATATGATTTCAATCTTCTTAAATTTATTAAGATTTGTTTTGTGACCTAACATATTATCTATCCTAAAGAATGTTACATATGTGCTTGAGGAGACTGTGTATTCTACTGCTGTTGCATAGAATTTTCTGAATACGTCTGTTAGGTCCATCTGGCCTAATTAGTAACTTAAGTTCAATGTTTCCTTATTGATTTTCTGTCAGGATAATCTGTCCATTGATGAAAGTGGAGGACTGAAGTCCCCTACTATTACACTGCTGTCTATTTCTCCCTTCAGATCTGTTAATATTTGCTTTACATATTTAGGTGTTCCAGGTTGAGTGCATAAATATTTACAGCTGTTATATCCTCTTGACAAATTGGACTCCATCATTATATGGTGACCTCCTTTATCTCTTACTGCAGTTTTGACCTTCTTTATCTCTTATTTTGTCTGATATAAATACAGCTACATCTACTTCTTTTTATTTTTCCATTTGCATGGAATATCTTTCTCCATCCCCTCACTTTCAATCTGTGTATGTCTTTAAGCTGAAGTCTCTTATGAATAGTATATATTTGGGGGCTGTTGTTGTTGTTTAAATCCATGTATTTTGATTGGAGAATTTATTCCATTTACATTTACAGTAATTGTTGATATGGACTTACTATTGTCATTTTGTAAATTATTTTCTAGATCTTTTGCAGTTCTTTTGTTCCTTGCTTCCTTTCTTACTCTTTTCCTCTAGGATTTCATGATTTTCTGTAATGGTATGCTTTGATTTCTTTCTCTTTATCTTTTGTGTATCTTATATAGGTTTATGCTTTATGACTACCATCGAAGTTTACATAAAATACTTCATAAGTCTATTTTAAGCTGACAAGTTTGAATGCATAAAAAAGCTCTAGATTTTATACTCCTTGACTTCCACAATTATATTTTTCATATCACAATTTATGTGGTTGTATATTGTGTATCCATAAAGGTGTCTTGAAGTGGGTCTCTTCAATTTGTCTTATTTACTATTTTTTGAGCTTCCTGGATATGGATGTCGATTTCTTTTCCCAGGTTAGTAAAGTATTTATCCATTATTTCTTTGAATAAGCCTTCTGCCTTTTTTTCTCTCTTTTCCTTCTGGGACCCTTATAATGCATATATTGGTCCATTTGATGGTGTCCCATAAGTCCTCAAGCTACCTTTATTCTTTTTATTCTTTTTTCTTTTTCCAATTGAATGAATGCCACTGCCCTGTCTTCAAGTTTGCTGATCCTTTCTTCCACTTGATCTAGTCTGCTGTTGTACTTTTCTACTGAATTTTTTTCAGTTTAGTTATTATATTCTTATATTTTCTATCTCTCTGTTGAAATTCTCTCTTTGTTAATACATTGCTGTCTTGATCTCAGTGAGCATTTTATAACTGTTATTTTGAAACTTCTATTGGGTAAACACTTATCTCCATTTCATTAAGATCAATTTCTGGAGATTTATTTTCTTCTTTTGGTTAAAATATATTCCCATTCCCTCATTTTCCTTGACTATCCCTGGGAGAGCCACCCTTCCTGGTCTTGACAACATGGTCTCATATGGGAGCTCAAATTTGTTAATTAGGCTGGCCCAAGTTCCCAATAGTCTTTCAAACCTTTGTGATTGTTCAACCTGCTATCTTTGTTCTTAATGACTTCCAGTAGTTGAGGGTGTGTCAAGACCCATCAGTGCCCCAAACTGGAAGACTGCAGTCAGCACCTACCTGTAGGATGCTCAGAAGCTAAACCCTCAAGCAGCTTCTAAGAAAGTATGCAGTCAAAATTCTTCCAGGAAGAAACTGGGAGATGGGTGTTTTTGCTTGCTCTCTCTGTGCTAAGCCCACATGTATACCATGGGGTGGGAAGTGTTCCTGTATCCATTAAAAAACTTGGTTTGCTTTAGTTCTGTAGCACTCCTGAATGCAGGCCTCATTGGCTATCAGAGCTAGGTGATTTGGGACCCATCCCTCAGGCAGTAGCCATAAAATTTGCTGTGCTAGAAGTGTGGACAGCTTCTTCAAAGGAGATAATGGTAACTTGGTTTTGTTGTTAGAGTGGGCCAGAGGGAGAAAGCAGGGGAAGTGTCCACTAGCTCTTTTGGGCTCCAAGGAAGATCACAGTCAGCACCTAGATGTATGCTAATTAGAAGTCAGACCCTCAAGAAGCAGCTTGTATGGTATGAAATCAAAACCCTTCCAGGGAAAGATCAGGAGATGAGCAATTTTTCCTGTTTCCTCTGTTCTCTTTCTGGGCAGACTGCCTCAACAAGTGCTTGTGTGCCCATTAACAACTAATTCCTTATTTTCAATAGTCTTGTGGGACTTGTGAATGTAAGCCCTGTTGACTTTTAAAGCTAGTTGATTTGGGGGCCTGTGTCTCATATGGGAGCCTTCAAAGTTGGGGCATTAGATGTGGTTCAAGACATTTCCTTCTCAGAGAGAAACTGGGCATTGGGCATCCCCTCCTAATAGGAAGGCACTGTGCTGGGGATGGGGTTTATGGTGAGAATGTGTCCCAGACTTTCCTAACTGTCTTGACTAGGGTATTTTCTCAGCTGTCTGATGTGTAGGAGTCATTCATCTGGTTCCTGGATTTCTTCTTGGCTCATCCATGGGAGGAGGGAAATTCAGGAGACTCCTATGTCACCATCTTGGTCTAGAGTTAAGAAAGTTTTCTTTAAATGAGTGTTTGCTCTTGCTTGTACTGTAACTGTTTTAATTTAATATCATTTGAGATCTGATCCCCAGTCCTTGTGTCTCACTCTATCTTTTTCTAATTTTACCTCTTGCTCTTTTCCTCTGAGGATAAAGATGCTTCTCCAGTCTCAACCCCATTTCATGATTTGTTTTACTGCAACACCATTTCTGCTCCAGACTGCCTCCAAAATTGATTAAATTGTCCTTCACATTTTACTTTCTTTGGAATTCTGCCTTGACTACCTTTTCTACTAAGATTATCTATTGCATATCCCCTAATTAACTATATTTCTAAACTTCTCTCCTTTAAAATTTTCAGTTCCTTCCCCAGAATGCAAGCTTTCTTGTGGATACTAGGTAATTTCTGAACTTTACTGCTTTCTGTAGTTAATATTTTCAGAGTCCTGTTGCATGAATCTTCAGAATTACTTTCTTCCCTTCTCTCCTAAATTCCTGATAGGTCCTCTATTGTTGCTATTGCTCTATTTTCTATTTATTAATTCTAAAAGGAGGGAAGATGCAGATTCAATCAGAATTTACCACGTATCAGGGTATAAGCATTTCCTGTGGCTTCACTCACTCTCTCTTTCTTTGAAAACCAAACTTCCTCCTAACAACTGAAGCCAGAGGGTAAATTAGGGTTGCTAGTTTTAGCAAATAAAAATATAGGATGTTCAGTTAAATTTGAATTTTAGAGAAATAATCCAATCTTTCTTACTATATGTTCCAAATATTGTATGGGATATACTTATGATAATTTTATTTAAAAATCATTTTATATTCAAATTTAATTTAGCTCCTTATGTTTTATCTGACAACCTTGATTAGGCTGACACACTTCAAACCCAGCCCAATTCCCTCAGTGTAGCAGGTTTTTATCTGGGGCAGAACTATTGAGGGGAGTTCTTTTTCTTTTCTGTCCATTGCTTCTCTGCAAAGGCTGTACTGTACTGGGAGCCCTGCTCTTCCTCTTTTCCCCACCCTGTCTACAATGTTGGAGGGAATTCCATATCCTGGGATATTAAGTATGCGTGCCTTTCCTCCTTCAACTTTCTTTTTACCACCTTGTGAAACACCCTATTCTCTGAGAGATGAAGTTTTCAAGAGGATGGGTAAAAATCATAAGTATTTATTGAAAGTTTACTATGTTCTAGGCTCTGTGCTTAACTGTTTTATATAAATCACCTCTTTCAATTTAATCTTTATGGCTACTCTTTAAGGAAAGTACTATAGGAACCCCATTTTGCAGATGATAAAAAGAAGGCTTAGGAAAGTTAATGACTTGGCTGCATAATAGACTGATGGCATGGGGTTCAATGTTATATCCATTTGTCCTTGACATAACCTTTTAATTCTACATGATCTCCATATCTCTGGCCCAGAAAGCAGCTATGCAATGGTTACAGTGTGTCTTCCCACCTTTGCTCTGTTTTCTGTGAGGTCACACATGGACAGCCCACAATTTTCTCTCTCCTAATCTGGATCCAAAAGCTGCTGTATGAATGAAATTTCCACTAGATTCAGGAAATATATTTTCTTGTCATTCTTATTTATTTATTTTTTGGTCAGTTTTCATCTACTATATTTTTATGGGGATTCTAGTAGAAATTTGGGACAGGCTGGGACAAGACTTGTAGCCAATTTCCATTTTAATCTCTAAGACAGAATTTCATATTTGACTCTTTCATCCCTCAGATGACAAATTCTACTTTTCAAAACGTTTTCAAAAAGCTATTTTGTAGCCTCATGGATATATGACTATATCAAGTATCTCTACATCGTCACTTTCCTCAATTATCAAATCTACTTTGATATTGTTTCCCTTCTAGTTCCCAATTAAGCGTGATGTAGCTATTTTCTTTGTTAATCTCTTGATCTTTTGGGAGGTGATGTTCTCAAAAAAAAGTTGCAAATAAGTATAATGTTTGGCTTTTTTAAAAATAGAGATTCTCAGAAGACATGAGAAATGGAGTTCCACAGGCTCCCAAAGTTCTGGGCTAGCTTTATACCCTTTGCAGGAGAGCACCATCAGTTTCTTCCCTCTCACCAGGTGGTCGATGCTATAGTTCTGAGGCAATATCACATTAGTTCCTCTCTCCTTTTCTCTTTCATTTCATCCTAGTTCAGGTCCTAAATTACTTTAGTACTCAATACTGTCCAGACATGCTCTACTTCTTCATTTCCTCTCCTTTTTCTATATTTCTATTTCTTTAAAATATATGTAACTTTCAATTGTCATTTTTCATCCTTGATCCCCACTCTGTCAAGTTGCCCTGATACCTGCGAAATTTTATTTGACAATTTTGTGCTTTCTTCTTTCTCTTGATCGATCTTTGTCCTGAATGTGTTGGCATCTATGGAAGGTGGCTATAGGACTTATTTTTGAACATATTTTTATCTGAGAGTTCCTGTGATACTTCACACTACGTTATTTCTTCTTCTCATACCTATTGTCCTCGGTGACATCTGCTTTTGCAGTTTTATCTGGGATTTCCTTCCCTCTCCCTAAAAATCAGCTACTCAGGCCAGGGACTCTCTTGCCAAACACATTCTTTCCAATCTTTGTGAAGTTCCTCCAGGCCTGTAGGAATCCTCCTTCAACCGACTAGAGTGGTGGGGTTTTTGCTGAAACTTGAAAAACAAACTGCTGTATGATTTCCTTGGTTCTCCCAGGTTGAGGTCATATGTAAAGATCTCATATTACTTGTGACCTTGATCTCACCCTGAGCACATCAACTATATGCCTTTTAGTTAGGGGGCCATTTATATACCATTTTGCTTTGGGATGAAAAGGAAAATAGCTGCTTTCCAGAGTTAAAAATAAAGAGGGAACAAAAAAAGATAAACTTAAGAAAAATTACATTAACAACACTGCATCATACACTGAAAATCCGTTAAGAGGGAAGCTCTCATATTAAATGTTCTTACCACAATTAAAAAAAAAATATCAGCTTTAAAAAAGAGGAATTCCAATAACACATCGTGATGGTTAAAAGCTCTAGCACTTATGTTAGAGAGAACTGAATTTGAGCACATGCTTTGCCTTTTAATACCTAGGTGACCTTAGACAAGTCGCTTTATCTTTCTGAGTTTCAATTCCCTCTTCTTTTAAATAGATACAGTGATAATAAGAATATAATAGAGATGTCATGAGAAATATTCTAAATAGTACATGTAAAGTGCTTTGCATATGGCAGAGATAATATCTGAAATATAGTAACTGTTCAATGTTACCTGCAATTAAAAAATTATATTATAAATGCAGTGTTTACCTCTATATTTATCAACAAAGGCAACCTTTCTATTTTTTCTATTATTTAACCCTTTCCATTCCGCCCCTTTATTGACATATTTATATAATTATAATTAAATCTAGATAAAATTGCAGTTTTCTCATTATTTCCACAAAGATTTTGTGATATTTTAAAATGCATGCATCATCTAAAATATACTCATTTGAAACCTAAAGACACATGCAGATGGAAAGTAAAGGGATGGAAAAGCATTTATCATGCAAATGGAATTGAAAAGAAAGCTGGTGTAGCAATACTCATAACGGACAAAATAGACTTTAAAACAAAGACTGTAACAAGAGACAAAGAAGGACACTATATAATCATAAAGGGAACAATCCAACAAGAAGATATAACAATTCTAAATATTTATGCACTCAACATGGGAGCACCAAATACATAAAGCAGCTACTAACAAACATAAAGGAAGTAATCAATAGTAATACAGTAATACTAGGGGACTTTAACACCCCACTTATATCAATGGATAGGTCATCCAAACAGAAAATCAGCAAAGAAATAATGACTTTGAATGACACACTGGGCCAGATGGACCTAACAGATCTGTTTGGAACATTCCACCCTAAAACAGCAGAATACACATTCTTTTCAAGTGCACATGGAACATTCTCCAGAACAGATCACATATTAGGCCCCAAAACAAGTCTCAACAAATTCAAAAAGACTGAAGTCATACCATGTATCTTTTCCAACCACAACACGATGAAACTAGAAATCAGTCACAAGAAAAAATCTGGGAAGAACACAAATGCATGGAGGTTAAATAACATGTTACTAAACAATGAATAGGTCAACCAAGAAATCAAAAAAGAAATTAAAAAAAAACATACACGGAGACAAATGAAAATGAAAACACAACAGTCCAAAAGCTTTGGTATGCAGCAAAAGTGGTCCTAAGGGGAAAGTATACAGCAATACAGGCCTATCCCAAGAAGCAGGAAAAATCTCAAATAAACAACCTACCCTTACACTTAAAGGAATTAGAAAAGAACAAGCAAAAACCCAAACCAGTAGAAGGAAGGTAATAAAGACTAGAGAATAACTGAAATGGAAACTAAAACAAATTAGAACAGATCAATGGAACCAGAAGCTATTTTTTTTTAAATCAACAAAATTGATAAACCTATAGCCTATAACTCATGAAGAAAAGAGAGAGAGAGAGAGAGAGAGAACTCAAATAAACAAAATCAGAAATCCAAGAGGAGAAATAACTGACGCCACAGATATACAAAGGATTATAAAAGAATATTATGAAAAATTACATGCTAACAAATTGGACAACCTAGAAGAAATGGATAAATTCCTAGAAACATAACTTCTTAAATCTGAATCAGGAAGAAGTAAAAAATTTGAACACACTAATTACCAGCAATGAAATTGATTTAATAATAAAAAAATTCCCCCAAAATAAAAGTCTATGATGGCTTCACAGGTGAATTATACAAACATTTAAAAAAGAGTTAATATCTATTATTCTTAAACTATTTCAAAAAATAGAAGAGGAAGGAAAGCTTCCAAATTCATTCTATAAGGCCAGCATTACCCTGATACCAAGACTAGATAAGACACTACAAAAAAAGAGAACTATGGGCCAATATTTCTGATGAAATATAGATGCAAAAATCTTCAACAAAATACTAGTAAACAGAATCCAACAATACTCTAAAAAAATCATTTACAATCAAGTAGGATTTATTTCTGGGATGCAAGCGTGGTTCAATATTTGGTAATCAATTAACATGATACATCACATTAATAAGAAAAAGGATAAAAACCATCATTTCAATAGATGAAGAAAAAGCATATGACAAGATACAATACCCATTCATAATAAAAACTCAACAAAGTAGGTTTAGAGGGAACATATTTCAACATAAAAAAAGCCATTTATGAAAAACCCTCAGCTAACATCATACTCAATGGTGAAAAACTGAGAGCTTTTCCCCTAAGATCAGGAACAAGACAAGGATGTTCACTTTTACCACTTTAAAACTTGTTCTACTGGAAGTCCTAGCCACAGAAATCAGACAAGGAAAAGAAATAACAGACATCGAAATTGGTAAGGAAAAAGTAACATTTTCACTATTTGCAGTTGACAGGATACTATATAGAAAACCCTGAAGACTCCACCAAAAAACTAATAGAACTGATAAATGAATTCAGTAAGGTCACAGGATACAAAATCAATATACAGAGATCCATTGCATTTCTATACACTAATAATGAAGGAACAGAAAGAGAAGTTAAGAAAACAATACCATATTAACAACTGCATCAAAAAGAATAAAATTTATGGAATAAATTTAGGATCTAGGAAGACCTTAGATGATCTAGATTATTATCCCAGAATAAATCTAGGAGTAAATTAAACCAAGAAGTCAAAAACCTACTCTGAAAGCTATAAGACATTGATTAAAGAAACTGAAGATCACACAAACAAACGGAAAGCTATACCATACTCATAGATTGGAAAAATTAATACTGTTAAAATGTCCATACTATCCAAAGCAATCTATAGATTTAATGTAATTTCTAACAAAATATCAACAGCATTTTTCACAAAACTAAAGCAAATATTCTTAAAATTTGTATGGAACCACAAAAGACCCCAGATAGCCAAAGCAATCTTAAAAATGAAGAACAAAACTGGAGGTATCACAATTTCAGATCTCAAGATATATATAAAGCTGTAATAACCAAAACAGTATAGTACTGGCATAAAAACAGATACACAGATCAATGGAACAGAATAGAAAACCCAGAAATAAACCCATGATTATATGGTTAATTAATCTTCAACAAAAGAGGAAAGAACATGCAATGGGAAAAAGACCATATCTTTAACAAATGGCTTTGGGAACACTGGACAGCTACAGGCAAAAGAATGAAACTGGACCACTTTCTTACACCATAGACAAAAATAAACTCAAAATGGATTAAGGATCTAAATGTGATACCAGAAGCCGTAAAAATCCTAGAAGAAAGCACAGTCAGTAATGTCTCTGACATTGGCCATAGTGACATTTTTCTAGATATGTCTCCTGAGGTAAGAGAAACAAAAGCAAAAACAAACTATTGGGATTACACAAAAATAAAAAGCTTCTGCATAGCAAAGGAAAAAATCAACAAAACTAAACAATAACCTACTGAATGGAGAGGATATTTGAAAATTACATATCTGATAAAGGGTTAGTATCCAAAAAATATAAAGAACTTATAAAATTCAACACCCCCCAAAAACCAAATAATCCAATTAAAATGGGCAGAAGGTAAGAACAGACATTTCTCTGAAGACATATGCATGGCTGACAGACACATGAAAAGGTGCTCAACATCACTAATCATCAGGGAAATGCAAATCAAAATCACAATGAGATATTACCTCACACTTGTCAGAATAGCTAAAATCAAAAACACAAGAAACAACAAGCATTGGTGAGGACATGAAGAAAAAGGAACTCCTGTGCACTGTTGGTGTGAATGCAAACTGGTACAGCCACCATGGAACACAGTATGGAGGTACCTCAAAAAATTAAAAATAGAATTACCATATGATCTAGTAATTCACTGGGTATTTACCCAAAGAATACAAAATACTAACTCAAAAAAAAAATACATGCAGTCCTATGATTTTTGCAGCTTTATTTACAATAGCCAAATTGTGGAAGTAGTCCAAGTGTCCATCAACACATAAATGGATACAGAAGATGTGGTATTTATATATACCATGGAACACTATTCAGCCATGAAAAAGAATGAAAGCTTGCCATTTGCAATAACATGGATGGATCTAGATGGCACAATGCTAAGCGAAATAAGGCAGAGGACGACAAATGTCATATGATTTCACTCATATGCAGAATTTAAAAAAAAACAAAGGAAAAAAGAGACAAACTGAAAAACAGACTCTTAGTTATAGAGAACTGATGGCTACCAGAGGGGAGGTGGGTGAGGGATGGGTGAAACAGCTGGAGGGAATTAAGAGGACACTTATCATGATGAACACTGAATAATGTATAGCATTGTTGAATCACTATATTGTATACCTGAAGCTAATAGAACACTGTGTGTTAACATACTGGAATAAAAATTTAAAAATTAATTGCATGCATCACAAGTTCATTGAGAAGATATGCCATGATTTACTTAAACATCCCCTTATATATTAAATATTTACAAAAGTAGTAACATTTTTTGCACTAACTCCCCTTGATGAAAATAACTGTCTTTTGTGGGGGTTTGTTGTTGTAGTTGTTGTTGTTGTTTTTTGATTGTTTCCTTGGGAAGCATTTCAGATGTTAAATTATATGAGCATTGATGTTTGTTAAAAAGTATTCCCAAATTACCTTTTGGAAAGCGTTACATAATTTTATCTTGCCATCAACAATGTACGAGGCACCATCTCAATACTTGCTAGTACCAGTTAGTCATTATATTAATGTTTTGGTAATTTGATAAAGTAGTATGATATACATTTAAATGTAGCTGTTTAA
The DNA here is from genome assembly GCF_002007445.2 of Ailuropoda melanoleuca. NCBI lineage: Eukaryota > Metazoa > Chordata > Mammalia > Carnivora > Ursidae > Ailuropoda > Ailuropoda melanoleuca. Next base: position 35,092,362 of record NC_048224.1, on the reverse strand, counting down.
TCTGGTTTCTTTTTTGCCCGAGAATTAGTAAAAACTCTCTGACAACAACCCAGTTGCCAGGACAGAATTTAAAAATACCCCTACTCCAGTCTAAAACTGTATATTAACTGTACTGGAATTAAAAAAAATATATATCCCTCCATGTGGGAAGGTGGGTAGTCACAAAGAACCAGTGAGAATAAAATTGGTTCAATCATCCTGGATAACTGCTACGGACTGAATGTCTGTGCCCCCCCAAAATTCATTTGTCAAAACCTAATTCCCAGTGTGATAGTATTTGGGGGTGGGGAATCTGAGGTGAGTCGGTCATGATGGTGGAGCCCCCATGAATAGGATTAGCACCCTTATAAAGGAAGCCCCAGAGAGTTCCCTAGCCCCCTTCTGCCACGTTAGAAAGGACAGCTGTCTGTGAACCAGATACCAAATCGGCTGGCACCTTGATCTCGGATTTCCAACCTCCAGGGCTGTGAGAAATAAAGCTCTGTTGTTTATAAGCCACTCCCTCTGTGGTAATTTGGTACAGCAGCCCAAGTGCATGAAGACCAGGGCACTTGGACAAGGCACATCACAAACTGTAAAAAAAATTTCTGCCCTTTGACTGGGAATTACTTTCCTAGGAATCTAGTCTAATTTTCACAGTATTAAAAATTTGAAGAACCCAAGTGTCCAACAGAAAGAGAATGAAGAGAATTATTAAATGAGTTGTGGTACAGACATACTACAGACCATGAGAAAGTCATACATCATGCTTAGACACAATCTTTTAATGGCATGGTAAGTGGGGAGGGGAAAGTATAACACAACATTCTAGGTGCAATATGATCTCAATTATGAAGAAAAAAATGCAAAGAAAAAGTCTGGAAAGCAATATTTCAAAATAGTAATAATAGGTTGCCGCCGAGCGGTGAGCTTATGATTTATATTTGTCCTGCCTTTCAACATTTTCTAAATTATTCAAAATGCCGGCCTATTACGTCAACAATCAGGAGAAGTTAAAAAAAAGAAAAAGAAAAGACCCTCTGGTATCAAAATACCAAAGTGCTCATATAGAATTTCAAGCAAGTAACTTCCAGACTTAGTGTAAACTCAGCACTTCCTTCTCCTTCCTCAACCTTTATTTCACGGTACTAAGCATATGTATATCCAGCTTCCCGACCTGACATAGGTCTTCTTAGGAACATGGTTGCTGTCTTCCTCATTTGCAGATGACATCTCCTACCCTATCCAGTAGCTAATAGATATAGTCCCCCTACAAAACTAGTGATTACTCTTCATTGATTTATCCATTCATTCAATCATTTAAGAAACACTAATTTAGTGCATGGTGTCCCAGGCACTAAGCTATACTCTAGGGAAACAAATAAAAACAATGTAGGATTTTTCTCTTCAAGTTGCTTAAGTAAAACCTGAAGGAGTTGCTAATAAGTTATGGTTCCAGGAAGGAAATAGTCACAAAGAGGAATTTCCTGGCTTAGCCACACCAGTCAAGCTACTAGAATGTCAGTTTTCAGCCCCTAACTCCTGCTGCTCTCTGGTTTTAGAAGGTCTCCCAAACTAACCCTTCCTGTGCTGAGGCCTGGGCACTGCTGCTGGGTCCTCCAGCATCCTCTGGTGCTGCTGTCTTCCCTTCCCATTGGCACAGCCTTGGCCCCACTTCAAGGCTTAGCCTCCCTAGCAAGCCAAGACTGCTGTGGCCCCATCAGATGCTGTTTCTCATTCTTGGGTCTCTCCTGGTTCTTTTCTTTTTCTCCCATAAGCTCAGGAAAACCTGTAACCCTATAAATAGGCAAAAGTGTTCATCCCTGCCCCGGGAGCTTGAGCCATCATCCTTCATTCTGTTACTTGCTCAGAAGTAGAGAATTTATTTACAACATTCTGCCCCACCAGCTAGCATGAGATTCCCCTTTATTTCTTCCATCTCTCCTCCGCTGAAGAAATTTCCCTCTGCCTGTCTCTTCTACTTTCAAAACTGGCCCATTAAAGGGGTTACCCATTTCTAATTCTCTGTGTTCACATTTTACAAAAATCTATCGCTCACAGGAAAGTCAGGCGGTGGTAGAAATGATGAGGTTCAAGGGTACAAGAGGACCAGGGCAGAAGTGATACCTTGGAGTATTTCTTTTAATTGGCTGATTTCCATCTGCCTGTTCTCTTTGACTTAGTAGATAAATTCCAACAAATGTTGTTCTTCCATAAATTTAGACTTTCAGTTACACCAATAGAAAAATTAAAATGTATCACCCAATCTGTTCAGATTTCAGTTCTTTCCCCCTCCTCCTCACCTGTCTATTTCATAGAATTTCTGTATGGAAAAGAGGTTCAAGGTCATCCAATAAAATGCATCATTGGATGACTGAAATTCCTCTGTCACATTTCACCAAATAGTCTTTCAGCCTCTGCTTGCATACCCTCCAGGAATGGGGAACTCATCACCCTGCTGAGCAGCTCATTCCATCTTTACACAGCTCTGTAAGTTAAAATATTTTAATTCCCAGTAAGAACTATTTCCCCGATGCTTTCTTTCCTTGGCCCTTATTCAAGCTCTTGACATGAGACCAAACAAATCTAATCTCTCATCCACCTGGAAAGAGTTCCAATGCTTCTACCCTTTTGATTTATGCTAGACTCCTTTTTATTTTGGACTCTCTCATTAGAACACCATAGGAAAAATAAAAATGCACATAATCTAATTTTTCTTATAATGTATAAGAGATAAGAGAAATAGATCATAATAATTTATTCATTCCATTCATACAATAAACATTTACCAACTTCTCATTGTTCCAAACCTGGTGCAAAAATCTGGGAACTTATAGATGAATGAGGTTCACTCCTTGTCCTCAAGAAGCTCATAGTCTAGTATAATGGGTTAAGAGTAAGTACAGTTGGTTTCTCAGAGTCCACAGTCTCTCATGCTTCAAACTGAGGGCTTCAGAGGGGAGGGGGGTGGGGGAATGGGATAGGCTGGTGATGGGTAGTGAGGAGGGCACGTATTGCATGGTGCACTGGGTGTTATACACAACTAATGAATCATGGAACTGTACATCAAAAACCAGGGATGTACTGTATGGTGACTAACATAATAAAAAATATTATTATGAATAAAAAAAAGAGTAAGTACAGTTGACCCTTGAACAGCACAGGTTTGAACTGCATGTGTCCACTTTAACATGGATTCTTTTTCCGTAAACACAGTACAAGCACTATAAATGTATTTTCTCTTCCTTATGATTTTCTTAAGAACGTTTCTTTTCTCCAGCTTACTTTATTGCAAGAATACAGTAAATAATGCAAAATATGTGTTAATCAACTGTTTGTGTTAATCAGTAAGGCTTCTGGTCAATAGAAGGCTATCAGTAGTTAAGTTTTTGGAGAGTTAAAAGTTGTATGTGGATTTTTGACTGCATGGGGGGTTGGCACCCCTAACCACTGCATTGTTCAAGGGCCAACTATATTCCAGTGTCAGATAATTTGGTTTGAATATCTGATCTGTCTCTTGACACTTGTGTGACCTTGGACAAATTACTGGGTCTTAATTTTGTCATATGTGGAATACAATATTATAGTATGTATTTCATAGGATTGCTGTGAGAATTACATGAAACAATTCACATACAATTCTTTAAAGAGTCAATAAATGTCATCGTTAGGAGGAGTTGTGCTGGAAAAAGAGGGAATCAGTTTCAATACAATGTGTAGATTAGGCAAAACCAGGGTGTGCAGCAGTTGCACAGACAGGCATGTAACTAAGACTGTGTGAAGGCTTAGAAGAGCAAGTGATTTTTAGTTGGGTCTAGAGAGATGGAAGAATTAGGTGGGTGAAGTAGGAGAGAGATATTATAGGCAGAGAGATCATGCTATGCAAAGGTGTGATTCTGTGAGATCCCAAGAGGTGTTCAAAGAACTACAAACAATCCACAGTGGCTGGACCACATGTGTATTGTGACAATGCATGGGACCAGGGAATTTTCAGGGGTGAAGAAACCGAAAACCTTACAAGAAGTCAGGCTAGGAGAATGAATTTTGTCCTGTAGGTCATGAGGACCCAATCAAGGATTTCACATGAAAAGATCACATCTGTGTTTTAAGATCACTCAAAAGAGAGTGAACTGGAGAGAAACTATCCTGAAGGGATAATGAATTCCTGAGTAGGTGGGTTAAACTCATGCTTAGGGCTCCAACCATGCAGAGGTGAATGAGTCTGTGTCAGCTGCATGATTTATCCAGAATTTTGCAAGCAGTGAAATATAGAGAAAATTCCTTTTAATATCAGTATATGCATAAACTTTGGGTTTTATAGTTTGGTGTTATTTTGATTTACAGATTGCAGCAAAGGGATTGCAATGCCTACAGCACTTAAAAATTGCATTGGAAAAGATGAAGAGTAATAAGGGCTGGAATTAAGGCACAGCATTGGAAACAAAGAAAAGGGAAGGTTCAAGGAAACAACAGTCACAGTGGAATTCTTTTCCAAAAAATAGCAGGACAGGGATTATGGTTTTTTCAGCCCAAAGTCTCTCCTTGACAGTGACAGAGCATGACAATATAGTTGCTTCCAACAAATTAACTTCCAATGTCATGAATATATTCTAAATGCAACTTTATCATTTTTCTGAAAATGGTTGTCCAAGATATTCCCCAAATTCTTATTTACTTATTTTTATTCATTTACTTGTCAAATGTTACTAAACTTTACAATGAACTGAGAAGTGTGTTAGGTCTTGAATATACAGAAGAAAACAAGAAAGATGTATAACCTGATGTTAAGAAGTTTACAACCCAGCAACATAGATATTGAATAAAAACCCAAATTCATCATTTAAGCATATTTGTGATAGAAACTACTTTCTTTCACAGCCAACTCCACAAAAAGAAAACTGTAACACATGGTGTCCGAACATACCCACCTCCCATCCACTCTTCAACCCATTCTATCTGGCTCAGTTCTTTAGAATTGCTTTTGAGAAGGTGTTCAATAACCACTTTGTTACAAACACAATAAATAATCCTGAGCCAGCACCTTATTTGAAATCTCAGCAGCATTCGACACTCTTTCCTCAGCCCCTAAACCATCACAATCTCCTCTTTTACCCCTTTGCTTCTGCTTCTCAGTCTCCTTTGCTGACTGTTCTTCAAGTTGCATTTCTTCAGTTTTTCACATCTTGACCTCTTCTTAGGGGAACTCACCCACTCCCATGGCTCCATATATTCTCCACATATTTCAAGATTCCTAGACTTAAATTTCCAGCCCCAAGGTCTTGTGAACTAGGGATTCATATAATCCAGTGGTTTACCTAATACCTCCATGCTGATGCTTCGTAAGCATCTTGACCACGACATGTCCAAAACGTAATTCTTGGACTCCTGACTCTTCTTATCCCAAATAAGTTCTTCTTAAGGTGTTATCACTCTCACTAAGTGTCATAATCAACTACCTAAATGCTCAAGACAGAAAGACATCTCTTTCTCTACTAATTCTAAAATATCTCTTCCCCTGACTTCATTTCTCCTTGCCCCACCCTAGTCTAGGATACCATTATCACTCACCTAAATAACAGGGATATCTTCCTAACTTCTCTCTCCAGAGTAACTGCTGTTCCCTTCCTAATAATTGTCTACATGATGACCAGATATTTAAAACACACACACACACACCTCTCTAATCACACTACTTCCTGTTTAAAAATCATTAGTGATTTCTCTTGCACCGAGGATGTAATCCAAATTCAGCATGACCTTCAAGGCCCAGCATGATTAACCAGCTCTGGTCTCTTTTTGTGACATTCTTATCTCCATGTTCAAATCACATGAATCTTCCAGTTCCTCAAACATTCTATGACCTCACACTCCTCAGGGATCTTGTCTACGTTCTTCCTACTTCTTGAGGTACTCTTTTCTGTTTGCCAGCTAATGTCTATTATATCAGTCTCCAAGACAGCATCTATTTCCTTGTATTTATTATCTCTTCCCTCCTACTAAAATGTAAGCTCCATTCAGTGGAGATTTAGGTGGTTTACTTACTGTTATGTACTCAGCACTTAAGAGTTTCTAGCACATAGTATTCATTCAATGAATATTTATTTAATGATTAATTAATCATCAGACTGCTGATTTGGTTAGTTTTCTTTATTGTATCATGGGCCTTTGTTATACCGCCTACTTCTCCGTAGCATCGATCACTGTCGTCATTCTACAGTTACTCATGATGACAACAGTGATTATGACTGAATAGGATTTTGAAGGATGAATGAGGTGTTGAGTCACTTGACCATTTCTAGCTTTTAATTATTTACTAATAAGAGAAAATAGGGGGATGTGGTAGGATGAATTTTCCTTTAGGTTCTTTTGAGCTGTAGAATTCTAAGTCTAAGCAATTCAGGATTCAAAAAGCATTGGGTACTTAGTCGCTGAGAGGTGCTAAAGGACAAAGGAATGAGCACTATATTAGGAATAAGGGACTCTGATTGCAGTTTTAAAGGTTTAGCTGTGTGACATTTGCCTTTTTGTGGCACAGTAGCTACTCCTGTAAAATTAAAGAAAATAACACCTTGCCAAGTGTATTAGTCAAGGTTCTCCAGAGACACAGAACCAATAGGATATATATATCTCCTATTCATTTATATAGAATTTATTATAAGGTATTGGCTTCTTGTGATTACGGGGGCAGAGAATCTCACAATCTGCTGTCTGCAAATGGAGACTCAGGAAAGCCTGTGATGTAGCTTGAAGGCCTCAGAACAGGAGAACCCAAATAAATCATAAAACGGGCAGAAGATATGAACAGACACTTTCCCAATGAAGACATACAAATGGCTACCAGACACATGAAAAAATGTTCAAAATCATTAGCCATCAGGGAAATTCAAATCAAAATCACACTGAGATACCACCTTACGCCAGTTAGAATGGCAAAGATAGACAAGGCAAGAAACAACAATTGTTGGAGAGGATGTGGAGAAAGGGGATCCCTCCTACATTGTTGGTGGGAATGCAAGTTGGTACAGCCACTCTGGAAAGCAGTGTGGAGGTCCCTTAAAAAGTTAAAAATTGAGCTACCCTATGACCCAGCTATCGCACTACTGGGTGTTTACCCCAAAGATACAGACGTAGTGAAGAGAAGGGCCATATGCACCCCAATGTTCATAGCACTGTCGTCCACAATAGCCAAATCATGGAAGGAGCCGAGATGCCCTTCAACAGATGACTGGATTAAGAAGATGTGGTCCATATATACAATGGAATATTACTCAGCCATCAAAAAGAACAATTTCTCAACATTTGCTGCAACATGGACGGCACTGGAGGAGATAATGCTAAGTGAAATAAGTCAAGCAGAGAAAGACAATTATCATATGATTTCTCTCATCTATGGAACATAAGAACTAGGACGATCGGTGGGAAGAAAGGGATAAAGAAAGGGGGGTGGTAATCAAAGGGGGAATGAAACATGAGAGACTATGGACTCTGGGAAACAAACTGAGGGCTTAAGAGGGGAGGAGGGTGGGGGAATGGGAGAGACCGGTGATGGGTAGTAAGGAGGGCACGTATTACATGGTGCACTGGGTGTTATATGCAACTAATGAATCATCGAACTTTACATCAAAAACTAGGGATGTACTGTATGGTGACTAACATAATATAATAAAAAATATTATTATTAAAAAAAAAGAACAGGAGAACCCATAGTGTAGATGCCATCCTGAGTCTGAAGGCCAGAGAAGCAGGAGCACTGAGGGCAAGAGATTTTGATCCAGCTCAAGCAGTCAGGCAGGGAGAGAATTTAACCTCCCTCCACCTGTTTGTTCTATTCAGTCCCTTAGCCAACAGAATGATGCCCACCCACTTGATCTGCCTTACTCAGGTCACTAATTCAAATGCTAATCTCTAACAGAAACACTCACAGACACACCCAGAAATAATGTTTAACCAGTGATCTGGGCATCCCCAGGCCCCATCAAGTTTATAGACAAAATCAATCATCACATCAAGATTGGAAACAGAATCCTGGAATTTATCTACTTTTTAAGTACATTTCCATCTACTACCCATCCATCCCTTTCATCCAGTACTTATGAAGTGAACACTCACTATGTGCAGTATTGTGCTACACCCTGACCTAGGCATGACAGATTCGAAGACACATAAAATCAAGTATCTGACCTTGCAGAGGTTATGGTTTAGAGAAGGAATCATATAAGTAGGTAGTTTAGAATTCAGTATTTTAAGGATGAGAAATATGGATACGGCTCTGAGATATGTGCCATTAGGGAGGGTTTCTGAAGGAAATAGGAAATGAGCCGAGCCTTAATTTAAAAAAATGAGGGAATGTTAGCTGGGAAGGAAGATCCAGAAGGACATTCTAAATGTGTGTATGTGTGTGTGTGTGTGTGTGTGTGTGTGTGTGATTAAGAGAGTGAAAGAAAGAGAGAGAGAGGAAGGGGCAGGTGGAGGGAAGCAATATAAGCTGGAAGGTGTGTACACACAACCCATTGGTGCCGGATCATAAAGGGCAACATGGGGAATGTTGGCAGCCGAAGCTGGAGAAGTAAGCTGAGGTCAGGTCATGGTAAGTCTTGGGTGGCTTGGGCTTTATCCTCTAGATAAGTAGGAGACATTGGAGGCTTTTAAGCAAGAAAAGGAGGGTGATGTGGTCAGATTATATTTTAGGAATGCCACTCTGGTAACTGCATGGTATTTGGAATGGACAGAATCAAGATGAGAGGTAAAATGGGGACCTACCTATCAACTTCATGTATCCTTAGGCGTCATTTCATTGTGTCCACATATACAGAGTCCTATAATCTGAGATTTGAGGAGGAGCCACGAGATTATGAGTTCAAATTCAAATCAAGAATTCAAATCTAGAATCCCCCTGCCAAATCCTAGCCACGTGGTTCCTACACACACACACACACACACACACACACACACACTCGACCATTGTTGTACTGCACGCAGACAGCTTTCTGAGCATGCAGGCACTGGCAACTGCCCATGGTTTTATTTCCCCAGGTACCTAGTGTAACACAGCCACTGCCTGACAGATCTAATCACAGGCAGGGTCTCTTTCGCAGTCACCCCAGAGTAAAAGCTCAGCGTGTTCCCAAGGAAATGACTGAAACATACAAATCAATTGCCCTTTTCTTCTCTTCTTTTTTGACCCCATTTTGAATGCAAGTATGAGGTTTGATAACAGTACCAGGAGAGGAGGTAGATTTCATACGTCTAGGGACTCATCAAAAGGAAAAAGACTGCACAAAGATAGAAGTACCCAGCCTTGCGCCAACCTCGAAGATTGCCGCTCCTGAGAATAGCCAGGAACCCAATCAAACTCTCAAATGTCAGTGTCAGAATGGGGAAAAACATCCAGCACCTTCTCCGTGCTGCCTTTGGATGGGGCTTCTCATCACCACACTGCCTCTTGCTGCTCCCTGCCCACGCTCCTAATTACCAGCTTTAGGGCCTCTGTTTATCATCACCCCCACTCCTGGCCCTGACCTAAGAGACTCCTTACACCAATGCCACACATTTAACTTCTGTGTGTCCTTCCCAGCCCAGCCCAAATGCCTCATCTATCAAGTTTCCCTTGGATGATCTCTTCTAAAACTTCCCTGTCACTCCAAATGTGTCTTTCATATGATAATCATCTAAGTTTATCTTATATTATGACTATTTATATGCATGTCTCATTTCTTCTATGCTGACAGCTTCTTGAGGGAAGGGTCAGCCTTTACCTATTCTGTCGCCTGGTCTCGGGCTTGGCCTATGGAAGGCACTGGATTAAAGTTTGTTAATTAAGTAGGTACAGTGGAACTGGAACTCATAGATATAAGTGACCTAATTTGGGGCCTTTAGGGAAAAATTTAATCATGAAAAGAACTTGAGGAAGACCTACTTGTTCCAGAAAGAGGCTAGTTAGACTGTATCGGGGGCTTCCTGTTTTCTTGCCAGGAAGCAAAATGTTATTCTAAGAGGGGTGGTCCCAAAAGCCAGTCACGCCTGCACGCTAGATCAAAGAGCATCACGCAGAGGCCAGGAGAAACGTGTGTTCTGAACGTGGATAGATCTATTTGGAATCTTGAATCCTATGTCAACGGTTGTGACCATGGGGAATTTACCTCACTCCAACTATAAAGCAGGAGGTGTTGTTCCTACCTCAGGGGGAACATTCCACGCAGCAGATGCTCCAAGCGCCTTCCACAGCGACTACCATGTTGCCACCTTTTAACAGACGTTAATCTTCTATTTTACTTTCCTTCTTCCTCCCCTGTCATGCTTTGATTCTAATACCTATTTCCTATGCAGATTTTATTAAAGAAAACATGCTAGACTTCTATTTTCTGACTACTCAATTATGGGGAAATGGGCCTAGGTGGTTATGTTTGTATCTGGTGAACTCATAGCCTCGCCTCAGCTGAATGGAGTGGAAATTCTTTGCCATTTCAGTTCCTCTCAAATAGAAATTTGGAACTAGAGCCTTGAAACACTGAACTAATTCCTTATGAGTAGCTTACACATCAAGTCATATAAAGCCAGGTTTGTGTCTCCATTGACCAAAGCCCCTTATGACCTGAAGTGGTAAAGCTTCTTCATATTCTCTATTCATATCCAAGGTCTGGGCTCCATTTTCATTATTTCTCACCTAGGCAACTGACTACATTGGTAGAATCTATGTCTCAGTTTTTAGCCCATTTTGCTCTATTAGCTTCTCTGCAGCAACAGTGAGTGGTCTTTTTAGAATCAAATCTTATGGGGCCTCTGGTCTATACTCCTTCAGTAAATTCCTGTTTGCCTACAGCATTCTTTTCAAACTCTTCCAGAGAAAGACTAAGAAGTATAGAAGCAAGTAAATACAGCATGTAGCATGGGATCAGAGATGGAAGGGATGGAAGAGGCCCATCTCAACCTCAAGTCTCTTGTGGCACACGTTGTACTCATGTCAGTAGTCTACTTGTCAACCTGTTTCACTATCTTAGGGTGTATTAAGATTCTCCAGAGAAACAGAACCCATAGGATATATACTGGGAGGGGTGGGGGAGGAGTCACTAGAAGGAATTGGCTAATGTGAATGTGGAGACTGAGAAGTCCCACAATTTGCCATTTGCAAGCTGGAGGTCCAGGAAAGCCTAGCAATATATTTCTAGTTCAGGCCCATAGGCCTGAGAACTAGGGGAGCTAACGGTATATTTACCAGTCCAAATGCAAGGGAAGACTGATGTCCCACCTCAAACAGTCAGGCAGAGGGTCAGTTGTTCCTTCCTCCACTTTTTTATTCTATGCAGACCCTCTACAACTTGGATGAGGCCCACCCACATTGGGGAGAGCAATGTGCTTTATTCAGTCTATTGATTCAAATGCTAATCTCAGCCAGAAACACCCTCAAAGACACACCCATAAATAATGTTTGGTCCAATATCTGGGTACACTGTGTCCCAGTCAAGTTGACAAATAAAATTAACCATTACACAGGGAAATAGTGCTGCATATATTGTCCTTTGCTTTTTCATCTCACTCGTGTGTGCGGGGGGGTGTCTGGGGATATAGGGCAAAATATACAGTTACAACATTTATTAAAGTCCTTTGACAGTCCTGCTTTATAACATTGTCCTCGCATACAAATAAATAGGGCCAACTTTCATTCTCAATTAATTGGACCCACTTTCATTATGGATTTGGATGATAAAGTATATGGTCACTCTAGAGAAACATGACTGATGGTGTTCTTCATTTTCCTATTACTGCTGTAACTTTCATGACATGTAAATGGACTAAGGGTCTCAAAAACAAATTCCCATAATTAATCCTCATCGTTCAATTGCCAAGCATCACTCTGTTACAACAAAAAATTCAATTTTGTTTTTCATCTGTTCATACAATGTTCGAAATACCTCCAGAGAACCAGAATTTGTGGACACCTTTTAATCATTGAGGACGACAATGAAATCCTTCACTTTACACAAGTTCCTATTCCTTTTTATGTGTCTTTCTCTTCTATGACAAAAAGAGCTGTCTAGCCCTTCATTAGAAAATCATGACTCAGTGATCTCCGGTTAAACAAATACACATTTTGCAGAGTAGGATGAGTTTTCTAAGCCACATCTCGTTTCATTTTACCTTTATCTTAAAAGATGAATCTTCTCTCCACTGTATTTATTAAATAAGATTTATCAGTTTTCTACCCCCTTCGAACATACTGAGAAATACAAGAAATGTATTTTTTAAGGTGATGCATTCTCAGAGAATAAAACAAAGGTGACTAATTCCCGAGTGCCCACTGGTTTTGATCTTTTCTCATCTGAGCACCACAATCATAGGTGTATATGTGCACGTGTATATTATTTTACACATATACAAACATTTTTAAATTTATGTATCATTTTCAAAATGCTTGTACCCTGTCATTATTTTGCAAATAAACATTTTAACACCAATACTTAATTTTTTTTAAATACCAATATTTTCAATCTGAAAATAATATAGGAAAGACAAATAAAACAACTACAGAACTGGCATCAGAGTTTTAAGAGCTACACATTAAAGAATGAAATTAACTCCAGTTCTCAACTAATTGTTTAAGAATATGTGTCTGAGCACATAAAAAGCAGTGGGCAATAATATCATTCAATAATGGCACCTTATTTCAGCATGGCTGCCTCTTGCTGACCTTAACTAAATGTGGCTATACCTTCCCCTCTACCCCTCTTACTTACATTCTGCCTTTCAAGATAATTTTTGATATTGAACTCAAAAGAAGTGTGGGGCACCTGGGTGGCTCAGGCGTTAAGCGTCTGCTTCGGCTCAGGTCATGATCCCAGGGTCCTGGGATGGAGCCCCGAATCAGGCTCCCTGCTCAGCGGGAAGCCTGCTTCTCCCTCTCCCTCTGCTGCTCCCCCTGCTGGTGTTCCCTCTCTCGCTGTGTCTCTTTCTGTCCAATAAATAAATAAAATCTTCAAAAAAAAAAAAGAATTGTTAAGCATTTTTTGTTTGCTTGACTTTTCATCATATTGGTCCTATCTAAATAGTTCTCTTGAGTTCAAAAAGTTCAGATAATTGTCCTCCAAAATTTGCAAGAATAAAAAAATTAATGCCAAATGCATATGTATTTATGTATTTATGCATTTATATTTAAAGGTCTTCTTACATAAGAGACACCAAAGTTTAAGCCCCTTGAAGCAAAAGATTACACAACAACAAGGTACATACTACTTTAAGAAGCATGTAAGCACAAACTTCTATTTATTATTATTTTGTTTTTGGAAAGAGAAGGAGCGTAAGGGGCAGACGGAGAGGGAGAGAGAGAATCTTAAGCAGGCTCCACGCCCATCATGGAGCCCGACACTGGGGCTTGATCTTACAAACATGAAATTATGACCTGAGCCAAAATCAAAAGTAGGGACACTTAACCGACTAAGCCACCCAGCCGCCCCAAGCACAGCTTCGGAAATAAACTATTTGTTCACTAATTGTGGTTGGCTAGTGCTACTATTCTTCTCCTGTGAAGTCTAATAGTGAGGCAATGTCATGGCTTTTGTGGTGGTCAGTGATTTCAGGTTATGTCTAGATTTTGCTGTTTTGCAGAGTTTTTATCATTTTCAAGTTAAGGCTTAAAACCTCCTGTTCTTAACCACTGATAAATACTCTCAAACCCAAGATCGTTATTCTTTAAAATAAATGCAAATAGTAAGTCCCAAATCTCTCTCTCTCTCTCTCTCACACACACACACACACACACACACACAAATACGCACACACACACACACAAGAATTTTCTATATTTTTATAGTTATCAGGGACTTCACTGGTAGGAAACAGAATTAAACATATTCTGTTTTGTACACCCTGTATAATAAGCAAAACATTTGATAAGTAGGATCAGGTAGCTGCCTGTTGTTGTTTTTGTGTGGTTATCATCAAAATATTTTTGGAGTACAAACTTGAGACATTTTTTTCTGTGAATTTATGCTTCCAAAATGATGGCTGAGGGCTCATCGCGTTCCCTGACCTCTCATCATATATCTCTGGCAGGATCTGTACCCTAGTTTGGGGAATAAGGACTTGATACAGTATACAAAACTCCTGCTCTCACTCTCACACATCATTGTTGATTCTGGGCTTCCCACCTGACCTTCTGGCTCCAGCTGTCTGAGATTTTGTCACTGTGGTAGAGGACACGGAGGTGAAGGCCTGAGAGCGTGGTCTCATGGTCTGCCAAGCCGGACTGTCTGGGTGAGAATCTGAGGCATGCTGCTCTCACAGCGATGGGCAAACAACTTAACATCACTGAGCCTGGTTTCTTTGGCTATAAAGTGAGGCTAATAATTATATACCTCACGGGGTTACTGTGAGAATTAAATGAACGAGTACATGTTTGGAGCTTAGAGCAGTGCCTATTTAAAAAGACTATCTAAGGGTCAGTTAATAATTTCCCAATGATCTAAATGACATTTCTCTTCCAAACCACTGTGTTGGCTGTGACCTCTTCTGGGGCTCTTGTGTGGCGTTTGACCCCAGAGAAAGCCTTTTCACACCTCTGATTACCAGGCCAACTGGACCAGTGACTCCTGTGTTTTCCCCATCACTCTGAGTTGTAACTGTCAGTTGACTTGTTTCCCCCAACAGATTAAGTAAGGGCAATGCAATATCAAACTGGGTCTTGCTCACTCTTGCCTTTCCAGTTAGAGCCCAGAGACGTGCATGTTTCACAGACTCAGTAAAAGATAGCTGAGTTAATGTATCTTAGAAACAGCAAAGGAAGCCACACAGGAAAATGGGATTCCTTTTGGATTACACTGGAAGAAAGATGGATTTTCAAGGTTACCTTTCCGGGGGGGTACATAAAGGGGCAAACTGATAGGTCCTTTGGGAGATTTATTCTCTCTTCCTTGAGTTACAGGTGTTGGGCACACTGAATTAACCCACATCTATGCAGTGTCTCTTGGAGGATGGCTCACATCTGCCTCTTTCTATGATTTTGTTGTCCTTCCTGGGTTTGGGCTACAGACTCCACTTCACCCTGCCCTCCTCATGGCAGTGCCAGTTTCCCCGAGGTCTGATGTCTCCTACTGATGGAAGCACTGCTGGCTTCTGAGTCCTTTGGGCTGAGGAGATACTGTTGGTATTTTGGACCTCCAAGTAGGAAGGAAGGGGCCTCTGAGAGCCAATTGAATTCGATGATAGCCCGCCTGGGATTACAAACTACGTGCAGCTGTGTGAGGCACCTCCCAAGAAGCTTGGGTCAGGAAGGCATAGGATTTGAAGTTGGGCAAGACTGGCCTCTGCTCTAACTAAAATGGAGCATGGTAGCAGACAATCCCCCCCAGCCAGAGCGCTGCCCCTCTTGAGCCCTAGGGCTTGCACGAGCAGGTGTTTCTGAGCAGCTCAGCTGTGGCTAGAGGGCCCAGGATGAGGAGCTTGGAGCTTCCCCCGAGAGGAGACAGGGCCACATGTTGGGTCTATCCAGGACCTGAAGGTTTGCTCTGGGATTGTGACACACAAAGGAGGCTTTCAGGGCAATTCCTTGCCTGATCGTTCCTCTTCCTATTTCTTAGAGATTGAGGGGTCTCAGCTATTATACCCAAGACCAATTTACTTCTTGAAAAGGCAGCTGATGCTCTGTCTGGGAACTAGATCAAAACCTAAGCTTTGGTGGCCCTGCTTTGTGTTTCTTTATTCAGGGACTTCATACCTAAATGATTCTCTTTTTATCTTGGGGACCTTGGGAGACGGCCGAAATGCTAGTCGGTATGATGAGTAGTTTAGTGTGTTTTGTTCATTAAGCTTACCTTCCTGTCTTAACCACCACATGCCACTCCTTTTCTTTTATGTAACCTACCCTCCATGTCTTCATCTGCAAAGGAGGAGGGGCAGGGGGACTGCCATAAGAGGCAGGGCACGCGGAGAGCGGGGACAGGCCGACAGGCATTCTATCAGCCAAGCCAATTCTCAGACTGCGCAGCAAAGTGGTCACCTGTTTTTCCTCCCAGGAAGTTCTCTGCTTTCTAGAGCCTGGGGAATATTTGGGAGCATTTCCTCAGGCCACCTTTTGCAAAGGGTGCCCCAAACTCTATTTCCTCCTCCTCTCCAAATAGATGGGAGACAGAATGACCGTCCCAGGAATGATCAAGCAGCTTTTGCAACTTTTATGAGAGCACGTGAAAAGCTCTTGCTCTTAGCAGCAGAAGCCTTGAGCTACCATGCAACTTTGCTTTCAGCATCCTCTATATCAGGTGTCCTGGGAACCAGATGTCAGAGCTGAAGAGGTGGGAAGTTTCCACAAAACAGCTGACTACCGTCCCTGGGTAACACAACCTCTATCACTGTAAAGAAGACCTCTTGAAAGTTACACTTGATGTTTTAACAGTTCAGGATTGATTGTCTACTTGCTCTAATATAGATGTTTCAGACTCAGCAAGTCTATTCACAAAGAATCAGGGCCTAGCTCAGAGCCAGCGCATAATCAGAAATCGCAAAATGTTGGTGAACTGAACCGATTTTGGACTTTCTGCACTGTTGGAACTCTGGGAATTTGAATATAAAAGGCAAGCGAGAATGACTTAAGAGGCTTTGCAATGTTTCAAGGGGTATCTGCACACAACCTATCACAGGCCTAAGTTGGAGAGTGCACTCATTGAACTTTTATACTTTTAATTTGCCTTGGCACTGGATTAAGAGTCAGGAGACCTCAATATTTGTCCCAATCCTGCTGTGTAACTTTAAATAATTCACTTACTCTTTCTGAAACTCACTGAGTTATTGTGAAGCTCAAATGAGATAATGTATGTGAAATCCCTTTATAAATGGTAAACTACTGTAAAAGCAAAACACAGGAACTATTATTATTATTAAGGTAATTAATGTGTGATGGATATATGAAGGAAGGTAATTTCCATTAGAAACCAGAGGTAGAAAAACATCAAATACCCATATATTCTGGTCAACTTGAATCAAACTGCAATTTATATCTACACTGGTAAGTGACTAAGAGCATAATGTTGAAATATTTTCTATAATTTTAAAAATAAACATAAATGTGATATGGTACCATATGATAGTAGAATGAGTACAGGACTTAAGAGTTGCAAGTCAACATGATTGCAGGAAACCCAGCCAGGGCACAAGAGAACTGGAAAGCCATCCTACAGCTTCTATTCTCTGTTGCTCTCCCTGGGACCACATGGTCTCTCATTTCCTCTTCTCCCTGCTTATCAGTTCCATCTCCCTTTAGTGGACAGGCTTTCACTACCAGATTTTTTGGATTTTTTACCTATAACTCTTACTTTACATGTCCCATGGCATTAAATCTGGAGTTATCTCTACATTACCATTTCTCAACCCAGCCTGAATGAAATCTCCTTGGGAGAAACATTTTGATCCACTGAACCTAGATCAGATGAATACTAATCCAAAAGACTGTGACTGTGGGTGAGAGATCATTTGATAACTGGAGCTGTATCTTCCAGGCTGTGGCAGGGTAATATCCTTAAGAGAAGGATGAGTGGGGCTGGAAGGAAATAGAGGACTCTTCTAGAACTCCAATGGTGATGCCACTGGCCTTTCCATTCCTGTTGCCTAAATCACATTAAGTTCTCATCATTTATTTTCCCTTTATCCAATAAATCTGTAAGTTCCTTAGGACAGGAGCCATGACTTGTTCTATTCTGTAATCACCAGAACCATGCAGGACACACTGTAGGTACTCAATAAAGACTTGTGGATGACATTAAGTAATTGTTATCCTTTACATACAAAGAGCACTTCACAGTATACATATCACATTTTTACATATCAATCCATCTGGTCTCACTATAATCCTGCATTATTATTACCCTCACTTTTACAAATGAGACACAAGCAAGGTACAAGAATAGGAAGTGGCAGAGCCTGAATCTAATTTTAGACAAGGGTGTTCTAGGTGCCTCTAGAATATCTAAATGGAGAAGTTCAAGAGGTAGTTAGACCTACACTATAGAGAGAGGAGAGGATATTTCATATTTGGATATTATATGTATATAGATTATATCTGCATAGAAATTATTGCAGTGGATGACATGTCCAGGGATCTGTGTGTAAAGTGAGAATAGAAGACAGCTCGGAACAGATGCCTGAGACACATTAACATTTAATCTTGAGCAGGGAAAGAAAGTCCGTAGGATACTCAAGAAGTAGGAGAAAAACCAGGGTAGATGGGGTTTTACAGAGGCCATGGGAAGAAGCTTCTCGAAGAGGGAATGATCAACAGGGTCAAATGCTTTTGAGAGGTCAAGTGAGATAAAAGCTGCAAGATGCCCTTGACAATTGCACCAGGAAGGTCATCAGTGACTTTGACCAGCAATGTCAGGGTCATGGCAGGAGTGGAAACCAAACTTCAGTGGATGGAAAGATTGTAGAGTTCTAGACAGAAGAACAGTGCATTCAGCCATGAAGGGGGAGGGGAGAGAGATACAGCTCTAGATAGGGATTGAGCATTTGTTTTTTAAAGATGGGAGAAATTTGAACCCACTTAAAGTCTGAAGGAGCCAGAAGAAAAGGAAGAATATGAAGATGCATAGGAGAGGGCACAGTGGCAGAACAAGGACCCGAGGAGCAGAAGGGGACAAGAGCAGTTTCCAGTGGAACACCTCACTCAATTTAATAGAAGGGAAGAAAGAAAGGATAGACATGCAGGCTATTAAGTTTGCTGGGCTGGTGTAGGCAACTATGGAATTTTTGCTTTTTCTTTTCTCTGTTTAAATGCGAAGAGGGACATCTCTTAAGAGTAAGGGAGTTGGTGGGGGACCTGGGTCATGCAGTCGGTTGAGCATCCAACACTTGGTTTTGGTTCAGGTCGTGATCTCAAGGTCATGAGATCGAACCCCACATTGGGCTCCCCACTCAGCATGGAGTCTGCTTGAGATTCTCTCTCCTTCTCCCTCTGCCCCTCCTGCTCATGCTCTAAAATAAATGCATAAATCTTAAAAAAAGAAGAAAGAAAGAGAAAGAAAGAAAGAAAGAAAGAAAGAAAGAAAGAAAGAAAGAAAGAAAGAAAGAAAAGAAAAAAGAGTAAGGGAGGTGGTGGCTCAGGAGAGTAGAGATGATTTAGCTTTGTTTATTGAAAGTGCCCCCTGATACCACTGCCATCCTGTTGCCCTATTCCCACTTGTCCTTTACTTAACTCTCTAACTCATTTATTCTTTCATTCATCCATTTACTTAACAATTATTGAATGAATAGTTAAGCTATATGGCAGACCACGAGAAATGCACTGCAAGTATAGAGGCGAAAAACATGTAGGGCATTGGGTAGGCACAGGATGACTGATTACAGCTGCAGAGGAAAGTAAACTTTACTTGACCCATAATGGGATAGGCCCAGTTACCTTGGCCTTTGGAATTTGCACATTAACAAAGTAGGCCACGTGCCTACATCCTGATTAATCTGATTAAGAGACATAAACACATTTCATGATCCATGGGATAACAATCTTCCTTTCTCTACCCCCACAGAACCTAAAACTCCCTCTTTAAGCATATGGTTCTATTTGAGTTTCTGGCACAACTCCCTGTGACTTTACTCTGGAAGGGACTGCCAATTATTCCCCAATATCCATCTCGCTTTCCTCCATGGTAAGGGAATTTAGCTAGGTCAATGGCTATGCCAGCTAAAGAATACTTTGCCCAGTCCCCTTCATGATTAGGCAGGGCCAGACAGTTCTTGACCAGTGGAATATGAAGAAAAGTGACGTACATCCTGTGAAGGCCGGTCCCTAAAGGGAAAGAACATGCCCTGCTTTGCCCATTTTCCCTTTTGCTCACTGTGATGAGGATGAAGTGGCGGTTTGACATTTTGGATGCTGCAGAGAAGGGATAATGGAACAATACCATAGACAGACCTGGGCTAACTTGTTGAGTTCTTCATTGACTACTCAGGGCTCTAGAAACAGCTGAACTTCCATGTGGGATCAGCAGTGGCCTTAGCTGAGGGGAACTGGAGAGTGGCTGGGAGACCATGATGCAATTCCATTTGGGACAACAGTGGTCACAAGTCTATTAACCTACAAGTTAGGAGGCTTGAGTGGAAAAAGGAAGGAATTGCACCAGGGGCCTTCACACTCGGGATCTCATTTAGTCCTCACACCAACCTTCTGGAATGTGTATTAATTCCTGCATTTTACAGATTGTGAACTTACAGAAGGTAAACTAAGGTGACCAAACGTCAGCTGTTGAGACATGCTGGGGGAATGCATTTGCACAGAGCATGTGGCTCTGTTCTTTCCCTCTCGCAGTAAGGCCTCTCCGTGCTCCTGTGAGGGCCCCAAGCTGCAAGGAGCTCACTTTCATCAGCCCTGTGGCTTAGCAGGAGTGAGAACTCAGCCTTCTCTTCCAGACCACAACATCCTGTGGCCATGTGTCCATCACGCACCGACGCCTTTGAGCCCCTGCATGTACAGTGTTGATAGGGCCAAGGGGAGGGGGAGAGAACAGAAACGCCCCCGGGCCAAGAACCCTTTACAATGGAGCCAGGTGCTATAAATTTCTCCAAATGCATGGTCCTTCTCCACAAATGCACATCTGGAATGCCGTATAACCCCTTCCCTCTCCAACCCCCTCTGCAATGATGACTTCCTGGAGCATTTTAATGACTCGCCATTATAAATAATATACTCTACCCTTTCTTGTTAAAGAAAAAAAAAAGCCAGGGATTTCTGCAAAACCAGCAAATTACTCCAAATCATAATTTCATCGAAAACACTCAAAAAAAAAAAAAAAACACCCAACCCTCAAACCCTGAGGTAGGAAAGGTTCAGGAGATTTATATCTTTCCTTGAACACACAGATTTATAACAGTGGATAATGTACATTCATTTCATCCATATTTATACCTGAATTGATGCGGAGTCTGGTATCCATTACTTTAATCTATGTAACTTGATCATCAGAAATCTGAACCATAATTTTAACACGTATTACAAAGAGTTTCTTTTGGGCTTAAAGGAAAATGACGACAGAGAAGAAAAGCCATTAAGAGCCAGCTGCAGTCACTTACTCGTGCTGCACTTCCTTCTGCGATATGTGTGGGGCCCCCTCCCCATTTCCCATCTCTTAGCTTCCTGGACATGCATTCGCTCCCATGTTGAGCCCCCAGCACTCATGGTGCCCTGAGCAAAGGGAAGAGAGAGAGAGGCGATGGGCAGGGCAATTCGGAGGAAATTCATGTAAATAAATCTCTGCTCTCATGGCCAACCTAGAGCTCACACGGAGGCAGTGGTAATGGGCCGGCAGTAGCCTCTAGTCACTTAGGAGAAGTGAAAAAATGCAGGGTCTGATCAAAGCTTCCCTCTGACAGACAGTGGAAATTAAACCCAGATACTAGTTCTCAAACAGCATTGCTGGCACTCAGCACATGGTTCCTGTCCAACTTCTGAGCACCACACACTGGCCTGGCTTAAAATTCCAAATGCCTGCCCTGGACTAAAGCCAAGTAGTAGATTTTTGAGAGACCTGGGCCCCAGGATTATATCGGGCATAAGATGAGGAAACAGGACCCTGGAACCTTATAATGGCAGCTGAGTGCTTGGGGACCGTTCTTGGGATTTCCTAAGTCAGGTCAGCCCCACGAGGGCAGATCTTCTTGTCTGCTTTGTTGACTGGTGCGGTTGGGGCTGGCACTAAGTAGGTGCTTTATAAACCTTTGTTGAATGAAAGGGCTTCATTACAAACCATTCCAGAGGTACAAACTGCAGTGTGAGTAGATCTTGGACAATGGCAAAGGATGAAAGTGATGAGATTTTATGAAATTAGGGCATGGTTAAAAGGGAGCAATAAGCAATTAGACCTATTACTTTCCATTCTTCTATCTTCCAAACTCTCTTTCCTTCTTTATTATATACATGTCATAACAATGGCTCATATTTTAGAAGCACTTCAAGATTCTAAAGCACGATGTCATTCAAAGTTCGTGGCACTCCTGGGAAAGAATTATAACTACCATTCCCATTTCACAGATGAGGAAGTTGAGACGCAGTTTGCATAACCTGCCTTGTGCTGCTGGCTAGTAGCCGGAAGCACTAGCCTTTGAGCATTGCCTTCTTTTGATTCCTGGTCCCAAGCTCATTTTTACACACCACACCACAGTGGCGTGTTCCTGGCAAGGGTAAAGGGCAGAGTGAGTAAGGAGGGCGTTTGAAGAGTGGCTAGAGACGGCTGATCTGGCCCCTGTCAGAACCCAGGAAGAGACTGCCAACCCACAAATCACTAGGGCTGCTAAGTGCATTTCTCTAGAGCCTCCCGAGGGTGGTTTTAGATTTGACTGTGCCTCAAGGGAACAAATTCCAGCTGTCTGATCTTTGAAGGCAGATAGGACATAATCTGGCTTCATGTTTCGCTGGTGTAAACTGATTTTTTTTTTAAAAAAAAGGAAACCTACCTCTGAAAAGGGGATTAGTAGAACTTTTGCTTTATTGGTATTGTTTTCATTTTTTTTTTTTACTGTAAGAATGTCTCTATGTATGCACATATGCACATAAATACAAAAACAAATATATACAGACGTATACATTACATCTATAATTATAAATGAGTCTTTAAAAATTATAACCAAAAGAAACAATTACTGTCTTGTAGTAGGAGAAGGCTTCTAACTATAATCTGTCCCCTAGACAACCTGGCTTCTTGAGCGAGCCCCGGGCAATGGGGGAGGGACACTTGGTTTTCACATATGTTGCAGGCGCTGTTAGAGGCGTGCAATGGAGGTTCGTAGCAGTCAGCCCTGCAGTATCCAGACTATCACTCCTGTTTGTAAAAAAGGACACTAAGGGTCAGAGAATTTGTGTCTTGGCTGAAGTCCCACATACAGGGAGCAAATGCAAATGTGCTGGGATTTAAGCCCAGGCAAGAGTGTGCACCCCATTCAATCTATCTTCACCATTAACACATTTCTACCAGTTGCATCTGGAAAAGAGGAAAGTCTGAAGCCTAAACAACTTAAGAAAAAAGAAAATTATTTAAGCTACTACCCTTAGATAGCTTCTTTAAAAAGTTTTCTCTTTTCTCCGCGGCCAGATGTGAGCCTTTCCTCCTTTGAGCCTCAAGTTATTACATGATTTCAAATTTATGGATTTACGGAAATTTATGGAAAACTTTCACGCACATTTGATTATGGCACTAATCCTGTGGATTAGCACTGTGGATACTGTTATCACTCCATCGCCACAAAATGGATGAACTGACCTCAAGAAAGACCAGTGATTTAGCCACGATCAAACCATGAGACTGAGCTGACCCATGCACTAGTCAGTTCTGCGGCCCCCAAGGTAGAGCAAGGCTTGTGGTTCAAGAACCACCATACTTTCTACTTACTGAAATTGGAAGGAGGACAGAATGTGTTACATTTCTCTTAATCATTTTTATGTGACTCCAATGGGGCTAATGAAACAGCAAGCTTTTGCTTTCTTTTTTTTAAACAGCAAGTTTTTATTGTGCATTTGCTGTGTGCCCAGAACTGAGCTGCGGAATTAGATGACAGAACAGTGAGCCACAACCCCTGCCCTCCAGGGATTAACAACATATCTGGGAGGTGTAACTAAGATCACCTAGGTTAACTGGGCCCAGGCTGGCCTGTCGTACTTTTAAATGTCCCTGAAGCCAATCAGGTTCCCTCTGTCTCCACATCTCCAGAGGCTTGGCTCAGTGTCTGCTGTTCAGCAGGCCAGAGCTCCTGCACACAGCTGTGCCCATCTCCACCACACCTGCTGGGCACCTGTAAAATGATGGCTATCTGGCCAAAGCCCTCAAGCTCCTCACCCATTCCACACCCAGCCACGCACTCTCTTCTACTCTCACAGCCACTGAATTTCCATTTTATTCTTCCACTTCATTCATTGCATTTGGACTTGACCGATAGTGCTATAAAGTTTTCATTTATGAAGTCACGATTACAGGCCAGGCATAGTGCTAGATACTTTACACTTGCTCTCTCCAATCCCCACAGCACCTATGGGAATGAGGAGAATTGTAGTCCCTATACTTCTAACATGGATTGAAAGCTCAAGGCAAGGTTAAGAAAATTGCCTGAGGTCATGGCAGGCAATCTGAACCTGACAGCTAATCGGGAAGTGCAGACAAACCCCAAATAAGGGGGAGGACTGGTTATGTGTTTTGTTGTGCTTTGTTTGAGAGAGAGAGCATGCGTGCAACCTGGGGGCAGAGGAGTAGAGAAAGAAGAAGAAAGAGAATCCCAAGCAGGCTCAGCCACACGAGGCTGGGTCTTATGACCCTGAGGTCATGACCTGACCTGAAATCACAAGTCGGACACTTAACCAACTGAGCTATCCATGTGCCCCTGGTTACATGTATTAATATCAAAAAAAACCCAAACAAACACTTTAATAAAATAGTCTTTTCCCAAGATGTCAGTAATCTGACATCAATTTAAGGATGGTTCCCACATTAGAACACTTTGAGACTCATGGGCCCAGAAAAACAAAATAGGAATACAAACACATTTTGACATTACCAGAGAATGATTTTTTTAATCTCTTTAGCAGCTCTCAATTACTTATACCACAAAAACTTCCATTACATGCATTTACTATGTGTTAGATTCTTCACATATAAAACGTCACTTACAAAAAAATAAATAAATAAAAATTAAAAAAAATAAAACCTCACAATTAGCTTCCCATTTTACAGAAGGGCTAGTTTGTGTATACATACGCACATATATTTGTATTTATAGATACAAATATATATGTGTACCTGTTCATTTAGTGTGTACATGAAATAAATGATCTGAGCTCAATCTTAAAATTAAAAAATGGGCTTTGAACACAGCTTTCTTGGCTCCAAACACTGTCGGGCTCTATCCACTAGATCATCGCCTCTCTATTACCTGGGAGTTTATAAAATTCTGACTTTTGGGGTCCCACTCCCAAAGACCTTGAAATGATTGGTCTGGGGTGGGGCCCAAGCATTAGAACTTGTAAAAGCTCCCCAGATGATTCTAATGTACTCGTAAGCTGAGAACCACAACTCAAACATAGTCGTTTCTTACTGCTGCTGGGGCAAGTTATCACAAATGTGGTGGTTCGAAACAGGATACGTTCATTATATTGGTTTCTGTAGTTCAGAAGTCCCACCTGTCATACTGAGCTAAAATCAAGGTGTCGGCAGGGCTGGGTTCCCTTCTGGAGGCTCTGGGCAAGAATCTGTTTCTTGGCCCTTCCAGCTTTTGGACGCTGCCCACATTCCTCAGCTAGTGACCCTCTTCCTCCAGCTTCAAAGCCAGCAACGCAGGTCAAGTCCTCCTCCNTGAGGACTTATAAAAGCTCCCCAGATGATTCTAATGTACTCGTAAGCTGAGAACCACAACTCAAACATAGTCGTTTCTTACTGCTGCTGGGGCAAGTTATCACAAATGTGGTGGTTCGAAACAGGATACGTTCATTATATTGGTTTCTGTAGTTCAGAAGTCCCACCTATCATACTGAGCTAAAATCAAGGTGTCGGCAGGGCTGGGTTCCCTTCTGGAGGCTCTGGGCAAGAATCTGTTTCTTGGCCCTTCCAGCTTTTGGACGCTGCCCACATTCCTCAGCTAGTGACCCTCTTCCTCCAGCTTCAAAGCCAGCAACGCAGGTCAAGTCCTCCTCCCACAGCACGCCTCAGACCTCTTCTGCCGCCCTTTCGCCCTATAAGGACCCTTGTGATTACACTGGGCCCACCCAGGTTATCCACGATAATCCTCCCTATTTTAAAATCAGATGATTAGCAACCTTAGGTATATCCGATACTGATTCCTCTTTGCCATGTAACGTAACATAATCACAGTTTCTGGGATTATGAAATGGACAGCTTTAGGGGCCAAAATTCTGTCTACTACAACTGACAAGCAATTTTAAATAAAAAAGGCAGGGTTTCCCTTCTCCCGCAGCTGCTCACGGTGGGGAAAGCCAGTGAGTAGTGTGATCTTGTACAGAAGTCAAGTCATAGCTGCTGGGTATATGAAAACATCTCCCTTCTGTTCCCCTCGCTGTTCTTTCCCACTGGTAAGAAGAACAGTGAGAGCCTGTCATTCTCTGGGCTTCCCACAGCTGCTGTCACACCACTTGAAAACAGAGCCCAGGTGACCAGCATTCCCAATCCGTCCCGGGACGAGGCAATATGTAAGCTGCCATATGCTCCAGTGGGCTCCGCCTGACGCTGAGCAGGTGTGTGGCATCCGGGCCAAGCATGTGGAGGGGGGCAGATTCACAGAGGGGAGGTACCGTTTTCAATTCACCCAAGGAAGACCTGGGAAATAACAGGACTGGGTGTGTTTGCCTCACTCACGCTTCCCAATCATTTCTTAAGATAGAGAGGACGGTTCTGGTTTTCATTCTGAAAAATCCAAGGAAACACTTTGAACATGATGCTCGTGCTGATTTAAAAATTATTCTCCGAGTTCTCCAACGTTCAGAATCCATCAATTATCGAGACGCAGAAGCCTCCAAATATTTATAACGACA
Organism: Ailuropoda melanoleuca; assembly: GCF_002007445.2. Lineage (NCBI taxonomy): Eukaryota > Metazoa > Chordata > Mammalia > Carnivora > Ursidae > Ailuropoda > Ailuropoda melanoleuca. The sequence goes on along the minus strand of NC_048224.1, from coordinate 35,065,886 downwards.
GCACTATCATTATGTGAAGTTATTATGACAAGAAGGGGAGGAGAGCAGTTTAACCTCAGTCAAGGTGTGTGTGTGTCTGGGTGTGTGTGTTTTCCGTGCATCAATTTCGGATTCCTGTAACAAGTCTGCAATCAATAGCAATTTCTCACAGAGACCACTGCACTTATGTACCTGAGCATCTTTATTTCTAAATACATTTTGTCTGCAAATGACTTTTGAAATTAAATGTATCATCTCTGATGGTGGGTGAGGGGAGGAGAAGAAAAGCAAAAATTAAATGAATGGTACTTCGTGAACAACCAAAGTTGAGTTAACTGACATTGGCTCCCAAGAATTCATCTTAATCAATGTTATTGCCTCGGCTCCCATAAAAATGAGTGATTGGGACATATAAAATATGCTATTAACTTTTACCAAAAAATAAGCAGTTTAGATCATTTATTTCCATAAAAAGCCACTATGCATCATATGTCAAGCTGGTGCATTTTCTGTGTGACTGACTTTGGAGACCGAGTTGACAATCTAAGTTCTAATTATTTGCACCCTCCTCGGTCTGTTATTGCAGGACACGGGACTTTCCCAGAGGAGTGTCAGAAAGAACGTTATGTGGGCTGACGGGACGCAGCTGAAAAAAGATCCACTGGGCTTTCTAATGCAGATGATGCACAATGCTGAGAGGAGCCAAAGGGGATCGAAGACCCCTGATTGGAAGGTTCGAGTGTGTTCCATCTGTTACTCCTCTAGCTTTCCATTAATGCTGCGTAAAGGCAAGCAGAGTCACAGCTGGTGAAAAGGTATCTGCTTGACAGGCCCAAGGCCTGACTCTCCTCTCCCCTGGCAGGGTCAGATGTTCACAGGGGCTGTGCAAATGTCCACCTTCAATTTCAGGTCAAAACGCAGTTAAGCACTCTTGTGTGGTCAGGGAATAAATATGACCTTGCTCAGTCAGATGGCCTTGGGTTTACATCCCAGCACTCCCACTTCCTCGCTGGGGGGCCATGAGAACATTAGTTAAACTAAAGGTTAGTGTCCTGATCTGAAATGAAATGGAAATTTAAAAATATAAATTCCGGTGCTACAGTGAGGTGGATCTGCGGGACTCTGGTAGGTATTACATTTCTTCCTCCACATTATCTACACTGTGTGTGGATGAAGGAAAGAAAATTAAAAAGAGGCAGCTGGTTTTATACTTTTGGTGATTAAAAAAAAATGGAATATCTATGCAAAAAAGACCTCACCAAGAACTTTCAAATGCATTGGGTCTTATTACCAGCCTATTTTTCTTCATGATTTAAGGAGCACAGATCTAGAGCCAGACGGCCTAGATTGGAATTCTATTGCTACCNACTTGTAAAAGCTCCCCAGATGATTCTAATGTACTCGTAAGCTGAGAACCACAACTCAAACATAGTCGTTTCTTACTGCTGCTGGGGCAAGTTATCACAAATGTGGTGGTTCGAAACAGGATACGTTCATTATATTGGTTTCTGTAGTTCAGAAGTCCCACCTAAGTCATACTGAGCTAAAATCAAGGTGTCGGCAGGGCTGGGTTCCCTTCTGGAGGCTCTGGGCAAGAATCTGTTTCTTGGCCCTTCCAGCTTTTGGACGCTGCCCACATTCCTCAGCTAGTGACCCTCTTCCTCCAGCTTCAAAGCCAGCAACGCAGGTCAAGTCCTCCTCCCACAGCACGCCTCAGACCTCTTCTGCCGCCCTTTCGCCCTATAAGGACCCTTGTGATTACACTGGGCCCACCCAGGTTATCCACGATAATCCTCCCTATTTTAAAATCAGATGATTAGCAACCTTAGGTATATCCGATACCTGATTCCTCTTTGCCATGTAACGTAACATAATCACAGTTTCTGGGATTATGAAATGGACAGCTTTAGGGGCCAAAATTCTGTCTACTACAACTGACAAGCAATTTTAAATAAAAAAGGCAGGGTTTCCCTTCTCCCGCAGCTGCTCACGGTGGGGAAAGCCAGTGAGTAGTGTGATCTTGTACAGAAGTCAAGTCATAGCTGCTGGGTATATGAAAACATCTCCCTTCTGTTCCCCTCGCTGTTCTTTCCCACTGGTAAGAAGAACAGTGAGAGCCTGTCATTCTCTGGGCTTCCCACAGCTGCTGTCACACCACTTGAAAACAGAGCCCAGGTGACCAGCATTCCCAATCCGTCCCGGGACGAGGCAATATGTAAGCTGCCATATGCTCCAGTGGGCTCCGCCTGACGCTGAGCAGGTGTGTGGCATCCGGGCCAAGCATGTGGAGGGGGGCAGATTCACAGAGGGGAGGTACCGTTTTCAATTCACCCAAGGAAGACCTGGGAAATAACAGGACTGGGTGTGTTTGCCTCACTCACGCTTCCCAATCATTTCTTAAGATAGAGAGGACGGTTCTGGTTTTCATTCTGAAAAATCCAAGGAAACACTTTGAACATGATGCTCGTGCTGATTTAAAAATTATTCTCCGAGTTCTCCAACGTTCAGAATCCATCAATTATCGAGACGCAGAAGCCTCCAAATATTTATAACGACAGCACTATCATTATGTGAAGTTATTATGACAAGAAGGGGAGGAGAGCAGTTTAACCTCAGTCAAGGTGTGTGTGTGTCTGGGTGTGTGTGTTTTCCGTGCATCAATTTCGGATTCCTGTAACAAGTCTGCAATCAATAGCAATTTCTCACAGAGACCACTGCACTTATGTACCTGAGCATCTTTATTTCTAAATACATTTTGTCTGCAAATGACTTTTGAAATTAAATGTATCATCTCTGATGGTGGGTGAGGGGAGGAGAAGAAAAGCAAAAATTAAATGAATGGTACTTCGTGAACAACCAAAGTTGAGTTAACTGACATTGGCTCCCAAGAATTCATCTTAATCAATGTTATTGCCTCGGCTCCCATAAAAATGAGTGATTGGGACATATAAAATATGCTATTAACTTTTACCAAAAAATAAGCAGTTTAGATCATTTATTTCCATAAAAAGCCACTATGCATCATATGTCAAGCTGGTGCATTTTCTGTGTGACTGACTTTGGAGACCGAGTTGACAATCTAAGTTCTAATTATTTGCACCCTCCTCGGTCTGTTATTGCAGGACACGGGACTTTCCCAGAGGAGTGTCAGAAAGAACGTTATGTGGGCTGACGGGACGCAGCTGAAAAAAGATCCACTGGGCTTTCTAATGCAGATGATGCACAATGCTGAGGGGAGCCAAAGGGGATCGAAGACCCCTGATTGGAAGGTTCGAGTGTGTTCCATCTGTTACTCCTCTAGCTTTCCATTAATGCTGCGTAAAGGCAAGCAGAGTCACAGCTGGTGAAAAGGTATCTGCTTGACAGGCCCAAGGCCTGACTCTCCTCTCCCCTGGCAGGGTCAGATGTTCACAGGGGCTGTGCAAATGTCCACCTTCAATTTCAGGTCAAAACGCAGTTAAGCACTCTTGTGTGGTCAGGGAATAAATATGACCTTGCTCAGTCAGATGGCCTTGGGTTTACATCCCAGCACTCCCACTTCCTCGCTGGGGGGCCATGAGAACATTAGTTAAACTAAAGGTTAGTGTCCTGATCTGAAATGAAATGGAAATTTAAAAATATAAATTCCGGTGCTACAGTGAGGTGGATCTGCGGGACTCTGGTAGGTATTACATTTCTTCCTCCACATTATCTACACTGTGTGTGGATGAAGGAAAGAAAATTAAAAAGAGGCAGCTGGTTTTATACTTTTGGTGATTAAAAAAAAATGGAATATCTATGCAAAAAAGACCTCACCAAGAACTTTCAAATGCATTGGGTCTTATTACCAGCCTATTTTTCTTCATGATTTAAGGAGCACAGATCTAGAGCCAGACGGCCTAGATTGGAATTCTATTGCTACCACTTACCACCTGTGCCATCTTGGACAAGAAATTTAACCTCTCTGTGCTTCAGTTTCATGATCCACAGCATGGAGATGACAGTCATGACTTCATAGGGTTGGTAGCAGAATCAGATGAATTAATACATGTAAAGCACTTATGGTTCTTCTTACCACTTAGTGTCATTTATTGTTGTTATTTTCAAAAAATTTTTAATGTTATTATCTCTACCATCCCTTCCCCTTGCCTAGCTCCACACTTAGGCCATTCACTCATTCCCACTGGGAGTGGGCTGTTTTGGAAAGGAAATAAAAGTCTCTTGTTGGTCTTTGATTTTCAAATGCCTCCTTGTCAGGGAAAGAGAAATGACTCAGAGCAGAGTCAAAAATATGAAGGAGGCTTCCTGCTGCAAGGCTGGAACAGTGTTCTTGAGGTGGAACAGAGACGAGAATGTAGGGAGAGGTAGGTGTGGTAGATGTTAGCGGGACTTTGGTAGGCCACCTTACTTCACTGACCCTGTGTGGGCTGAGGACCAGCGATGGAAGGAATGATAGGAAACCCAAACATCAGTGGCATTCAAGAGCAGAGGAGACTTGTGCTTCCATTCAGGGTGGAATCCTTGGAAGAAGGAAGACCCTGGAAAAAGAGCAGCTGTGCTGTGTATCCAAGCAGACAGCACTGGNCATTCAAGAGCAGAGGAGACTTGTGCTTCCATTCAGGGTGGAATCCTTGGAAGAAGGAAGACCCTGGAAAAAAGCAGCTGTGCTGTGTATCCAAGCAGACAGCACTGCGAGAACTTCACAAGAATTCTCCATACCACAGCCTGGTAGAGACAATGTTTCCTTTGCATCTGACAGGGAGACCAAAAAATCAACTAGTAAATGCCAGACCTGAGGAGAGTTGAGGAGAAAAAGATGGAGAGAGAGAATGACTCCTGGTGATCTCTGAGGACTGAAGTTCAAGGATCAGATGGCACAACGGACGTTTCAACAGATGTCAGCATGGACAGATGACACTGAGAACCACACGCCCCCAAATCCCAGACCACAGTGATATGGTAACTCCCCTGAACTTGGATGCACCTCAGGGAAAAAGAGTGGGGTAATCCTCTGAAATTAAATGTCCACTCTTTGGATACTTAAATAGAACCTAAATTGGGTTTCAGAAAATTTCTGAGAAAGTTCTTTCTCTTACACACTGGTAAATGGACCAAGATTCATACCCATTACATGTAAATGGATTTAAATACAGTATGGTTTTAAACTGATGACTGGATGAACTACGTGTTTTTAATTTAAAGTGGTTTTTTTAAGTTATAGACATCTTTGAACCATCTACATGTGGAATTTAGTAATCCCACCTATTGAAACACATTTTTAAAAACTTATTGTGTCATAGTTCAAATATACATGTAAAGAGAAATATAATGAATCCCCACATGCCCATTTCCCATCTTCAACAAATGTCAAATCAGAGTCATTATTGCTCTTTCAACCCCCCCACATAACTCTACCCCACAGCCTATTATTTTGAGCCAAATCCCAGGCATATTATTTCTTTAGTTCAGTTCCCTAAAAACAAGGACTCCTTTAAAGAACGTAACTATGATACCATTAATCTACATAAATATTTGTAATCACTCCTTAATTTTGTTAAAAATCCAGCGTCTAGTATTTCTAATTTTCTCATTAATGTATTTTTACATTTGTTTTTTGAATCACGATCCAAACAATTTCCATACATTGCATTTTATGGGTTTCTTAGGTCTTTTTTAAACTTTAGCTTCACCTTTCTCTTTTGTTTTCCTTACAATTTATTTGTGAAGAAATCAAGTCATCCGTGCTGTTCTGCAGCCTTTCTCATATTCTGGATTTTGCTGATTGCCAACTCTATGGCAATATTTAACATGTCCCTCTACCACTGTATTTCCCGTAAACTGATAGTTATAGCCAGAAGTTTGACCTGACTTAGGGTTGATGCACTGACAAAAATACTTCATTGAACGTTATTTCATAATTCCAACAGGAGGCACACAGTGTCTGCTTTTTGTGATGTTAGTAGCCTTTGATTATAATTACCTAGATCCACTATTTTATTAGAGGTTTACAAAATGGTGATTTTCTAATTCTTTCCTCCTTCATTTGCTAGCTGGTATCCTTTTTTAAAAAAACAAACCTCAAGATATTTGGTTATCCTGAGGCTGTACGGGAAAAGCAGGTGGAGGGTCACCTGGGTGGCTCAGTTGAGCGTCTGCCTTTGGCTCGGGTCATGATCCCAGGGTCCTGGGATTGAATCCTACATCATGAATCCCAGGGTCCTGGGATTGTATCCTTCTCCCTCTGCCTGTTGCTCCCCCTGCTTGTGCACTCTCTCCCTCTCTCTCTCTCTGACAAATAAATAAAATCTTAAAAAAAAAAAAGATTCTCTCTCTCTCTCTGTCCCTACTCCCCCAAACTCCTTCACCCTCTCTCTGCCACCATCTCTCTCTCGCTCTCTCTCTCTCTCTCTCTCAAAAAAAGGAAGTAGTAGATTTGATTCTTTCTCTATTTACCACTTTTCAGAAAAATGAGAATTGGTTCTTTAGCATACTGCAAAGTTGCCAGTAACTTTTTTTTGCATTTAAAATATCATATGTTACATTGTTTCTCTCACATTTTTGATGTGTTTTAATCCATGAATTTATTATTCTTATGGATGCTTCATCTTGGTCCAGTGAGAGTCTTTTCACATTGGCTCCCGAGTCCTTTTGGCATGATCCCACTAGTTTCTGGTAGCTTCCTTATTTTCTGATATAAGGTGTTCAAGCTCATCTTGTATATTTTCTGTCACAGATCTGGAATCAGCTATTTCTCCAAATAGCCCTGCTTCCTCTAGTAGAAAAGATATATACATAACATAATTTGGATGCTGGTAGTGCTTCTTGCTACTGGGTTCGTTATTACTTCTAGGTCTTTTCAGTACAATGCTCTGTGTCATAAATACATACTGATATTTCCAATTTACAAATTATAGGGGTTTAATTGAAATTCTTTGATTTCTTTTAGTTTTATTTTTTTTAATTTAAATTCAATTAATTAACATATAGTGTATTATTAGTTTCAGAGGTAGAGTTCAGTGATTCATCAGTTTTATATAATATCCAGTGCTCATTTTATCATGTGCCCTCCTTAATGTCCATCATCCAGTTACTCCATCCCTCCATCCCCCTCCCTTCCAGCAACCTCGGTTTGTTTCCTATGATTAAGAGTCTCTTATGGTTTGTCTCCCCCTTTGATTTCATCTTGTTTTATTTTTCCCTCCCTTCCCCTATGATCCTCTGTTTTGTTTCTTGAATTCCACATGCATGAGATCATATAATTTTCTTTGTCCAATTGACTTATTTCACTTAGCATAATACCCTCTAGTTCCATCCATGTCATTGCAAATGGCAAAATTTCATTTTTTTGATGGCTGAGTATTATTCTGTTGGATATATATACACCACATCTTCTTTATCCATTCATCTGTCGATGGACATCGCAGCTCTTTCCATAGTTTGACAACTGTGGACATTGTTGCTATAAACATTGGGGTGCAGGTGCCCCCTCGGATCACTACATTTATAGCTTTGGGGTAAATACCTAGTAGTACAATTACTGGGTCATAGGGTAGCTCTATTTTCAACTTTTTGAGGAACCTCCATACTGTTTTCCAGAGTGGCTACACCAGCTTTCACTCCCACCAAAAGTGTAAGAGGGTTCGTCTTTCTCTGTATCCTTGCCAATATCTGTTATTTCCTGACTTGTTAATTTTAGCCATTCTCACTGGTGTGAGGTGGTATCTCATTGTGGTTTTGATTTGTATGAAATTATTTGATTTTATTTACTTTCCTCCTATACTAAAAATCTTATGTCCTAATGACAATGATTATGTTAAAGTGATATTGTTTTATTATGTATTAACTATATATATAAAAATACATTATGTGCATAATAGCTTCAGAATAACAGTATCAATATTATGACTCAAAAGATTACTATACCAAACAGTTTTGGATTTTCTTTTTACAGTTTTGGTGTATTCATTCATTCATTCATTATTGTACATGCCATTAAGGATGTATAGACAAACTTCTCTGTTTTAAATCACTTGAAAATGTTCCTCTCTATAGGATTATGTCAACAAATTTATACCAAGTTATGTTTTTCAAAAAAATTTTTTCTGTTTCTGGGGATTTTTTTCTTTTTTCATTTTTTAAAATTTATTTTGCTTTATAATTGTGGAAACAAGTTTATTCAGAGAAACCTAGCTTTTTACCTCACCCTATTTACTGTTTACTCTCTTTCTATGCTTCCCTTTCCAATTTCATCTTTATATGATCAATATGATGATGAAGAAATGATTTAATGCATAGAAAGCAACTAGTCTATATTTTAAATATACAGTAAATAGCAGCTATCATTATGGAGAAGGCTTATGACTAGTTATTGTCTCTGAATATTTCAAATTCGAATACTCTCTAGTATAATCTCTTGAGTGGTAACTTTTGGTCTTGATTGAACACTGTTTTTTTTTAATCTAAGTAATCTAAAACTGCTTCTTCAGAAACATTAAGGTTCTGCTTCAGTGCAGACGTATTATGGTTTTTCACTGATGACTTAAACTGGGCAGGAAAACTATAAAAGTAAAAAAGTCCAAGCTTTGATGTTAGAAAATCCTGGGGGTGGGTGCCTGGGTGGCACAGCGGTTAAGCGTCTGCCTTTGGCTCAGGGCGTGATCCCGGCGTTATGGGATCGAGCCCCACATCAGGCTCCTCTGCTGAGAGCCTGCTTCTTCCTCTCCCACTCCCCCTGCTTGTGTTCCCTCTCTCGCTGGCTGTCTCTCTCTGTCAAATAAATAAATAAAATCTTTAAAAAAAAATAAAGAAAATCCTGGGGGCATCTGGGTGGCTCAGTCAGTTAAATGTCTGACTCTTAGTTTTGGCTCAGGTCATGATGTCAGGGTCATGAGATCAAGCCCTGTGTCCGGCTCCGTACTCAGCTCAGAGTCTGCTTGAGATTCTCTCCCTCTACCCCCAC